>NC_089753.1:23291840-23471840 GCF_040412425.1 Macrobrachium rosenbergii | reverse complement strand
CAGCTGATGATTGGCCAGCGGTGGTCTGAAAGCTAGACCTAGAAGTGGCACCAGCTAAAGCATTTGCTGCTTCTTCTGAGAGAATAGGTAATATTCTTCCAGTGGGAATGCCAGACTCAGCTCCTGGGACTGAAGGACCAACTGGTAAAGAATCTCCCTCTGCGATGTAGCCAGTCTCTGCATTAGCAGTATATTTAATGGCACGATTAATTCCATCATCAGCAACAAAAGCATATTGTCCAGTGACCGAATTCTGAGCATTAGCAGATTCTGAACGAGAACTGCTTGATGTTTCGTAAGCAAAGTTATAGCTTCCATCATCACCAGCAGAGCTTCTTACTTGAGCCGCCTCAACAGGAGCTGATGCAGCAGAACCAGCTGTGACTCTTGTAGATGGACGAGAAATAGGAGAAGAATAAACATTAGCAGTTGCTGAGGAGACTACTCCCCTCACGTTTGATGGAGCATCAGCATCAGGAGCTACTGGAAGGTGATCTCCTGTAGCAACAAATCCAGTATCTGATCCTGCAACATAATTGACTGTGAGTCTGTGTCCCTCTGGTGGAAGAAAGCTGTAAGTTCCCTTTACATTCAAGTCAGCATCTGCACTTTCAGATCTAGCACTATCTCCAGCATCATAACTGAAGGAGTAGGAAGCATCTCTTGAAGCAGTACTTGCTGACCTTGTACCAGCAACATTGATGGATGAAGGGCTTCTTACTGCTGAGGACGGGGAAACTGCAGAAGGTGCTGCTTTTGTTTGGGGACCAGCAGAGGAAGGAGCTGCAGCAAGAGCATTGGCCTCTTGTTCTGAGAGAACTGGAAGAATCCTTCCAGTGGGAATACCACTTTCAGCCCTGGGACACTAGGGGCCCGGCAGGAGTGAATCCTTCAGCAATGTAACCAGTGTCTGATCCTGCAATGTAATTGATTGCACGGTTGGATTCCATCATCGGCAATGAAAGAATATTGTCCTGTTACTGAGTTATGAGGATCAGCAGATTCTGAACGAGAACTTTTAGAGGCTTCATAGTTGAAGCTATAACTGCCATCACCTCCAGCAGAGCTTCTTATTTCGGCATATTCAGCTGGAACTGTAGCAGATGGAGCTGCAGCAGGTGATGGAGCCGGGGCACTGTATGGCTTAGCAGCAGATCCTGTTGATGGGGAAGTAGGAGCTTTTCTTACTTTGGCACCAAAAGCGCTTTCAGGGCTCACAGGCAGATGTCCTCCACGTGGCTGGAATCCTCGTTCATCGGCTGTGTATTCAAGCTTGATATCTGCTCCTGTAGGGTCCTTGTAACCGAATGATCCGGACACTTCTCCAGGGGCCTGTGCCATTGATTGTTCGTAAAGACCATCTCCAGAGTCGTAGCCATACTTAAAGGTGCCGTCGGAGTGCAGAACATAATACTGGGAGCGAGATCCGAGTCCCACGGTTGGGATTTTGTACTCGGCATCTGGCTGTGGAAAACTCAGGGTGCTAACCACCGCCAAGGACAACACCACCTGCAGAGAAAAGGAATAATATCACTTTTAGGGGGAAACGATTCCAGATAGTTTGAAATGTCCTGGATACAGTGTTCAGAAAGGACTTTTTTAGTATCTCAATATATCAGTTGACTTGTGGCATGTACTCTAATGTGAAATTGGGTCGCAGTATGTATTTATGTCTGTGTGACTGCATGAAAGTTCTGTATATGTTTGGAAAAGGTAATATTCAGTATAAATCTCAGACATATAAGAATACATTTGTGTAACACATCATAATTATGGAAATTAGCCAAGGATGAGATAACCGACAGCAGTTGGGGAAGCCCATTTGTCGAATTTGCTCCTATAAAAGCAATTGAATTCGATACATATGCAACATTAGTTTATGATTCTAATATATAAATTCTCTTATATTTTAAGAAAAAAAAAACAATCAAGTGAGAAAACAATCAAGGAAAAGAGAAGAAAGCGGTTCTGTTAGTGAAAGAAGTCAAGTGATGAACGCATGGAGTTAAAAAGAGAGAAGACAAACATTTTATGGGTTTCTCACAAAATTCCTGAATGGGTTCTTTAGTTTCCCGAGTGCTGTTGTTCATCAAAGACTCACTAACAATTTCATTTGACCGTTTCCAGTGGCTTTTTTGTCTTTTTTTTTTTTTCAACTGAAAAGCACTTGCCTACGTATAAAACTTCTTCAGTTCTTAAAAATCACTTGCTACTGTCGAAAAACGGTCGGTTTCACGAATTACACATTGTCAGATACTTGGATACTATAAGAGAGAGAGGGGGGAGAGAGAGAGAAAGAGAAAGACTGAAATTTTTCTCCACCTTAAAAACCAAGACGTTCTACTTACTAAGCTAATCCACGTCGCCATGTCTGTGGCGGATGGGCTGGGACGTTAGTGTATCGAGACCTGATTTACTTTAGCCTTTTATACCTGTCCCGAACGCGTTCGTTCGTCCGTGCGTGCCTCCGCATGGCATTGAAGATGACCATCGGATGCACACGGTGTTGGGTGTAGGCATGAGGTCGGGTCCAGAGGGACCTCTCTCTCTCTCTCTCTCTCTCTCTCTCTCTCTCTCTCTCTCAGAGCAACCCCTTGCCCTGGTTTTTATTTACCTCTGCCCCGTTTATTATGGACCAGAAGGGAATCCTGCCTTCCCGGGTGACCTCGGCTGGCCAGCACTCTTTTGAAACTTGTCCCATTTACTGGCAATTATCGTTAAGGTTCTGTTCCTTATATATATATATATATATATATATATATATATATATATATATATATATATATATATATATATATATTATATGAGATTATTATCACTTTTGTACGTGATTCATTTATCACACATTACACAGGTGAAAAATGAGACCGGTTTCGACTTTATTTCCAAGCCATTGACGAAACAGTTGTTGAGCTCTAGAAAATATAAATAAGTTTTTCGCTTTTACATATTTCAGGGAAGGGAGAGGGGAAGAGACTTCGGACTTGGAGGCGTAAGAAAGTCTAATCTTAGAGATTGGGGCAAGGAGTGGTGGGGGGTGGGGGAGCCTAATGATGGAAGGACAGGAGGGACATGGGATGAGTCTGCGTACAGTTACCAATAGGTTCCTCCTCAAGGTCAGGACCTGGAGCGTTGTTACCTTGCCCTGGATCCGAAAAAGAAACAAGTAGAACACAACTTCGTTCCTCAGGAGGCCCTTCGGTTCCAGTCGTCCATCAACCGCCGAGAGACCAAGAGCTTCTTCCTGAGCTCCTCTTTTGCCTTTGTTGACATTTGAGCTTCTTCTTCTTCTTCTTGTAACTTCTTGAAAATCGTAACTGAATGTATTGTATTTTGACGTCTTGGAGTTCCTCTGGGTTGGCGTCTCTCCATTTTGGACGGCTCTAGCAATCATCAAATTGATCCCATGTTGACGAGCTTTGTAATGTTTTGTCGTCGCGTTTACTGAGAAATTCCTGATTGATGGACATTTATCTAAGCTATTGAGAATCATTTTTACTTACTGACTATCCTAAGACTGACCAGATCTCTTGAAGAAATTCGTAATGGAGCCTCGATTAATGAAACCATTGCTGTATCTTGTTTTGAATGTCACGGTCGTTTTAATTTAGAAGAAATTGTCACTGAACATATATATATATATATATATATATATATATATATATATATATATATATATATATATATATATATATATATATATATATATATATATATATATATATATATATACTAATAGCACCATATACATATATATTACACAATACATGTACATATATATATATCTATACATATATATATAGTATATATATATATATATATATATATATATATATATATATATATATATATATATATATATATATATATATATATATATCTATATATATATATATATATATATATATATATATATATATATATATATATATATATATGTATATATAATATCCGCGAAGGCACCTTGTTCTTCCGTAAAGTAAACTTAAAAAAGTCGTGAGAGAATATAAGCGAAATATAGATGTATATTATTTTCGAAACAGAAAACTCTTTTTGTTCATAGGCACGTTTACTTATTTATTTACTGAATTATTTATTTACCCAATTTTTTATATGAACGTCTCATATGCGGTTTCTCTTGTATTCTGTAAACTGAGAACAACTGGTAAACAATTCGATATTATACTTTTCAGCATTTGCATGAGAAGGCAATGAAAGAATACATTTAATATTTGCTTGAGAAGGCAATAATTCCTTTTTCAACAGATATGCTGGATGTTTACAAAACGTTACACGACCACATTTTTTTTGCACTTTTTAGCTATTCCTGCGACTGGTATATATGTGTACTCCACCCAGGCACCCACGTTTTTTGTATGTATTTTTTTAAGGTGTGCTTTTTAAGGCTGCAACACGGGTAGGTCACGTGATCCGAAACTCTGTGCCTGTGAGGTTGTTTTACTTGTAAGATAGGTGGGGAAGGGACATGAGGATTACAATTCATGCGTGTTATTTTATTGAGCATAGATTTTACATCAGATTACTTAGGTCTCTCTGAAATTTATTATTCTCTCTCTCTCTCTCTCTCTCTCTCTCTCTCAGGATATAGCACGTTTTAAGTGCTGATAGAATTAATTCTGTCATGAGGATTTTCTCTCTCTCTCTCTCTCTCTCTCTCTCTCTCGATAACACTTTTCAAGTGTTGATAAAATTCATTCCATCATGAGGATTTTGTCTCTCTCTCTCTCTTCTTTCTTCTTCTCTTCTCTCTCTCTCTCTCTCTCTCTCTCACACACACACACACACACACATTCATTATTGTTTCTTGGTCATTTCTCCTTCAGTTGTATTGCCAAAGGAGACATTCCCAAGATAAATAGAATCGATCAGTAAAATGTTACAGAACATATGGTGACTAGGCAGATTTCCACAGATTTCAAGTCCGCTTGAGACATCAAAGAGAGAGAGAGAGAGAGAGAGAGAGAGAGAGAGAGAGAGAGAGAGAGAGAGAGAGTAGAAATAAACATTATGTTAGAAAAATAGCAGGCATCTTTAAACAGCTTCCAACAAGTGCAATATAAGCAATACTGAGTCATTTCTTGAGAGTAAGCACGGGGTGCCGATCTTTCGAAACGGCTTCATTCCACTGAATACAGTATTTATTTTAAACCGACTGAACGCGACCCAGCATTTGTTATTGAACCACTGAACGAAGAAGAACGTCGTTTTCATCTACTGAACGTAATCACGCATTTGTTATTGAGCCACTGAACGAAAAAGGATGCTTTCATCTACTGAACGTAATCCAGCATTTGTTACTGATCCACCGAACGAAAAAGAAAGTCGTTTTCATCTACTGAACGTAACCCAGCATTGTTATTGAGCCGCTGAACAAATCCAAGAAGGCAAGTAAATATTGTATAACTCTCTAAATAAAACTGCATAATTATCTGGTAAAAAGTGACCAGTATATTGTAAATGTATTGTAGAGCTTATTCAGCCCTGTGTAACCAATGACAGCACAAAATAAGTTCGTGAAAATGCACTCTAAGCGAATTCGGCGTTTTATAATCACAGAACGCAAAGCTGTTTTCGTAACAACCTGCGGAACTCGAAATAAAAAAAAAGTAAAAATGAGCCGAAATTTTGTGTACAACCGCTACAGCGTATAATCAAGGCCACCGAAAATAGATCTGTCTTTTGGTGGCCTCGGTATAATCGTGTATGAGCCGCGGCCTATCCTATATCGTTGCCAAAAGCACGATTATGGCTAAATTTAACCTTAAATAAAATAAAAACTACTGAGGCTAGAGAGCTGCAGTTTACTGTGTATAATGATTGGAGAGTGGATAGTCAACACACCAATTTGCAGCCCTCTAGCCCCAGTAGTTTTTAAGATCTGAGGGCGGACAGAAAAAGTGCGGACGGACAGACAAAGCCGGCACAATCGTTTTCGTTTACAGAAAACTAAAAAATTAGTCCCAACAACCTGTTTTACACTCAGATCATCCCCAGTTTCCCACAGACGACGACGTCTCGACTCTATATGGTGAGATAAGATTCCTTCCTGTGAATTCTGCCATTTTGTTTCTGGAGATTCTGTTAGAGAAGGCTTTAGAATGTTGAAGATTTTGTGAAAAATTGGTAATATATGTTTTATATATATATTTATATATATATATATATATATATATATATATATATATATATATATATATATATGTATATTATATATATATATATATATATATATATATATATATACATATATATATATATATATATATATATATAACACACACACACATATATATATATATATATATATATATATATATATATATATATATATATATATATATATATATATATATATATGGTAAGTACAGAAGAGGATTTGATTATGAAATACCGAATATTTCCCTAACAACTGTAAGTGTTTTGCTGTCGAAGATGAGGTTTAAATCTGTTGAGATTTGGTTCAAAACTGTTGCTGTAAGTTCTGCCGCGATTATATTAATTAAAAACTGTGATTTTTTTTATTTTATTTTACAACAGCTCGTGAATTTAAACGGAAGAATGGTTTTTTTAACAGTAAAGTTTTGGTTAAACAGGCTGAAAACTTGATCTAAGATATCTAGAGCTTAACTGAGGAAGATTTATTGTTAAATGTAGATGCTTCCTTAAAAACAGTTTAGACGTTGCTCCCGGAGATTCGGTTGAAATTTGTTGAATATTTGGGTCAAAATCACTTACACGTTGCTGGCGATGTGAAGACATATTTTCAATTTCGACAGATACTGCCGCAATAAACGAATGATAAATTACTTAAATAAATACTTTAATTAATTTATTAATTATGAATAAATAATTTAAATAAATAGATAAATAAATAAATACATAAAAATGAGTAAAAGTGGAAAGACCGCTTCGCCCAAGGATGCTATAAAACTCACTTGGCTCCTGATGTAAAGAGAATCGCGAAGATCCCGCCTTCCAACCGTTCGAGATATTTTGAATGTGGTTGGACCAAGGCCTTTAGCAATTCTACCTTTCTTACGAAATCAAATGAAAATCATATGTGTGTGTGTGTGTTTTTGTGTGTGTGTGCACAGTGTGCGCGCGTGGTGTGTAACGGGGATCCTATTACACACACACACACATATATATGTATGTATGTATATATATATTATATGTATGGATGTATATGTACATATATATATATATATATATATATATATATATATATATATATATATACATATATACTGTATATATTATATATATGTGTGTGTGTCTGTAATTCTTACGATCAATTGCAATGTGCATAACTGATTTTCATTGGCAAGGATTTACTGTCTACAATCAACAGGGCGCTTTCTCTTCATCCTGCGTTGTATCCTAAGCATCTAAAATATTAATTGACGAGCAGAAGGCTATTATGTCCTTTTCCTATTTCCCTTCACAAGGCTCCGAGTGGCCTCATGAACCTCCATATTTGTTGAATGACTCGAGTATATCTTGATCTTCTTGACCTTCTCGAGGAGCTGAAAGATTCCAAGATCTCTTACCTTGTTTCCCTTCCTCAAGGAGGATCTCTCATTTGACTTCCATTCTTGATCACTGAACGGCTTGAGGAGGACCTCTCATTTGATTTCCCCTTTCCGTCTTACGTACCTTTTTCAAGGCACCGGACGAACCAGGGATCTTTATCTTAGTTGGACATGAGGCGTTACTTAAGGGTCTTTGCAGAGTCCCTTCCGTAGGTCCCTAGCTGCAACTTCTTCGTTCCTTTTACGGGAAATACTCCGTTCTTATTCTCTTTCTTTAATCTGACTTTCCATCCTCTCTAACAACTGTTTCCTAGCGCAACTGCGAGTTTTTCCTTCTGTTACAGTTTTCAGACCTTCTTACTCTCAATTTCCCTTTCAGCGCTGCATGACCTCACAGGTCCCAACGCCTGGCTTTTGGCCTTAATTCTATATTCTATTCTGTCTTTAACTTAGTTGGTTGCTGAGACTTGTTGACCGATAAGTTCAAACCTCTACTTATTTAGTCGAATTGATACGAAATGTAATAATGTAGCTACTCAAGGGTAGCAAAGTTAGTAAACCAATAAACGAGTAGGTCACTTACAAAAGCTTGAACTCTTCTTTTTGCTGTGAAAATGGTAGACCTCACGATAAATATCTCGTCATCATCCAGTTCATTACCTTTGGCTGGTCCGCTGTTATAGTGGTTAGTGTCGTGGCATGCCACTCAGATGTCGCGGGATGGCGTCTACCCCAGGGCGATGAAAAATCACTGGCTCTGTATCGTGATCAGTTACTGCTGCAGTGTGGGTTCTGCGGTAGGAGGCTGAAACCAACATTCTTTGGAAGCTTGAATTGCAAGTCAGTGGCCCCTTTAATGTGCTTGTTCCATGTGAATAGGTTTCATCTAATGAAATGATTAGAAATAATAAATTGTTTCCTAAGGCTGTGTCCACACTGGCAAAATAGGCCAAAAGCGTAGGTCATCAGCTTATCACATACTTGTCACCAACGGGTTTAAAACAATGTCAACGACAGTGAATGGAGAACGAATCTGGCAAATGCTGGATAACCGTATGAAGCTCTGGTTAGGAATACCAATAAGTCGTCGACTTGTATACAACATGATTGGATTGTACATGCGATATGTTGCCGACGTGTTTATGACATGTTTTACTGTGGCGCGGACGCATCCTACGAGTAGCAAAAGCTAAGAAACCTGTTGGGAGTTGGTAGAATTTGGGCGGTTCTATCGAAGATTGTTGTAAAGTTTGATTCTATTCATTTTAGATAATTGTCTTGGTAATTAAATTGTGCAGCATATAAGCTAGGTAGAGAGAGAGAGAGAGAGAGAGAGAGAGAGAGAGAGAGAGAGAGAGAGAGAGAGAGAGAGAGAGAGAGAGAGAGAGAAGCTGCAGTTGCTAAGCTCCCTGTCCCTAGAGACGAAAGTCCAGTCGTGACTGATCTATTGACGGCAGCCACTTACCTCTGGCACGACTGAGGAGTGCGACGCCCTCCTCGTGTGGAGAGAAGGAAGAGGGGTTGGGGGGGGGGTTTGTCGGAGAAACGATACGCTTGTCGTCGTCCAAACACAGAAACATCTATTTACATAGCGTGAGCGAGGGATGGTATCTATTCCACGCGAGAAACGGTTCAGAGACGCACGACTTGAAGTGTAAGGGCAGGTGAATCAGCTCTTTTGTGGGGGACATGTTGTTATTTCAGGCCTGGAAGGTAGAGAACTAGAATGGATATATTAATAAATTGTTGTAGAAATAATGAGTTTTGTAAGAGAAATAAAGGAAGTGCAGGTTTCTTGCCTGATCGTGGAGAGATACGGGGAGACGTTAGTTGAATTAAAAAGAAAAAAAATCATTATTTGAATAAAAAAAAAAACTCGCTTGTAGAATCGTTATTTCAATTACAAAAAAAAAAAAAGTCGCTTATAGAATCCCCGTTGATGAATGATCCATCGGAATAAAGTACTGAATATATTAAATAGGTTGCCTGCTTTTATTTCTTGGCCCCCAAATCCTTTTCTTGTGGGTTTCCGAAATGATGTTGCAATAAATAGGAAATTAACGGTCAGTTGCAGCATAGTTCTACAAATGAAATGCTTTCATTCCGGACCCGCAAATCCTTTCAGTTATGTCTCCGAAATGATTTCGGAAAAAGTAGAAATGAAACAACGACAGTATTTTCGTCTCAGGGGATGTTGATAGGCCCTGGAAAAGTTTCACCACAACCCTTCGATTCTCCTTTTTGAAGCGAACTCTGGAGAAACAAAAAGTCGTAACGACAGGTAACCAAAGGACCGAAGGATTTAGGACCAGCAAAAATCTCTTTGCCATTACGATACTCTTTCCGTAGCAATTTTATGTGGCGATCTATCAATGATAGATATCTGGCATTGACGGAGATAAAACGCAAAAAAAAAAAACTATTCTGTGTGCGAGAATTGATGGTACACAAGAACAGGCATCCGTCTTGTAATCCGTCTCTTTTTAGGATAATATATATACGGGGTCAGAAACATTTCTGCTTGTATCTTGTATGTTACGTCCCTGCCAAACAATTCGTGTTTTATAATAATTTACATTTTTATCTCTTTATTTATTAATTTGTCAGTTTATTTTTTACTTTTGTAGTAACTGATTTCGTCTGTCAGTATTTCCTATTACCTTCTGTTACTTCTTTCATATTGAACACCATAATATTCTTTGGAAGTTTAAATTCCAAATCAGTGGCCCCTGTTGTCTTGTTGCTTAAGAGGAGGGTTTATCATCTGAATAATAATAATAATAATAATAATAATAATAATAATAATAATAATAATAACACCTTTTTATTTCTAAATTTATTTTTGAATTTTGGGGTTAAAACGAGACGAGCACTTTTGATTTTAAGTAGACAGTTAAATAAAACATCAGCGAATATACTGTAGAGTTGAATGATGACAACTTGTTATTGCTCACTACGTTTACTGGTGAGGTCCCCCACAGAATGCACAGAAGCAAGACTTGAAGTATTCATGGAAAAGAGGAGCCTTTTGCGTTTGCTGCGAGAAATGGAATTCGACCAAGAAGTTAATGAAAACACTGTTGTCCCATTGGAAGTCGCCCTTATATAAATTTTTTTGTTTGACTGCCCCAAAGCAAATACGACCATGCAAGAAACGTGAACGGGGAGACTTCTTTAAGGAAGACAAAAATTAGAGAAATTCAACATTTTGAAGTAAATGGTGACCCACAAGTCGGCGACTCGGCGTTTAGTGTCTGTGATTTTGTGAAGCTTTTCATGTACATATTAAGTACGCCCTCAGGTAATATTCACCTCACATTTTGAATGCTGCCAACATGTTGGAAACAATAAACAGTGAATAGATTGGTAAGTTATTGTATACAATATGTTGAACTGGTATGTGTAACGTAGTTCGGATTCCGGATTCCACAGTAAGCTGTAGGTCCCGTTGCTAGGTAACTAATTGGTTCTTAGCCACGTAAAATAAGTCTGATCCTTCGGGCCAGCCCTAGGAGAGCTGTTAATCAGCTCAGTGGTCTGGTTAAACTAAGGTATACTTTACTTTTTTTTCGAGTTAATGAGATCATCATAGCCTACGATGTAAGTGTGATTAAGATGTTAAAGAGAATTTGAGACATGGTGTAGACCTCTGGACTCGCCCACCCAACCGAACCCCACAAAAAGCTACTCAAGGTAATATGTTTGTTCATCTGCAAGATTTTATTTTAGGACATGGTTTCCCTGTAGGGAATGAACAATATGCTCATTTACTTTTTTTTATGACAAGTATGCGGCTGGCTACATTTTAGGACATGCTCGTAACTTACTTGTAAAATACTCTTCCGTTCGCAACTGATTTTAGGACATAATTATGGTTTCAGGACATTATGGTTTTAGGAAATAATTATGGTTTTAGGACATAATTATGGTTTTAGGTCATAATTATGATTTTAGGACATCATGTGGTTTTAGGACATAATTATGGTTTTAGGTCATAATTATGGTTTTAGGACATAATTGTGGTTTTAGGACATAATTATGGTTTTAGGACATAATTATAGTTTTAGGTTGTAATTATGGTTTTAGGTCATAATTATGGTTTTAGGTCATAATTATGGTGTAGGTCATAATTATGGTTTAGGTCGTAATTGTGGTCTAGGTCGCAATTATGGTTTTTAGGTCATAATTATGGTTTAGGTCGTAATTGTGGTTTAGGTCGCAATTATGGTTCTAGGTCATAATTATGGTTTTAGGACATAATTGTGGTTTTAGGACATAATTATGGTTTTAGGGCATAATTATGGTTTTAGGACATAATTATAGTTTTAGGTCGTAATTATGGTTTTATGTCATAATTATGGTTTTAGGTCATAATTATGGTTTTAGGACATAATTATGGTTTAGGTCGTAATTGTGGTTTAGGTCATAATTATGGTTGTAGGTCATAATTATGGTTTTAGGACATAATTATGGTTTTAGGTCATCATTATGCACTCAGTAGCTTTTCAGGACATGATTAGGACATGTATATGACAGTAACACACCCGAAAAAGCGTTTCAATTACAGATCACTTCCTTGTGTCTTTGGGTTCCTTATGAGAGAGAGAGAGATAGAGAGAGAGAGATTGTAGGCGTTATTTATGCTGATCCAAAGAAGATTATTTCCAAACAAATCCCGTAATCCTTAAATGATAACTTAGACCCACCACGGGATCAACGGCTTAGGCAGTCTGTTAGAACGAAGCGGAAATTCAACGTGCACATGTGTTTGTTTCATTGTAATTCAAGAGCGAGTAAAGAGGTTACATTAAATATATATATATATATATATATATATATATATATATATATATATATATATATATACATATAGTGTGTCTAAAGTGTGTATAGAAATAATTATGTGTGGAACAGAAATAAATTTCTGAATCACATAGGAATCGAACCCAGGTCTTTCATATGTATATATATATATATATATATATATATATATATATATATATATATATATATATATATATATATATATATATATACAGTACATGTATGTGTAAGTTAGAAATAAGCAACACTAATACAATTACGTATGGGACAGTGATAAATTCCTTGGCCCACATGGGAATCGAACCCAGGTCTTTCAATTGACATACACGGGCTCTACTATCCGAACCACACACATTATATATATATATATATATATATATATATATATATATATATATATATATATATATATATATATATATATATATATATAAGATATGTGTGTTCTCAAGAACAAAGAACTATTGATTATGTAAAACCCTGAAAATTATATAAAAGCAAATAAAGTTACACTATTTTAAAGCTGTACTTGTGAAGTCCATACAACAAAGAGGAACCCATAAATAAGATCCTTCTCATAAAAATGAGATGAATATCAGGACTCCAAGAAGACCCGCATTTAAAGGAGACTTCCAAGAGAGATGAAACGAAGCCACGAAGCTCCGAGGTCTCAAAAAGGGATCAAAAGGAAGCCGACACATCCCCTCCCCCCTCCTCCCCACTTCCCAGGTCTCAGTGGAGAGCCAAATATGATGAGAAGTCCCTCTCGAGAGGCCGACACAAAAACTCGACTGGAAGTCCCTTGTTGATCTTGGCGTGAAATCCACAAATGCTCAATCAAGATTGAAACTGAGGATTCACAGTTACACCGAACGCGAGGGTTGCAGACAAACTCCCCCATTAACCCAGAGTTATGAGGCGTTGATGAAATCGCTTCGACTTGCTCGCCGCTTGAAGGACGGTCGACTTTGTAAACTGGAATAAATATCATAAACCAGAATAAGTTCCACCTTCTCTTTTCCCTAGGGGCAGGAAGGAAATGCTCTTGACTGAGGAAAGGCTTCGTGGTCCTTTGGTGGAGAGTGATACATTTTTAAAGCATGGCAAAAAAAAGTAAATCATCAATAGGTTGACTGATTGATTCCTTTTTATGTAACTTATGTTTACAGTTGCGAAGCTGATATTTTATTAATTTACACCTTACCTTCATTGTATCCCCTTCAGTATTTGTCAGATGCCCTACATCGCACGTCGTTGTGAGTTTCAAGTAAACATTCATCCAGGTGTGCGTGCGCGCGTGCATGTTTTTTTTTTATATAATTTCAGAATTGTTTGACATGTAATGAAATAGCTAAGTATACCTTAGTTTAACCAGACCACTGAGCTGATTAACAGGTCTCCTAGAGAGGAATGGCCCGAAGGATTAGACTTATTTTACGTGGCTAAGAACCAATTGGTTACCTAGCAACGGGACCTACAGCTTATTGTGGAATCCGAACCATATTATAGCGAGAAATTAATTTCTATCACCAGAAACAAATTCCTTTAATTCTTCATTGGCCAGCCGGAGACTCGAACTCGGGCCTAGCAGAGTGCTAGCCGAGAACTCTACCGATTCGTCCAACGAGGAGTTTGACATGTAATGACATGTAACGAGACCGGCAACATTCTCATCCCTTTAGTGGCATCAGTACACCTTACGCGGTGTACTGTAAGCATTACTTCAGGTTCGTTGCAGCGTCCCTTCGGGCCCTAGCTGCAACCCCTTTCATTCCTTTTACTGTACTTCCGTTCATATTCTCTTTCTCCCATCTTAATTTCCACCCTCTCCTAGCAATTGTTTCATAGTGCAACTGCGAGGTCCTCCTCCTCTTACACCTTTAAAGCCTTTTTACTCTCGATATCCCTTTCAGCACTGAATGACCTCATAAGTTCCAGCGCTTAGCTTTGGCCAAAATTGTATATTTCAATACCAACGTCATTTTTATGACATCGACCAAAAATGCACAACAATGGAGTCTTATATTACCTACATTATAATGAGGATCCCCACAGTTCAGGATTAAAGAGAAGGACAGGACGTAGGATTACGTAGGATCACCTTGCCAAGATCTAGTGAAACTTGCAACAGACTTTAGATGTCCGTTGCTAGCGGCTGTGGGTCTCAGTAAGGTAAGATATCGTGGTTAGTGTCGTGGCGTGCCACTCAGATGTCTTGGGTTCGCGTCTCCCCCAGGCCGATGAAAAGTCAAACTGGCTCTATATCATGATCAGTTACTGCTGCAGTGTGAGGCCTGCAGTGGGAGGTTGAAACCAACATGCTTTCGAAGCATGAATTTCAAGTCAGTGGCCCCTTTGGTGTGCTTGTTCCATGTGAATAATAATAATAATAATAATAATAATAATAATAATAATAATAATAATAATAATAATAATAACATACGTGACAGTTTGTCTTTTGGCTTTGCTTAAGATTGTATATTCATTATGTACAGTAATCATGGTAATAAACCTTCGTCTTCTGGATTTCAAACTCCTGCTGTGGCAGATGTCATTCATTTTTGACTGGCGGCACTTACTTTAGTTTATGCTTGTAGTCTTTTTTGTACTTCAATTTTTTCAGCCTTATGACCAAAGTAGTTCTTTTTAGTTGATGTATATAGTATGACTATACCCTGTACGTCTGTTCATACAATCTTAAGATCAGTCAGTATGATCAAATATGATCATTCCTTGTCATAGGAAATACTGATCCCCTTTCTTACTTGGGAAATCATGCATGCTCTCTCTCTCTCTCTCTCTCTCTCTCTCTCTCTCTCTCTCTCTCTCTCTCTCTCTCTCCAAGATTTTAGTAATCAAGGCACAAAATGAATGTGTCACTTTTCCTCGTAGGGGGTAGTGCCGTCAATGCACCTTGCAGGCATTGCTTAAGGTTTTCAGCAGCGTCCCTTCGTCCCCTAGCTGCAACCCCTTTCATTCCCTTCACTGTACCTCCGTTCATATTCTCTTTCTTCCATCTTACTTTCCTTTCTCTCGTAGCAATTGTTTCACAGTGCAACTGCGAGGTATTCCTCCTATTACACTTTTCAAACCCTCTTACTGTCAGTTCCGTTTCAGCACTGAATGACCTCGCAGGTCCCAGCGCTTGGCCATTGACCTGAATTCTATATTGCCAATCAAATGTGTCACTTGACAACATATTTTGCTCCTCTTGTCATATTTTCACGATGTCACACACCCTTCAGTTAAGGTCTGTCATCGCATTTTCAGGAGCAGCTGTGGAGCAGTCTAGCAGTCCTGGAACTATTGGAGAGAATGGTCCCCCCCCCCCGCCTTGTGTACGTGCTGTTGGTGTAAGTATAACATTTATCTGTTGGTGTCCCTTCATTTCTTAAAACTGTATGTTGCTGTACTTTCTTTTCCTTCTCATTTTCTGCTTTCAGATGTTTTGTTTAGTTTCGTGTTTACTTTCTTTGCACGTGAGTGGCTTAGATTAACGGTGGTTCTCAACCTGGGGGGCGTCAGCAATTTCCAGAGGGGGCGCGAGCCCCAGGGAAAATGAAAAAATTCTCTGATTATATTCGTTATTCTCTTAACAAGAGAAGCTAAGAAGCAGTGTCAAGCGTCTCACTAATTCATTCCCAGAAGAATAAAAACACCCTTTCTCTTTCTCTCTCTTTTTCATTTTCCTTTCAATCTAGGAGGGAATTTTAATAATGGACGCAAACTATCGGGGGGGGCGTGTTTCAAGGACCAACTCTTAGAGGGCGTGTAATCTTGGTTAAGAACCGCTGGCTTTGGAATGATAATCATTTAGTATTCTTAATAGGCTTAGTTTTGCCAGACCTCTTTAGCTCTCTTACCACTGGCCACTTCATAAGTATGCTGGCACCGAGTTTTGTGGACGGTACGTAACGTCTCTAGCGTAGGGACTGGCTGTCTTTGCTTTTTCTCGTATTACTTTGAGCTCATTCCCTTTGCGTTCAGTCACTAGGCCGTGGATGCCTTCTAAAGAAGAAGATTTCAAAAAGAAGACTAAGAAGAAAGGGGAAGAAGGATAAGAAAAGTCGAGGGACGAAAACCTCTCTTGATGTGCCGAAGAAGAAGAAGAAGTCATTTTCTAAGAAGAAGAAGATGAAGAAGAAGGAAATATAAATTCTTTAGAAAGAAAAAGAAGAAGAAGAAGACTCATCAACAACACTTTGCCCTGATAAATGACGGCGTCCTTGACTCAGACCTGTCACGTTTGCATTCTCGAATTCCTTCTTGAACTCGTCACTTCGTATTATTTTCATTCCTTTAATTTTCTAGTTAAGAATAAACTGTCAGTGCATTGATGAGACCCGAATATTGTTTCCCTCGGTACATATCCGCGTCCAAGAATATCTCCCTCGTCTTGTTTTTATCCCCCGTTTCTCAAGGACACTTCCTGGGATCAAGTGAAGAGGAGGAGGAGGAGGCACTATGCATTCGAAGGCAGGATAATGTCTTCGTGAAGAGCCGGCCATGGTGCAACGGCGGGGGGTGGGTGTCCATGGTACTTTTTCGACAAGGCGGCAGAGAGTTGGAGAGAAAAACTGAGGTTCGTTTGTGGTTTTATCTGTCTCAGGTCCTCCATCTTCATACAAGAATTTCCATATTTAGCATGGAACCCTTCTTTATTTATGTCAGTCTGTAAACTGAAGACCAACTTCTTTCCAAAAAGCAAATTCAAGTAAAAACTAGGCAGCGGCTCTTGGATTTTTTTTTTACCTTAAAATGATATGTTTGCTTACCTCATTCAAACTTTTAAATACATATTTTTAAGCCGATACATATTTTTAAGCCGTAAAATCTTTGGAGTCTTTTAAAGTATCATTTTCACCACTCAAGAAATATCATTCTCAATCTTATCCCCGGTTACCTGACGCCCGTAAAATTTTATATTCTTCTCGACAGCTCATAAATTATCCAGGACGAAGGTTCATTCCTACTTTCGCATTTTGCCATCTTCGATTTCGTTTCCTCAGTGTCTAGTTGGTGTGTGAAAATGTGCTCTATTTATCTCTGGGTATTTTCCTCGAATTTTTTTGTAGCAGATGTAAACATTGCTCTCTGCTGATGTAAAACTAGGACATTTGCATGTATTAGAGAAATATTAAAGAACATAAATGGGAAGACATCCCCACTTACGTGGGTTTGAGAGAGAGAGAGAGAGAGAGAGAGAGAGAGAGAGAGAGAGAGAGAGAGAGAGAAAGTTCTCTTTTTTTGATTTTCGGTTTCACTGCTGCAGTAAAACAGTCGATACAGGCAGAGGCAAATGTCCGCGAAGAAGTAGTTATATCTATGACGCTTTACTTGTACAAATATTCTTTTTTAATGTTCTGGTACCCATATGATAATTTAAATTCTCACAACAGGCAACTGCATTGTTGAGGATACAACTTGTCTGGAGGGCGTGTGTTTATTCGGAGGTTTATCATGGGGCAGTGGAAATATTAGTAGCATTTCAACACTGATTAAGAGATATGATTCCACTGGCATTGGACAGTGCCTAGTAGTGGTTAGACAGTGGCCATCCAAGGCGAATACTTGTCATGAATGACTTGTCAATCTTATGGTAATGTCCCTCCATTTCACAATGACACCTGCTGGGAAGGACTCCTAGAGTTCCAACCGCCTTCCCACTCAAAATCCATCCATGTATGGCTATAAAAGGAGAGAAAGAGACCCAGTTTATTTACATATCCCAAAGTTTTATGCAGGAACAGCTACCAGTAATGGGTATTTGTATGCCTGCTTAGAGCAAGTAGAACCAGCCCTTTTAAATAAAATACTTTGACCCCCACCCCACCCCACCCCACCCCCTCAACATCTATTTCCCAGGTACACATCGCCACCCGTTCCTTCAAGGCTGATGCAAATGAGGGGAGGTGTTGCAACATGACGCTCGGAAAATATAGGCCACACTTAGTCGTAGTCGCCTTGGAGTACGACCCTTTTTCTTCTTCTGCTGGTGGATGGTGTGGATGGGAAAGCAAAGCAAGGCTGGTTGTCATAGGCTCCTGGTTTGTGATGGACAGTAACCTGGGTTAAATGGTTGATTGATTAGTTCGTCCAACTGGCATTACAGCGTCAGAGGTTATCGACGCCTTAAGAAGCTGTTCTTTCCAGTAGATGTACAGTACATATGTATACACGTATGTGTATATATACACACATGTACAGGGTGTCAAGTTTGGAACCAGAGAGAGAGAGAGAGAAGAAAAATGAATAACTGTTTATATTATATATGTATATTTTATATATATATATATATATATATATGTATATATATATATACAGTATATATATAATTTCTGTTTTTTCTCTTGAATTATTTCAAAATATCACCTTCTCCTCTTTCATGTCATTGGGGATACCTGCAGAAATAGTCAGTTTTATTGGTGCAAATTACATATATTCCTCAGATAAAGCGTATACTGAATATATACTGTATATATATAACTATATATATATGCATATATATTGATTGATATATATATATATATATATATATATTATATACAAATATTATATATATACGATATAATAATATATATATATATATATATATATATTATATATTTATATATAAAGTGATCTTACACCGCAATTAAATGACGGCAAACACTGCAAGTGTTTTACGATCTAAGGCGGTTTTGCTCTTGACAAGGCCCTTACAAAGGCTCCAGAGCGCTGCTGCCTTGTCCGAGCGACTGGGAATTCGTCATAAATTTAATAATGCCATTGTTATCGTCGACTTTTATCGCTGGACCAGAAGCCCCCGTGAATTGTGCAAGATCCTACTATCCAATCTCCCCTCCCCTCCCCAAAATTTCATGAAAACGATCTTCAGACGTCCCCATCAGATGTGGCTGAGATCCACTGTAAACCCTTGGGTAGGTCCAGGTTGCATTCGAATGGCTATTGTAGAATTTCAAAGAGGTTGTGGGATGTGGTGTACATCCCGAGCAGGTGTTCACCTCAGGGGTGGACGGGGTTGCGTTCAGTATGGTTTGTTTATTCTCAGAGGATTAAGAAAGGGTCTCACTGATTCATTGAAGTTTTTAGCGTTTTTGCTTTTTTTTTTTTTTTTTTTTTAAATATTGGTGTTTCAGAAGGACTTTGCTGTAATCTTTGCATTCCTTCGGTAAAATATATCTTAATACAAAACTTAAAATGAAATAAAACAAAGCGTTTAGTTTCTCTCTAACATTTGCATGATATATATATATATTGCTATATTATATATATATCTACTTCCATATATGACTTGCTATACTTTATATATTTATAGTGTTTGAAATGAGGATACAGTAAAACAATATGTCTTTGAAAGCCATCATATGACATATTGTTAGATCTAACAAATGATCTATATATATATACATAGATTAAATGGATGAATTAACATACATTGGCTCTAATAGGATTATAAAAAGGACCTTAACAGTTGACTAACCACAGGTCATGAGATCAAGAAAATGGAATGAACCGAGCTAACAACGAATTAGTCCCAACAACTGCTATCGAACTTGCGATCTTTCATGGGAACCTTCCATGATATATATATATTTATATATATATATATATATATATTTATATATATATATATTGATATATATATATATATATATATATATTTATATATATATTAGTATATATATGTCATCATATAATGTGTAACGAGAACAGAATTAACACCTTTTGAAGGTGTACGTTTAACGTCTCAAACGACTTTTATTCATGAAACGGTATGAAGCGTTCGCTAAACCAACACTTCTATTTTTCTCCTCTTTCTCTCCTCATCTATTTTCTCTCTCTCTCTCTCTCTCTCTCTCTCTCTCTCTCTCTCTCTCTCCGTGTATCACCTCTCTCTCTCATCGTTTTCAAAGTTCACCCACCCGAATCTAAATCATTCTCACCAAATCAATTAAATGGACCATTTAAAGAAACATAATAGTTTCTACAAAAAATAGGTTTATTATTCAAATAACCCAACAAGAAATGAATAAAACAAAGCAAAGATTAAAATGCATAATAAATGAAATATCGAGTTAGATAACTAAACTCTGAACTGTAAAACACTTCTGATTAAAGAAGTCTCACTATAGCTAATAGCCTTAAAATATCCAAACTCACACATACTCCCAAAATCAATAACTAAAGTCATGTCAAAAAAAAATAGATCTACCATGTTATTCAATCAGTCCACATGTCCACCGACATCTGTCCACAGACATCTGTCGGAAGAATCAAACATGATAGAAAACTCCCAAAAATATATGAAATGCAAAACACAATAATGGAAAGTGTAAAATGCATAGCCAAGATATGGCAAACGTAACATGATAAAACAATAATATAAAAGAGGTATGAATATTCATATTAAATCTCCACACCAGTTCAAAAAGTTCATAATGATTAGAAAATCATGGTAAAAATCACAAGTTCAATTTTCTCCCATAAAAACAGAGATTTCAAAGTCTACCTTATCTGCCGATTTAAAACCTGGATCCTCTCCAAAGCTACGTCTGGACAACTGCAGTTCTATCACGTTAATGAACAATCAAACTCACTTTAGGGCAGATTTTGGCATAATCTAGATCAAATTAACGCACGTACTCACGAATATACATAACACTTCAGAAGATCACCTGACCCGGCAAATTGCTGAGGAATCAAACTATTTGTTGAACTGCAAAAGATTTTACCTCGAGTCTCTCGACCTACTTCCATCTGACTCCACTTTCTTTCATCACATCTTAAAGCATTGAAGCTATGAAATGCATATATGTGTCCTTTAAAAACTTAAAGCAACCATATTTTTCTTAAAATAGAGCTCAGCCACCACATAAGAGCGTCTCGCTCTTTTAACGGCAACTAATAAAACAAAAGCATATGTATAAAACATAACAGAAAATGAGACTATGCTCAATCAGCAATGTCTACTGCACTGCAGCTTTAAGGACTGCTCTCATGACGCACTTCCAAAGTCACTGGGGTCAGTTCTTAGAGCCTTTACATGTAATCTTACAAACACGAATAAGCTTTACTACCCCACAACAAGAATTATCAGTAAAATAGCTATTAAGACAATTAAAATTGTCGGAAGGCAATATATTCCTGATACTCGAACATCACGGAATCGTCAATGTCTTCCAACGGTGGAACCGTCATTGGCACCCTTGGTTGTAGGTACCTCCACTACCAAATGCTCGTTATCGTATGACGCATAATTATCTTCTCGAACTGCTGAATACAGCACGGCTAATTACGAGAATTCCGTAGACATGATTCTGCAGGATGAATCAAACTAGCTTGGACCCTGATGAACGAATGATGTCGACTTGTTGTTCTGGCATCATTGTAACTGCATACTCCTTGCAAACACGCAGTAAGAGTACTGGTGGACTCAGTATGTGGTAATCTCGCAGGAACTGTCTAAAGTCACATTCTGTCGAGTCTGTCTATGAACTAATGATAACTCACAACCACCCACAGACACAACTCACTGCAACTGGAAAACACTACTGTCACACACACACTTCTCTCTAACTAAAAGCACAACTGTCTTATAATCAACTCCCAACCTGATATTGATCTCCCAAAATGAACATGGTCTCTAATCTATCCCATGTCACTACTGAGTCTCCCAAAAACACTCGAAAAGGTCTAATAACAAAAAAAAAGGTTTCATGTTACTGGAACCAAACAAAACTACTAATGCAAAAATCAAACACTCTTAATGTGAACTAATTCCAAGTTTGTATCTCAGAATAATCACAGTCAACTCACTACTAAAGCACACCATAACTCTACGGAACTCACTCACAAAAAAAAAAAATCTATCCAACATAAAAAAAATACTCGAGAATCTTATCCAACACTAAAAGGTATCATATCTCGTAAAGACATGAAAAACTCTACTCGGTTAGCAAATATTTTTCAACACATAACTCTCAACAAAATAGCAATTGACGTAATGGCAACCGCTCCCATGATCATAAAATTACAATTACTCAGCTAATACAGCTCCCTTAATTTTTTTAAAGAAACTGAAAAAAATCCAAATACTCAAATACGATCTCCCAACCTCTAAAAAAAAGATCAGACTTTGTTCGGTCCGATATACTAAATACCTCCCCCAAAAAAATATCCCAAACAACACCATCTAATGCGTCAGATGATAAAATACATCGTAACACAATAACACAATTCTAACACACGAGTCAAATCTCGTATGAAACTAGCCCATGTCTCAATTCCAAAATCATTCGAAAACAAATGATTAAGAAACTTCAACATCCAAAATGAACAAGAGACAAAAAAATAAATATCATAAATAAACATTAACAAAACATATCAACAATATATTCCATCAAACTATATACAAATGTTCCATTACATCCCAACTTTCTTCAACTTCGAAATATGGGTCAACTTCGTCACTCCAGTGTTTACATCTTTAACTACAAATCTATTCCCCTCTTTTGATCTCTACAATCTCAAAAGGTCCGTGGAACTTCGGACTTAATTTATAATTCAGATCATTCCGAACATTCACTTTAACAAACACTCTATCACCCATCGAAAAGCTACCTCGATTTCGCGTTACTTTTCTCTACCATTGCACGCGAACTAAGTTCAAGTTCTTTACTGATACGTAAATCTTTCTCTCGCTGTATTTATCAACAAGTGACCGTAACATCACCCTGAACTTGCTCTGGTAACAAATCAAAAGGTCCTTTCAACTTGTATCCATACAAAGCTTCTGCTGGGAGATATCTTAATTGTGTCATTCATCATAGTATTGATACTATATCACACTTCATCCAAAAGATCTGTCCCAATGTGTATCGGAACCTCCCCACCGTCATGCGCAAAGCTTCGATTACTTTCCGATTCGCCCTCTCCACACAACCCATTTGCTTCAGGTCTATACGGGATTATAGATACTTTCTTTATTCCCAACAAATTAGCAAGACCGTCTAAAGTCTTATTAATAAACTCCTACCATTGTCTGTGAGCAGACATTCAGGAACACCATATCGACAAATTATCCTTAAAGAACGCTATAGCAACTTCCTCAGCTGATTTGTATTTCAGTGGGAAAATCTCGACAAAGCGAGTCAACTCATCAACAACTTCTAATAAATGTCTATAACCATAAGCGGACTCTGAGAGTTACCCAGAATATCCATATGCACTCTCTGAAACGGCCTATGTGGTATGGGATGAACCAAACGACACGACACTGTCGTCGCTGGCTTATTCATTGCCAAATAGCAACTTCTTCACAAAGGCTTCTACTGCGGAAAACATATTTTTCCAAAAGAACTTTGACCTGACGTTTTCATACGTCTTGTCTACACCTAAATGAGGAGAACCAAATTTACAATGTACAATGTCTAGAACTTGTGGTACTAGACTCTCTGGCACGATGATTTGTGTAATCTCACCCATGCTTCGAGTACTTCTTGCAAAGTTATACTTAACTTTTCTCACCAATAAATTATTCTCCAACTCTAGACCAGAAAAGGCAACTTATACCCTTTCTTCGGTGAAACTCCCTAAATGCCTTAGCATCTGACAACAATTTATCTTCATCTTGGCTTTTGTTCGAGCAAGCCTATGTCCCAAGTGACATTTTCACCCGTAATATAACACACTGCGTTACTCTCACTATCACGAATAACAATCTCTCCGAGACTGCCAGACTCACTATTTCTCCCAGAAGTATGCACTGTAGGAACATGTTTGTCCCCTGCATGCATGAGATCTCTCAGAACTACTAATATCAGAGGACATTAGACACCAAACATTTGCTCTCTTCTCCACACAGGATTCGGTGTGTATTTCATCCTCGACCGGAAAATATCTGCTCAATGCATCTGCAACTACATTATGCTTACCTTCAATGTATTTGAGGTTTGCATCAAAAATCTCTCAATGTTAGGAACCAACGTGCTCTCTTGGGCGACAAATTTGGCTTATTAAAAAGCTCTGTAACAACGGTTGATGATCTGTAAAAATCTCAACTTTATTTCCCAACAACAACATCTTAAAATGAACAAGGCTAGAGACGACTGCAGGCCTCCTTGTCCAACTGACATCAGCCTTTCGTTACTACCACGTGTTTTGAACTTTCTGCTATAAAAGCAATTGGGTGTAATTTCCCCTCAAATTTCTGCATCAAACACGCACCTATATACCTTCTGACTCGCGTCAGTCACTAAGGTGAACGGTTGACTAAAAATCTGGAAACTTCAAAACTGGTGGGTTCACTAAAGCGTTCTTAAGCTTCTCAAAAGCTAATTGTTGACTATCACCCCAAACAAACTTAACGTCTTCTCGTAATAAATCTGTCAATGGACGCTATTGTAGAAAAATTCCGTACAAAACGGCAGAAAGGAAACCCGACATACCTAGGAACGAACGAATCTGTTTCCTGGTTTTGGGAACTGGAAAATTCACAATGGCTTTAACTTTCTCATCATTCACTCTTAACTCCTTCTTTAGAGATAACATGTCCTAAATAGACAATTTTTCTCTTCAGAAACTCGCATTTGGCCAATTTGACCTTTAACCCAGCGAACCGTAATCGTTTGAGGACTTCTTTAACACCTTTAGATGTTCTTCAATTGTATCTGTGCATATGAGAATATCATCCATGTACACAAACACCGACTTTCCTAACAAACCATGAAGTACTGTGTTAACCAGTCTAGGGGACCCTTGTAATCCAAAAGGCATCCTATTAAACTCATAATGTCCCTTTGGTACCGAAAATGCTGTATATTTACGGCTACTCTCACAAAGTGGAACCTGTAAAAACCCTTGCATAAGATCTATAGATGAATATATATTCTTGCCACCTATCTCAACAAACAAATCAGGCAAACAAGCTACCGGATATCTATCTGGGCATGTTTTTCATTCAATTTACGAAAATCTACACAAACTCTGATACTACCGTCTTTCTTTGGAACTGCAAGCAAAAGGAAAATTAAACGGAGAATTGGACGGTCTAATAATGCCTTCAGACTCCACTTCTGAACTTCTTTTTCTACTTCTTCTCTGATCTTAAAAGAATTCGATATGCTGGAATATATATGGATTTGTACCCTTTTCTAGGCGGATTGAATGTTCTAAAACATCTGTAACTCTAATTTATCTCCCTTCAAGCAATAATATCTAAATATTCTTTCAACACTTTCTCTACTTTATCTGAATATTCAGGATAATCAACTTTAGCCAATGTTCATGTAGAACCTGACTTCTGAACTGTTGCTCCTCGTTAGAAACATATTCCCGTCTCCACAAAAACTCACTAATTTATGCTCTTCATTAAACTCTTCAAAATCAATTACCATAAGTACCCTTGTGATATTTTTCACTGAATCTTGATAGCTAACTAATTCTACTGAAGTCACGCCTGCGACTGAAATTTCATTCACTGACACCGTACTCACAACGTCTTTGAATTTCTCGTTCCCTCAACAACGCACACTTGAGAAGGAAACTTTTTCTCTTTCAGCGACACTTTAACCAATGTAGGAACTCGCGGTTGCAATTCAATATCTTCCAACAAAAATCCTTTGAAAGATCTTTGCGGAATATCTTCACTCTCTAATGAATGTGTTACACATGTCTCCGACTGTGTCTTAGGTTTCTCACAAGTTTCTTTCCTGTGTATATATGGAACAAAACAACCCGACTCACCTATTGTAATCCCTGAACTCCCGTAAGAATGTTGATGTTATGTCGCATACAAGAAGGTGTCTAGCAAAACCATTTCACTAAGGCTAATCCTTCTATGACCAAAAATGATTCTACTATTGTCTTTCCACCGATACAAAGCGTAAGAAATGACGAACCTAAAATATTCAGTTTCTCGCTTGTACATCACACACTGTCTCACTAGAAGGGACTAATTTGCACTCTGGAAACCTCGGAGTGAAAAAAGGTCAGCATTTACTAAGTTAACTGAGCTACCAGAATCAATGAAAATAGAAATTTCATTGCCATTAGAGAATCCACGTACAATCGGCCTGGGTTCTAGTGACTCTACGACCTGATTAGTCATTATCCTGTGTCCGTTTTCGAACTTATCTTGTGAAAATTCTGCTGTTCCTTTGTGTATCTAGAACTTGCATCATGTGGAATTCTCCTGTCATATCTAGAAAAACCTCCCGGACTTCCCTGAATAATCTCTACTCTTTGTGGCTGGGCAAAATCTCCATCCATGATCTGAAGATTTGCAAACTGAACAATATCTCACTCTGCAATTTGATTTACTATGGCCTATTTTATCACAATTAAAACAACGTATCGTTGTGACTGATCTCTCTGGAATTTTCTTCGATTCTACTCATTACACATGTCTTCGCTGTTGCATCATTTCCCCGAATGCGAGCGACTATCATTATTCTGTGGTTTTAAACCGCAGCGCATCTTTGCCTCCCTGTACAAAACTACTGTCCAGTGTCGGGCATTTTGAATTTTTGTTAATCTGTGCAAACAAAAACTGCTGATCTCGTTTCCCAATATCTCCTTTATCTAAAATTATCTAAGAAATGTTTAGCCTCTGTTAAGATTTCTTTAACTTCGCGCCAAATTCGTAACTTTTCTTCTTTATTTGGAATTCAGATAAACTTAAGTTCTCGTAGACTCATTCAGTTTTGCACCTTCTGAACCCGAAACTGCGTTTTCCCAATATCTTTGGGTTAGCTTCTGTCCACTAGCGCCATTTAAAATTTGTAATTCCCCATCAACTAACTTTAATGTTTTTCCCCACAAATGTTCGTCACTTTATGCACCACAATTGATTGGGATGTGCTTGCTGCATCGTCCGGCATTTTGTGAGTAATCACACGCCCTGGGCGTAACAACATAAAAGAGAAACCAAAGAACACTAGAAGGCACAAGTTACCCCCTCTAAAGAAGAATAGAAAACGGCGTTCTGCGCAACTTTCGAGAATGGGGTGCCTGCCAATTTTGAAATAGAAAACAAAGTACCTATCTCTCAACAGAGCTGTGTGCTAACCTGTGACGTCACCTACTCGACGGCTCAAGCAAAAGACACCAGCGCGTTTCTTGTTGAATCATCACTTTGCGTAATTAACTCACAATCGCCACTATTCACACTTATTTGGGTATTTTGTTAACCCAAAATTGCTCTAGAGATCATCCAGATCTATTTCACAACTCCCCACTCCCAGTACTCGAATAGAAACGGAAAAAAAAAAGGTTCCCCGCATTTCACACGTAATCACGACCTACTCAGTCATTCAACACTGACCCGTCGCCTTAGCTCTTAGGTGAAGTCGCCTGCCTTGGGCATCAACGTTACCAATTAGTCTATTAGCAATCTCCTCTTTCGCCATTAAAGACACTAAAATCACGTTAAAATCATGCTTTAATTCTAACACCACTGCCAACCAATTTTTCTGCTAACGAGACAAAATTAACACCTTTTTGAAGGTGTACGTAACGATGCTCAACGACCTTTATTCATGAAACGGAGGCGTATGAACGTTCACTCACGGCAACACTTGCCCATCTATTTTTCTCCTCTTTTCTCTCTCTCTCTCTCTCTCTCTCTCTCTCTCTCTCTCTCTCCGTGTATCTCTCTCTCTCTCTCTCTCTCTCTCTCATCGTTTTCCGAGTTCACCCACGAATCGCACTCATTCTCACCAAATCAATTAAATGGACCATTTAAAGAAACATAATAGTTTCTACAAAAATAAGTTTATTATTCAAATAACCCAACAAAGAAATGAATAAAACAAAGCAAAGATTAAAATGCATAATAAATGAAATTATCGAGTTAGATAACTAAACTCTGAACTGTAAAACACTTCTGATTAAAGAAGTCTCACTATGGCTAATAGCCTGAAAATATCAAACTCACACATACTCCCCAAATCAATAACTTAGTCATCAAAAAAAAACAGTCTACCACATGTTATTCGAACAGTCCACACTGTCTACCGACATCTGTCCACAGACATCTGTCGGAAGAATCAAACATGATAGAAAACTCCCAAAATATATGAAATGCAAAACACAATAATGGAAAGTGTAAAATGCATAGCCAAGATATGGCAAACGTAACATGACAAAACAATAATATAAAAAGAGGTATGAATATTCATATTAAATCTCCACACCAGTTCAAAAGTTCATAATGATTAGAAAATCATGGTAAAAATCACAAGTTCAATTTTCTCCCCATAAAAACAGAATTTCAAAGTCTACCTATCTGCCGATTTGAAACCTGGATCCTCTCCAAAGCTACGTCTAGACAACTGCAGTTCTATCACGTTAATGAACGATCAAACTCACTTTTAGGGCAGATTTTGGCGTAATCTAGATCAAATTAACGCACGTACTCACGAATATACATAACACTTCGGAAGATCACCTGACCGGCAACATTGCTGAGGAATCAAACTATTTGTTGAACACAAAGATTTTACCTCGAGTCTCTCGACCCTACTTCCATCTGACTCCATAAATTCTTTCATCATCTTAAAGCATTGAAGCTATGAAATGCATATATGTCATCCTTTAAAACTTATAGCAGCCATATTTTTTCTGAAATATATATATATATATATATATATATATATATATATATATATATATATATATATATATATATATATATATATATATATATATACATATATTATATTTATATATATATATATATATATTTTTTATGCCTGGATATATATTTACTATATAATTATTATTGAATATGTTTATATACTTATACTTGTTTATATAATTTTTCAAATGTATGTATGGATACTAACAGGACTTCATTGCTAGATACCATCCTGTTATTAATTGTATTATTTTTAGAACAGTTGTTTATATAAGGCTCAAGTTTATATAATATAAAATATATATATATATATATATATATATTTTCTATTTTTATAATAAAAATATATAATTTTTAAAAGATATTTTATTCAACATTAGGAATTTTAACAAGTCATATCTGTAAACTACTGGAAAACTCAAACATAGACAACAGTCTTTTGTATTAAACCAAGCAAAAGATTGGAAACAGAGATACAGGTCTTTAAAGTCTGCAATAACGCAAGTGACAATTTATTTTACTATACCCGTTCGGTAATTTATCAAAAGCGTGAGCAAATAAAACTGAATTGGAAAGACGTTACCCATCGTTTTTTTTATTTATTTATTTCGTTTTAATCTCGTTTATTTATATTCCTTTATTTTATATATATAATATATTATCATATATATATTAAAACGCATGGTATATATATATATGTATATATATCTCCATAAATATATATATATTATTTTATTTGATAAAAATATCGGATATATACTGATATATATATATATATGACATATTTATAGCCGATATTAATATATATATATTAAATTTGATCAAAGCGTGGAAGTGGAGGGAAGAGAAACGATGAACCATTGTTCCCATTATCTATCTTTATTTTTCCCCACTTTAACAAAATTTTCAATTATATTTTATTTTATTTTCAAATGGAAGAGGAAAAGCACCATATCCATCCCCTCAGAAACAAATTCTGGCCTCTTCCATCTATCTTGCTCGTCTCTCTCGGAAGACTCAACAAATAGTGAGTTTAAGCTGTTCTGAGATTGATCCTAAAAACTCGGACTGCTTATTTTCGCTCTGTGGCATAAAATCCAGTACCGGAAGGAATGCCTCTCTCTCTCTCTCTCTCTCTCTCTCTCTCTCTCTCTCTCTCTCTCTCTCTCTCTCTCTCTCTTTTACAGGTTTGGTAATTCATGACTGTTGAAAGCATTTATTTGAAATCTTTCAAAACATTTTTTGTTGTTTTTTTTTAATTTATTTAACCGTGAGATAACGTCTTTCAGTAATTAAAGCTTTCTTTTACTGGTTTTCTTGTCACATGTAATAAAATAATGGGTGATCAACTAATAGATGTAATTGGTACGAAATCTGAATCAAATGGATACCCTTTTTAAAAGTCTCTCGGGTTTAATAAAATTATTATAGGTATGAGCCTTGAGTTTATATTTAAAATGTGAAATTTTGGTAAAATTTTAAAGTTGGTTTAATAGTGAAAACTTATAAATACTTTGGTGTGTTTGTAACATTTAAGGATATTTATATAATATTTTTAAATAATGATATATTATTTATATATTGTTTTTAGCACACACACATAAGACATTGCATAAAAATCACTGGGGGTGGGAAGGCGGTAACATGCATGAAAATAACCGAAAAAAACAGATAAATTCCGATGATGATAACGTTTTCCCAAAAGTCCAGATGAATGGTGACAATCCCGATGCCCTTTAATCAAGTTTTAGCCTCAAAGAATAAAGAGTAGGAGAGTTGAAATATAAAATGTAAATGCTGGGCAATGTAATTGAAAATTATCTTAAAGGAAATGGAGAGAAAAGTTTATCAAAAAACATTCAGAATTTCCTGGCAGTAGACAAAATTAATTAGTGCCTATATTCTCCAGCTGTTATATTGCATATGATATTTGGAGCCAATATATATATACATTCCTATATATATCAGACTCTGCCTTTAATGTGGAAAAGTTTGCCGTTATATTCTTTTAGTACAAAACATTGAAAACTAAATAATATTTTTACTTTTAGTTTTCCGTCCGAAAACTGTTGCGCCGTTCCTTTTTCTGTCTGTAAGCAATTTTTCTGTTTGTCTGCCCTCAGATCTTAAAAACTAATGAGGAAATAAAGGGCTGCAAATACAAATGTTGATCATCCACCCTCCAATCATCAATCTTAAATAAATTGCAGCCCTCTGGCTTCAGAAGAAATTTTATTTAAGGTTTAAAGTTAGCAAAAATCGTGCTTTGGCAACGATATAGGATAAATCACCACGGGGCTGTGGTTAAAAATTCATATAAATAAATCATACAGCATTATACCAAGACCAAAAAGATAGATCTGTTTTCGATAAACTTGATTAATATGCTGGCGGCTGTAAAAAACTCGGTGCTAAAGAAACCTCGGCGCATATATTACTTGTATTCTTTTGACCTCATTCAGTCTTTTATCCAAAAATTAATGGCTGATGGGACTAGCAAAAATATGCTCTTTTCTAGCCCCCCACCCCATGAATAAAATAAAGACCCCTAAATAAATAAATTCCCTGCATCTTTCTTCATATCTTCGGGCCTGGGCTGGAAAAGGGCATTAAATAAATGGTCCCATAAAAATAAATCTATGGATAAAAATAAAAATTCTAAAAAAAAAAAATAAATAAATAAATCTCTTTAAATATTTCAATGTTCTACGATCGCGCAAATTGATGTAACTCAATAAATGAAAGATTCTCTTTGTTATATTCAAAATGCAACCTCATATCTTTGAAAATAAATGATTAGAAAGTTAGGTCTCATAAAAACAATTTCGAACTGATTTTTAAGGTCTTAGATTTTTGGAAAACTCAAACACACACATATACATGTAATATATATATATATATATATATATATAAATATATATATATATATATAAATATATATATATAAATGTTTAGAACGTAAAATATACATAAATAAATACATACATATATGTAAATATATAAAATATATAATATATACATGTGTAATACTGTATATACATACATACATACATACATATAAAGTTGCGTGTGTGGGTAAATATATAAATAAGTAGAAATGATATTCTGTGTCCTGTAGTCGCGTGGAAATAATCCATCAATAAAAATTACTAAAGAAGAAGAAGAAGAAGAAGAAGAAGAAAAAAGACAACGATACTCCGCAAATTAATCAGCCAGAAACTAATGAGCCATACCCCTTCCATTAGGAATGTTCAGGGCAGCAAAAATGGCCGTTGTTAATTAAAAGAAAACGCGATGCTGACTTAAAGCGGGTGCCTGAGCTAAAAAATAAACCAGTTATTTTGTAAATGATTTTAAAACCGGCAATTAGAGCAGCTAGCGCCCTCGAAAAGCCTTTTGGAAAGGCCAAAGTCTTTTAAAATGCCAGAAATAAATTGCCCAATCGCTCCCCACCCAAATAAAAATGGTTCCTCCCAAATAAATCGGTCGTAAGAATAAGGTAGCATCATAAAAATCTCGATAAATGGAACTGTTAGCGTTACTTTTCAAAAAGTTCAAATAAATTTTCGTTTATTGTTGCTGGTACTGCCTTCTAAATCTCTCTCTCTCTCTCTCTCTCTCTCTCTCTCTCTCTCTCTCTGTATAGTGAACTGTGAAATACTCTTCATAAATGAAAGGGTAAATCGACCCCAATTGCCCCTTTAAACGGGTGTTGCTTCTTTGAGTTACATCAGATATTTAAACTTGGTGGTTAAATTAAATCTTGCGGGTAGCAGTTGAGGTTTGGGAATGTGTTTCAGTTCAGTTCCGGGCGAGGAGAAAGAAATGGTTTAGGCACATTTCGGTAAATCCCACTGCGCCTCAGTTGACTTAAAAAGTGAATCCGCTACGAGGGAAAAAATAATTTTCGTGGTCACGGTTGTGGTGGGAGAATGAAAATAAATAGCAGCCGCATTCCATAAGTGCTGTCTGAAAATCGGCGAAAGGCGTATTCAAATTAAATTCAAAGCTTTATTTCGGACACAAATGGCTACAGACACATAAACGAAACATAAAAAACCTTCAATCTAAAAGGATGAACTTGAAAAATAAGTAAAGAAATGATTATGAAAAAGGAAAATTATGATACAAATAAAATAGATTCGAGTATGCAACTAAATGATATAAAATAGCATATCAGAATATGAAACATCATAAAGAAAACTCTATCGTTAAACAAGGAACGCACCAAATGCACTCAGCATAAATAAGGTTTTTCGAATGTTTGAAAACAATTGAATTATACAAATACACTTGGTGTTGGACAGTACGCATTTAGTTGTACTTTTACATTATATAAGTTAGAATCAACAGCTTCTTCATTTCTGACTTCTTTTTCTCGATTTCGTATGATTGTCTTCAGTTTACGTATTATATTTTTCAATTGCCTTATGATTTTCTGCAGTTGTGTGTGCATTACATTTCCGTGTGGATAAGTATTTAATTCTCTTTATATGTAACAACTTCTGAATACCGAACCTGCCGAGAATTTACAAGCACTTATTTATTGACGATGACGTTTATCGTGCGCCGGGCCACGTTCCGCTGATTTCCTCGTTTCGAAATGTTTCCCGATTTTATTTTTCTGGTAGGAATCCCGCTGGAATTTACCGTCTTTGTGATTGCCGCTAAGACGGACCGTCGTGCTTTTTGCCAGCTGGAAGAACTGTCTTCATTGCCAGATGGGCCGAATTATGATCTCAAATTTTATCCAGTGGGGCAAATGGATGTCTTGATTGATTGTTGTGGGGTAAATTCTCTTCCTGATTTTTGGCATGTTTGCCTTTCTTGTTATGCCTGTGCTGTAAACTCTCTCTCTCTTTTTCTCTCTCTCTCTCTCTCTTTCTTTTTCTCTCTCTCTCTATATATATATATATATATATATATATTTTTATATATATATATATATTTATATATATATATGTATGTATGTATTTATGTTATTTTTAACATATATACACACACTTTAAACTCAGTTTTATCTCTCTCTCTCTCTCTCTCTCTCTCTACTTTGTTGTATATATATATATATATATATATATATATATATATATATATATATATATATATATATATATATATGTGTGAGCCTCGATGGCTCAGTCGGTACAGCAACAATTTCGGACTTCGTAGAGGTCTGTGGCGCAGTTCAAACCCGTTGCCGACTGATCAAAGAGACACTTTGCTATCCCCGTGTTACATCCCGGGATTATATATGTAATCAACGGATAGGTTTGTAAAAGCAAATGGATGTTACAGATTAAATACACACAAAAACAAAGCCACTACAACACCTTCTAAAAACATAACAAACATCTCACACGTCTCGAACTCTCTCGCCATACCGCGCAGCCAACTTCTCGCTGCTGGGAAGAAAGGGCGTTGGGTTTTTAGTATGATACATGAAACATACGTACCGGGTCAAGCGATGTCAGGCAGGGCAGCCGATCGAGACCACAGGTCTACCCCAAAGCCAAATCAAAAGTCCTTCAAAGAAGGCATCGTTCTGTTATTTATACAAAAATGGGAATAAAAGCACGTTAAAAGAAAGAAAGAAAGATATATATATATATGTATGTATGCATGTGTATATTGTATGCATATATACACACACTTTAAACTCAGTTTTATCTTTCTCTCTCTCTCTCTCTCTCTCTCTCTCTCTCTCTCTCTCAAACGTGCAAGCAACAGGGAGGCATAAGTTTGCCTCAGACATACGAATGATGTATGTTATGTACAAACTCAAGTAGCTTCCAGCCCCCGGCCTGCATCCGCAAAGAAAAACGCATTAATGGAACGTAAACAGAGCTTTACCGTTAAGTTTACATCCATTTATTTTAGACCATTAATACTCGCTATATTTAGCACTTATAATTGCCGCTTATTTTTAGCTGCCAGAACTTGAAACATAGACCTACGTAGACTTTTTTATTTTAAGTTGGTTACTTTTAGAGGCTGTTTAAACTTATTTTTGTCAGGCTTGTTGTCAGATTAAACAGGCCTTATGCCAGCGTGGGGCTTGTTCCTGAGAGAGAGAGAGAGAGAGAGAGAGAGAGATATTTTTAGTTTAAAGCAGCAGATATATATATATATATATATATATATATATATATATATATATATATATATATATATAAAGACAGAGTAAATTATAGAGAGAGACAGACAGACAGACAGATAAAACTGAGTTTAAAGTACACAGAGTTTTTAGGACATTACCGTTGAATCGGAGACTAGGACATTGTTTCGGAAAATGCAGGCGCGTATCTATGCGTGAGCTTTAAATCAATCAATCGGTCTCCGATGTTTTGGTCTGCGCTTGGATTTTTGACCGTGAGAAGTCTGCCTGCATTCATTTGTCCCATGGAGGCCTTAGCTGTCTGACGTAAGTCACAGGTGAGACTTCAGTAGCCAGCAGCTGATTTCATCAGTGTGAGAATTTTGAAATTTTTGTTCTTTTATTTGTGGCCGAAGACTTAAAGATAAATTAATCCACAGACATTATTATTATTATTATTATTTTTATTTATTTATTATTATTATTATTATTATTATTATTTTTATTATTTATTATTCAGTAGATGTAACCTATTCATATGGAACAACCCCATTTATTTAATTATTATTATTATTATTATTATTATTATTATTATTATTATTATTATTATTATTATTATTATTATTCAGAAGACAACCCTATTCATATGGAACAACCTCACAGGCGCCATTTTATTTTATTATTATTATTATTATTATTATTATTATTATTATTATTATTATTCATTTTAAGACATACCTATTCATATGGAACAACCTTTATTCAGGCGCCATTATTATTATTATTATTATTTTGTATTATTATTATTATTATTATTATTTATTATTATTCATTTTAGACGTTCCTATTCATATTTAACAACCCCACAGGGGCCATTTTTATTTAAATTCGAGCTTCAAGAATATTTAGTTGTTCATTTCATTTATTTGAAGTATATTCAATAAAGAGAAGAAATCTCCCTTATTAAAGAAGAAAAAAATAAATTAATAATTTATAAAATGTCACTAAAATGCAAGTCCTATTTATTCACTTAACCAATGAAAATATTATTTTTATTATTTATTTATTTTGTTTGTTATATGTTTACAGCGGATTACAAGCTTAAATAATACTCTCATTCGATCATTCATTCCTTATTAGATTATCCAAAATATTTATGTACTGATTCTTTATTTTATCACCTGCCAGTTGATGTCATTGACAAATCAGACTACTACTTACTGCTACTGCTACTGCTACTGCTACTGCTACTGCTACTATGGGCTGGTGTATGGGCCAGTGCGGCGATCGGATGGACTGGCCTCTCAAGGAAGGTCAAGAAGCAGCACTTCCAGGACAGACGGGGATAGATGACCTTTTGATTGATGAAAAAGCCTGCGCATAACCGAAGAATAAGGCGTGCAGGAAACAGAGTTAGATCCTGCCTGAATAGTCGATTCCAGTGAGTTTATAAAAGATGAATCTTCCCTAATCTCGTTCAGTATGACTTACACTTTGAAGTTTGTGAAAGTGGTTGCTTTTGTATGTCCCAGTGTTTTACATTATTTCTAATATTAACGTATTATCTTTTATCATATTTCCTTGCGTGTGTTATTGAGCATACGTATATCCCAATGTTTTACGATATCTGTAATATTAACGTATCATTTTTATCGCATTTCAGTATGTGTATTAATGAGCATACGTATATCCTAATGCTTTATATGATCACGAATATTTACGTATTATCTTTTATCACATTTCAATATATGCATTATTGAAAAAAAAAAGAAGTTAAGTATATCTTAGTTTAACCAGACCACTGAGCTGATTAACAGGTCTCCTAGAGAGGGCTGGCCCGAAGGATTAGATTTATTTTACATGGCTAGAAACCAACTGGTTACCTAGCAACGGGACCTACAACTTATTGTGGAATCCGAACCACATTGACGAGAAATGAATTTCTATCACCAGAAATAAATTCCTCTAATTCTTCATTGGCCGGTCGGAGAGTCGAACGCTGGGCGAACAGCGTGCTAGCCGAGAGCTCTACCCACCCTTCCAATGAAGAACTATGCATTATTGAATATACATATACAAACATGATCATGCAATATAAAGTATGCGCGTATTCTTGGGGAAAAAAAAAAAACGCTATTTCAGCGACCTCTACCACGCCACGAACAAAAGAAGGTAGGCGTTGTGCATCGGACTGTGAATTCTCCTGCTACATCCCCGACCAGCAAAAGCAACGGAATGAAGGAATAAAGAGGCGAGAGGTGGCCCTACAATTTCAAGGAGTGTCAAGGCTCTCTCTCTTCTCTCTCTCTCTCTCTCTCTCTCTCTCTCTCTCTCTCTCTCTCTCTCGTTCGATTGGTCTTTCGTCTTTTATGTGTCCTTTTTATTTTCTCGTGGGAAGGCCTCTCACATCAAGGGGCCCTTTTTAGGAATGTCCAGACTGACGCCCGACAAGATTTACGTGTCATGTTTAACTGTGCTAGATAAAAGGCAGGCACACAATATGTATGTACAGTATATTTATACAGTATATATATATATATATATATATATATATATATATATATATATATATATATATATATATATATATATATATATATATATATATATATATAATATACATATATGTATATATATATATATATATATATATATATATATATATATATATATATATATATATATATATATATATATATATATTTGTATGTATGCAGAATCTATGATGTGTGCGTGTAAGCATCTGCGTATAATATTGTTTTAGTACATCTTGCTGTTTTTATCCAGTATAATAATTCAATGTCTGTAATTAAATAAGAGTAAACAATTTATAATGCTCGTTCATGATGACAGAAAACTATCACTCCATTCAACCTATCAGTCAAGGTGAGTGATAGCAGGGAGAGGAAAAAAAATGACATAGTTCAGCATTTAAGCGTAAACGTGAAAGACCACCTGGAGGTGAATGTAAAACCTCTTCAATCCCCCTTTTTTTTTTCTCTCGTTTTAAGATATAGTGAGCTTCCGAGCAGTTGTGCAGTAAAGCGGAACGTTGACTGGTGTAAGGAGATGTCGGCGCTGTAAAACAGCATTACAGCTGGTGTTACAGCATCTGCAACACCGCCTGGAAGAAACGAGAACCCTTTTAACAAGATGTGGATCGTTGTTTGTCATGAATTGAATCTTGTCTTGACCTTTTGAAAGTCTATTATATATTTCATGCTTCTGATACGTACCGTGGGGTCCTAACGATCGTTTGTAAGCAACTGATAGGTTAGTTTGAAGGAATTTGCTGTTCCTGTAAAAAGTTCCAAAGTTTATGTTTTAAACTCCTATAGGATACTTTGTGTCTCTCTCTGGTGGAGAATTCCTACATATATTAAATTGGTTTTTTGACCGATTCATTGATTTATGAAACTGAGGCTGCCAAGCAAAGTACTGTGGCACTTTCAACCATTCAGCCATTAAGACAGTGAAAAAAAGAGAAGTTGGACCGGTTGGACAGCAATATATATATATATATATATATATATATATATATATTATAGAAGAGATGATCCTGAAAGTAAAGATGAAGCGATCTAGAGGTGGAACTGGGATAAAACCCCACAGTTGCACAAGAAAGTAGTAGTTAGAGAGGATAAACAGCAAGATTGAAGAAAGGAAGTGGGAATGGAGGTAAAGTAAAAGGCTAAGAAGTGGGTGCGGGTAGGGGCCTAAGGGACACTTAGAAGCGTATTGCCTACAATGCACCACGTGAGGTGCACTGCTGACGGCACTACTGCCCTATGGAATCGATTCATTTTAGCCCTATCCATCTTACTTTAGGCTTACAATTTCAGGGTTCAAAACTGAATCAGTATGGTAGACTTTAATGTTTCGTTCCATGTGGCTCAGTCTTTCTCAGCCTGTACTCTCATTGTAAATGGTCGAATCTTAGCAATAATTTCTTTCTTAGTTATTTCAGATGAACGTCTTACTGATCTTAACTGAACACCTCAGTCACATTTCAGATCTGAAGTAATACTAGACAACTCAGTAGACATTTAACATCTGAGCCATATTTTAGACGCCGGAATGTTCGAGAGATTTAACTCGCATCCCAGACACCTCGATTGACTGCAAACAGCCCCATCTCGTCGGAGAAATTCAGCGGAATTCGTTGAATTCCTTCACGCGCGTCTCCGTTGGCTCCATCGCATTTTGACGACCTTCCCCCTCCCGCTACCTTCCCGAGAAAGGAAATACTATCTCTCCTCGCAGAGGGAGGCTGCGAAGGATTTCGAGGGCGAGAGATAAAGAATTCTTGGGCTCCGTTTCGAAATGATGCCTGCCCAGTGTTCCTGCTCGGTTTCTCACGGCTGTTGAGTGGCTGGGTTATTTTTGATGTCTTAAACTGGCGTGGGTTTGAAAATGGTGTCAAAGAGAGAGAGAGAGAGATTTTCTGGCATCACAGAAGCACAGCAACGGTGGGTTGTGCCGCCATCTGGTGCACTGTAGGCATTGCTTAGGGTTCTTTGCAGGTTACCTTCGGCCCCTAGCTGCAACCTCTTTCATTCCTTTTACTGTACCTCCGTTCATATTCTCTTTCTTCCAACTTACTTTCCTCAACCCTCTCCTAACAATTGATTCATAGTGCAACTGCTTTGAGGTTTTCCTCCTGTTACACATTTCAAACCTTATTACTATCAATTTCCGTTTCAGCGCTGAATGACCTCATAGGTCCCAGCGATTGCCCATTGGCCTAAACTCTATATTCTATTCTATTCTTTATCTGTGGAGCCAACCCCATTTTGGAGAACCAGTTTAATCTCAGAGAGATATATCAGCATAAAACAATCTCGTTTGCCTTCCACAACCCCAAAGCCTCGTTGCCCTGGAAGGCTCTTCCGCCCACTAACTGCAACGCTGCCCTCACAAGCTTACGTAAAGGTGTCGGAACCCGGATGCGATATTGTCGCCTTCTCTTCTCCCCTCCTCTTCCCATCTTGGACCTCCCGAAGACACCATTCCCCGCTGAGACCTCCTCCAGACCCCAGCTTCCCTTGTCTAACCCTTCGCGTTTTTCATTAATTCGAAGGCAGCATGTTCCTGACGATTTAATAGCACTCCAGTGCTGTTTCGGTTTTCTCACTCCGTGAACAGATGGAGCGTGAGCTGCTGACTTGTACTTTTATTAACTGCAGTTATTGCTGCTACTTTGGCTGCGTATCGTTCTCTCGAGGTCGAGAGCTGGATTCTAATACTGGTACTTTTGTTTGTGGCGTTTATAGCATTGTGACGTTGTAGTTTGCGTAACAGTTGAGGTACAGTCGATTATGATTTAAAGCGAATTACACGTGATTACGCAGTTTTTACAAGTTTTTGTAAAAATGTATAACTACAATGTTTACCTGGAATGAGTCTGTCTTTGCGAGATTTTCCTGAATCTCATCCCCCACCTTTCTCTCTCTCTCTCTCTCTCTCTCTCTCTCTCTCTCTTGACATTTGTTGTATCCCCTTGCCTCTGCTGTGTTATAGTTTTCTCCTAAGTAAAGTCCCTTTTTAGTTTTCTGAAAAGAAAACTATTGTGTCGGCTTTGTCTGTCCGTCCGCACTTTATCTGTCCGCTCTCAGATCTTAATAACTACTGAGGCTAGACGGCTGCAAATTGGTATGTTGATCATCCACCCTCCAGTCATCAATCGTACCAAATTGCAGCCCTCTAGCCTCCTCAGTAGTTTTTATTTCATTTAAGGTTAAAGTTAGCCCTAATCGTCCTTGTGGCAACGCTACAACACAGGCCACCACGGCCGGCTGAGAGTTCATGGGCCGCGGCTTATGCAGCGTTATACCGAGACCACCTATAGATAGATCTATTTTCGGGAGCGTCGATTATACGATGTACAGAAAACTCGATTGCGCCGAAGAAACTTCGGCGCATTTTTTACTTGTTACTTGTTATAAAGCAGCGTTTCACGGGATGATCACGATAAATCAGAAAACAGTGCTTGGGCGAATTTTGGCTTTACTCTGCATATAATCCGGCTTTTACATCGTAGCGTACCCTTAAACATTACATGTAAATCCAGCCGCAAGGTGTTAATCCTGCGGGGATTAGCCTTCCTAATTTCACTCATTAAATCTGCCTGGTTTTCATATTTAAGTAAAGATCTCTCTGTAAGTTAGGCCGTCAATCCTAAGTTCAAATTCCTTTTATCCGGGCATGTGTTGGTCACGTCAAGATGACCTGAACCCCTTAGGGGAGGTTAGTGTCGTCAGTGCACCTCCAGGAGTGCACTGTAGGCATTACTAAAGGTTCTTTGCAGTCCCTTCGGCCCTTAGCTGCATCTCCTTTCATTCCTTTTACTGTACCTCTGTCCGTATTCTCTTTCTTCCGTCTTGCTATCCACCCTGTGTGAGGTTTTCCTCCTGTTGCACCTTTGTAACCTTCTACTCTCAATTTCCCGTCCAGCGCTGAATGCCCTCATAGGTCCCAGCGTTTGGCCTTTGGCCCAAGATGCCCTGAATGCCATTGGCATGTTCCCTCGGCAGAATACCCGAGACAGCAGCAGCTCCGGCGTCCTTGGGTCAAGTGTGTCTGCAAACCTGTCATGTTACTCACCCGGACTGAGAGTCATTCAGAGTAAGGTGACGTGTTTGAACAAATCAAGAGAAGAAGTATGTTCATGTCGTTCGTGGTGATTTATTACTGTTTTAACTTTTTCTTTTATCTTTTAAGACTTTTTCATATACTTTTTTTTAGTCCTTTCTTGCAAAGTAAAGAATCGTTTTGCTGTTTGTATTTCAGTGTGACTTTTCACGGTTCCTTGTAAGTAGTTTCTCGTTCAATAAATGATGAACCTTACGTTTTTAGGTTTCTGTGAAAGAAAACTACTGAGATGGATATTTGTCTGTCCGTCCGCACTTTACTCTGTCCGCCCTCATATCTTGAAAACTACTGAGAGGGCTGAAGGGACTGCAGGTGGGTATGTTGATCATCACCCTCCACTCTCCAAACGTTCCAAATTGCAGCCCCTCTAGCCTTAGTAATTGACCCAAAGGATTAGGTTAGGCATGGTTCGTGCGTCTGCGCCGACGCATCTTCACTTGACCGCATCTGGGGAGCAACTGAGCGCTGTCAGGTCGTGGCTGAGAGTTTCATGCTGCAGCACATCGAGAGTTTCATACAGCATTATACGCTGTACAGAAAACTCGATTGCGCCCGAAGAATCTTCGGCGCATTTTTTACTTGTTTCTTAATCTAGAGCCTCATTTTTTAGGCAGTTCTTGGTGATTAAAACACAGGTCATTTTGTTTATCATGAACCTAAGCTTTAATGTTGAACTTATTATCTAAAATATTTGTATCTTTTAGCAATATTATGTTACAAGGAAGGTTACTGTGCAAGCAAATGGCATTTTGGTTTTTTGGTCGTATTTTTTGTGAATTTCTGTGTATGTCAAATAATGATAATAATTACTGAGTTGAAGCCTTATGCGGTACAAAAATCGAAATAAGTAAAGAATGTCTCTTATGAATTAATAATTTCTCACGAAACATTAGCCATCCTTCAGGAAGTATATTTTCTCTCTCTCTCTCTCTCTCTCTCTCTCTCTCTCTCTTTATTGTAGTTCTCAATAACCTAATATTTTTCTTCAGTCAGCGCCATAGCTGACTGAACTAACTCCTTCATCCTCTCCCCTTATTCACCTTTGAATGGCCGTGAAATGTGCGGGAAGACTCCCCCCCCTTCCCCTCCCCCCTCCCAAGTAATGCTCCACATCTCAAAAGGAAGAAGAAGAAGAAGAAGAAGTGAAAACCACCAGCATCACCGCTGGAACTACTCAGTATCACTACTACTACTACTACTACTCTCCAGAGTCCTTGGTTGCGAGGCAACTCTTGCTTCTCCCGCGCATGCGTTTGTCCCTCCTCCGTCTTCCTTGGAATAGTTGCTTTGTAATCTTTTTTTTTTTCTTTTCATCGTTTTTCCTTCTCGGTTGATCTGGTTTACCTTCGTCGTCTCGCTCCTTCTCTCGAGAGATGTTTGTTCCCGATATCGAAAGGGGTATTTCACAATGCCGACCAGAGAGAGATAAATGGGTCGCCAAGTGATTGTGTCTGTTTAGAGTCCATGGCGACTTCTGTTAAGGTCACGCTGGCTTCCGACACATATTCCGTGACATATGATGTTATTAATATTATTATTATGACAGAGTTAATTAACTAAATCGGTAAATATAAAATGAATGTCCGTGTAACCCAGTGGTTCTCAACCAGGGGGGAATTCTGCGCTAGAATGGAAGACTGCAGTATCTGCAAAAATACAAAACTGAGAAAAATGGTAGATACTCCCTTGCCTTACTACTGATTTTGCAGATACTGCAAATGGGACCCCCCAAATACTCGTGGAAAGCATTGAAGAATCATTCTGAAACTGTAGTAACTTATGTATTAGTGTTTCACGAGCCCAATAGGTGGCATATCTCAATTTTGAAAATTTTGCAGGTACTGCAATTTTCCATTTTAGGGTGGAATTCCCCCGTCGGGAGGAATTTGTGACCACAGATTGGCAGGCTCAAACTGGCTCTAGGAGTCCCACACAAAATGCAGTGTGTGCATCGATCTGTGCTGCTGAGAGGTCATATTTTTTAATCACGATTTTTTCCATAAACTTGCCATGATAGTTATATAGGTTAGAGCCAGTGGTTCTCAACCTGTTTTGGCCCATGCACCCTCTCACCATATGTCAGAATATCATCCCCCTCACCCCCACCCCCACCCTTCCCAAAATTGTCTGCCTCACAAGGTGTTCCAAATAATATGCAATCAAATACTAACACAAACTCACAAGCTAGCGGAGAGAAAACCCCGCGTGACCTCTCAGCAGCACAAATCGATGCACACTGCCTTTTGTGTGGGACTCCTAGAGCCAGTTTGAGCCTGCCAATCTGTGGTCACAAATTCCTCCCTATGGGGGAATTCTACCCTAAATTGGAAAATTTTTGCTCACAGAAATGCAAACTAACAAAAAGGTGGAAATTAGCTTTAATGGCTACTTTGAATAAGTATGGCTCTGCTCTAGTTCTTGACCTAGACCTGCTACACACACACACACACACACACACACATATATATATATATATATATATATATATATATATATATATATATATATATATATATGTGTGTGTGTGTCTAATGTGTGTATTATATGTATGTGAGTAGTGTTTGTGTATACACATATATATACAATATATATACATATATATATATCATATATTTTCACCCTTCCGATTCTTAACAAGTATGTTTTGAGGGGGTTGCTGATCCCATGTTTTTCTCAATCGTGCTGCGACCCACTACAGTCGTATAACCTCTTGGTAATTAATTTACTGCTCAGGTGAACTCGGGCACAGTGGGTTTAAATAGAACCTTCCCATAAGATTCCGCCAAAACCTGGTATCGAACGTGGGTTATCTAGGTAGTGAGGCGTCCTGAAGAGCCTTTGGTGTAAGTGCAGGAAACGGCTAATGTTGTGGAAGTTACACTGAGCAGGGTTTCATCCGCGATGAAGCAGTTGAAGAATGAATGTGGTAGTGGCGGTTGTGTTGTTTTCCGCTTGGGGCCTCCCTTCGTTAAAGAAAATTGATGATGAACAAAATATATAAAGCAAATACACATTTATTGTTATTCAATCGTTTGGTTGATTGTTGATTTGTTCACATTTGCTGTTATATGTAACCAACTATTTTCCGTTTTCTTCTCTATTGTTTAGTCTGTTTATTTCCACAGTGCCTCTTTTTTATGCTTATCTCTCTCTCTCTCTCTCTCTCTCTCTCTCTCTCTCTCTCTCTCTCTCTCTCTCTCTCTCTCGTTGTTATTTGATTCAGCCTTATTTGAAATGCAATCTCCCCTCCATCATTGTTCATCCTCTGTGAGTCCTCTGTAATTATAAAATTCGTTTCACTATTTTCTCTCCTTTTTCGTCGTGTTTGTCATGGAGTAAGGGCGTCACCGTAAGGCATCGTAAGAGAATGAAAATAATGACATTTCTTCCTTAGTGTCAGCTTGCGTATTCGAAAGCTTTCTCCCCTGACTGTGCTTGGAAGTGTCAGCGTTGCTTTCTACTCGGAACTTTTGATGCACACTTTCTCGTTCTGTGCAAAACTCTGGATTGGAAAAAAAAATCTGTTTAATCCAGAAGCCAGAGAGTTACTTTGAATGCCTAGTGGCCTTTTGGATTATTATTATTATTATTATTATTATTATTATTATTATTATTATTATTATTATTATTATTATTATTTTACTTTTGGTGCAAGTGACGCCAGAAGGTCTTTAGGATGAGGTAGCTAGCCCATTTCCCTCCCGCCTTTATTTGTCATTTATTTGTTTGTGTATTTATTTATTTACTTCATCAGGCGCTGCTATCCATGTCCAGGTGGTTGGGTTGATGGGCTCTAGACCAAGAGTAATTGAGCCGCGGTTCCTTCTCTTGTTGACTGGATCTTCGGAAGTTGGCAGTGGGGTCGGATTTACCACTTCATTATTATTGCTGTTTTCATTATTTAATAATAATAATAATAATAATAATAATAATAATAATAATAATAGTAATAATAATAATAATAGCATGAGTCTTAAAATGGAGAAGTAAATCCACAGTTATGTATATATACATATATTCAAAAATGAATTCTGTTCTGATTTATCTTTAAATATATGTACATATACATAACTGTGGATTTGCTTCTCCAATATAATAATAATAATAATAAAGTAGAGAGAACCTCAAAACGGAATGCCGTTAATGAAAAAAGCAATAGGGGGAAGAATATCGCCAAATAAAGCAAGACAGAACAACGAATGAATGCATGCATACATAAACTGCATTTCAGCTTAAAATAAGCCTGCATACCATCAGGGCAACGGTGCATAGCGCCGCGGTTAACCTTGCGACCATCAAGATCCATAACCCTGCCGGGGAAAGACAGCTCCACAGATTTACAGTGAAGGAAAGCTTTTGCTTTCGCCTATCAATTGAGAAGGGACGTCCCTGAACCGCCCACGGACCTTCACGCGCCCTCCGTTAGACCGATTGAGGAGGGAATCCGATTTCAAGCTTCGGTTTTGACAGGGTTTTTCGAATTCCGGCGCTTGGAAAAGAGGATAGAAACGTGAACAGGACTCCAAGTGACTTCACCCGACAGAAAGCAGTCACAGTCCCTTAATGTAAGGCGGTCTTTGCCTGGGGACCACAATGCGCCTGTCCGATGCGCTTCGTCGTAAATCTTTCTCGGCGGGAGAAGCTCACTTCTTAACGCTTCGTTGAAATCACTCGTTTCGACCAGTTGGCTGAAAAAAGTAATTATTGGTCTTCCGTCCCGAGTTCAAAGAGGTAATAAGTGCGAAGAAAAGGGAATGATACATTGTACGTTTGTTATTTACTTGTATTTCCCTTGGGCCTAATGAATCATTTACATGACAGTGCGTGTGTTTGGGTGTTTGCGAAAGTGTGTTTATGTAGTATTATTTTCGTGTGTGCATAAATACTCATTGGCAGGCAGTAATCATTTGCATGATAATACCAAATTAAAATATTTTTATAAACTAAGGTTTTGACATATGAAGAAACTGGAAGACAAATTGTTGTTTCATGAACATCATTTCTGCCTTAAATGGAAACTGTTTTGATGAAGCTGTTCCATTTTTCCGGCTGTATTTTTTTTATTAAAAACCTCGTTGGAATAATATTCTTCTGTTCCGGTTAACCTCTTTAAAAAGAATATAATCAATGCTGTGTATGTGGTGTGTATGTGCATGTGCGTATGTTGTGGCCAGATAACGTATGAAAAGATATAAAGATATTTCGATAAGTTTAGTGTATATGTCTTCAAGGCTCACGTTATCCCGTCCGATTTATCCATAGGTTGTTTTTCAGAAATATATTAAGCTGTTCCGTGTGGGATTAACAACTTGCGAAACACCTCTCTCTCTCTCTCTCTCTCTCTCTCTCTCTTTGTAAGAACACTTCGGTTTTCTTCAAGCATTTGTGAATAATATAGTTGTAAAAAAACACATGCAAAATACATAAATACATTAAAATAAATACATACATACATACCTAACACACATTTATGTATATATAAGTATGTATGTATGTGCGTGTGTGTAACGTTTGTGTGAAAATTGACCAAGAATCTATTAACAGTATGAAGCTATCCCTTGATCCAGAGTGAGTTCGCATATATCCCTTCCTTGTTTACTCAGAGTTGTACTCATATTATACTTCTTGTTTGCCTTACTCTTCAGCTTTCATATTTGTCGTTTTTTGGCGTGTCATACCCACCCGTTCTTTTATGTATCTGTTCCCAGATACGTGAAAGGTGAGTGAGGTGCACCTGGGAAACCTCATCCCAAGAAGTTCCAATTTTGCTGTCGTCGGCACGTCATACTCATTTGCAATCGTGGTTTGTCGTATTTGGCGTGTCATATCGTAGTCCCTCGTTGCTTGCACGCCGCGCTGTCCTAAGGTCACCCCCCTGATCTCGAGGTCTGCATACTCCGACCCCCCAGGATCCACCGAAGGTAGAATTGGACGGCAAACACGATCGGTCAACACTGGCTAATATTGACTCTCCCTTGACTTACTTCTTGCGTTCTTCTTTGACTTACTTCTTGCGTTCTTCTCTCTTTTTTTGTGCTTGAATAAACTGGAGAGAAGAATCTTGTCGCTTATCTGATGGTGTCTTACCCGACTGGCGCATCCTGTAAATTGCGCTGAACTTCTGCGCACGACGAAAGGGGTGATTACGATAATCTCTGGCTTGTATTATTTCCTTTACAATGAGCAATTTGCTCTGAAGGGTTTTACCCTTTGTTCCTCTCGCCCTCTTCACGAGTTATGCTTCCGCCTTTTCTCACCAGCGTCGCAAACGATAAAAAAAAAAAAAAATGCAGTCGACAATAGCCTGTTGGTTTACGGGACGCGGCGGTGATTCTGATTTGAGGGGGGGAGGGTGGGCCATGGGGAGGGTGGGCCATAGTCATTTGGGTAACAAAGTTAGCAACTGCTCTTCCAGAGAGAGTGTTCTTGTATATGACATATGTTTGCATAATCTGTGGTGTAGTGTATGCCAATATGCGTTCTTATATTGTCATTTAAAACCTGTAGTTTCTGAAAACTTTTAAATAAAAGTATACTCACCATCCACGCTTTATCTACTTATCTACAGTATATAGGCTTTTATAACTCAAAATTTTTAACTATGGTTCTACAGTGTTAGTATGTCACAGTAAGCGAAGACATTTACTTATAAGTAAAATATCATAAGTGAAATGCGCCTGGCTACTGCAGACGTTATTAGGCCATGAATTTCCATGACCGAAATGGTTAATTGACGGACTCTGGCGAGAGTTGACTGCCAACTAGAATCGGCAAAGTTTTGACCAGAGAAACTTCTGTTATTACACCTGTATCTCAAGGGTATCCACTTGGATTTATGTGTGGGTTGATTCAAGACATTCTCAGATGCTCTGACGCCTAGTAGAGGCTCTGATATGCACACACACACACACACTTACATATGAGCTTTTCAGTCGAGAAACATGCCAAGTGCCATTTTTGAAATATAATAAATTAAATAAAAAATATCCATGGCCCAGGATGGCGCTTGGCATGTTTCTCGACTGAAAGACTCATATATAAATTGCAGTGTTTCTGTCAGCACGCGCTTCCATGCATGAACGGTCGTATACATGTGACGGACAACTCCTATTCCTAGCGATGAGCCATGGACGCATGTGCGTAGACACCGCTATACAGTTCATATTATGCGAGACAACACAGACTCAAGAATGACCAGCAGAATGTTAATTGTCCTAAAAATCCCCGCTCAGCGTACATCCTGGACCGGTCATTATAATGCACAGTAGAGAAGACAAGGCCTAGACAGGCTCAGCTATGCGTAGGCTGTTTTACCGTGAGGGTTCAGACAGACGACTTTCGCTGTCTGATCTTCGAGTTCGCTGTTGCCCTGGTTTTGATTTTAGGCCGTATGAAAATTGAGGATAATTTCGGACTTTTACGTTGGTATTTGAGTTTCTCAGATTATGAAATGTGCTCACACGCCAAGATTTATATTTAATTTTAGTGCTCTTTGTAGAGAGTTCCTGGCTACCATTTGTTATTTTTGCTCAGATTCGAAACAGCACTTCATTTGACTATTTACAACAGAGGAAAACTTTTAAACATCCAAAATGGAATTCGGAGGTTTAAACACTTTCGAAATATTGCAAATATACAAATCTCCCATTCCGCTTTGACTTATGAAATACCCGTCCTTGACCAGAGGTAAGCGATCGGGAAATGTGACCACTTGCTTTATACTATGACCGGAGAATGATTTAAGACAATAACCTATAGAAAATGTATGTATTGATCACAAATTTTATTCAGTCTGATCACCAAATAGCTTTCTTCCATGTTATCATTAAGTTTTCCATTAGAATGACATCTTTAGCTTCTTCTTCTTCTTCTTCTTCTTCTTCTTCTTCTTCTTCTTCTTCTTCTTCTTCTTCTTCTTCTTCTTCTTCTACTCATTTTTGTATGGAGCCACTGTTCCTTATAAGCCTTCTCCACTTTCGTTTGTCCAGTGACAGGTTTAGCTTCGCTCGTGAATGGAATTAATCCAGCTTCAACCGTCACGCCAGAATGGCCAGAGTAAAGGCAACTAATTGCCGAGAGAGAGAGGCTGTTCTGGTATAAGGCCACCTTAATCTGTCATTGAAAGCAGCTGATCACTGGGGAAGAGTCTCTTCAGACACAAGGCTGCTGAAATGTAGCGTTGACAGCAGCTGATGACTAAAAAAGTGATTCCTGAGGAACAGATGTTTAGTATAATGCCACGCTACAGGAGAATGGGTAGAGATATTTTATTCTGAATCTTTTACACCTTTAATTCACCGCCTTTATAAAGGCTGGTGAGTTTTTTCCCTACATTTTGCCTTATTTTTTATTAACATTTTTATTCTGATCTTTCTGTTTATATATAACTTTTCACCTGGAATAGGGCGATATGAAGTTGGCTTCACAGGGCTTCAAACACCACAAATATCTAGATTAACTTTTAGACACGAAATCAACATATATCACTTTACAGTCATTGTCCGCCCTATACTTGTTAATAGATGCACTTTGATATACCCATATATCTATCCGTCTATATATCTATCTATATATATATGTATATATAACAAATAAATACATATATATATATATATGTAAATATACATGTACAGTATGTATATATGTGTGTATATAATAAGTCCCCACGTGAAAATGAAAGGAATTGGTACCAAGACTTTCAACTTTTATTCCAAAGTCATCTTCAGGTCACTTTTTGGCTAGAAATATTTGTAGATGTGATAACAACAGTGACCTCTTAACTTGTTGATTTTTTCACACTTTTTACACGAGCTTGTCATTGCGCGGTCAAGTAGTTAACGTTACCTTATTCTGAAATAAAGATTACGGGTTCGAATCCTGCCACGGGCGTCAGAATTTCCTCATATAGTTCTTCATTTGATTCTTAGGGCTTTGTGGACAGGTTTATCCAAAGTGCTAAGAATCGAGAAGTTAAGAGAGCATTATTTTTGTTATAACAACATATATATATATATATATATATATATATATATATATATATATATATATATATATATATATATAACGTTGTGTGGATGTGAATTTATCCATAAAGATCATCCACCAACTATTATACGCATTGTTTCATAACCAAGATGTGTTTAAAAGACTTCTGCTGAAAGGGTTTATGATCATGAAATTATGATAATAACATCCCCAACATTATTGTCAGAACTTTCAAAACTACTGACTGTGCTACTTCCACTACCAATAAAAATATCTGTATAACAAGAATAAAGTACAAAAATAAATTTAACTCAATGAGTCTTTTTCCCCTCTTATCCATTGAAACGTAAAAATTGGTCGACTTTTCATCATTAAGAATACTGGCAATAATAAGTACATACTTAGGAATGAGACCTTCTCGTAAACATGTTCCATTAAAAAGTATTTTAGCTAAATATAAAGTTTACGTTTTGTCAAATGACACCATTTTCTATAGGGGAAAGATCGGTTAATAATAGTTCAGTTTTCATTTCATGAACGGGGGGTCACAGGATCACTAGGAAAGGTTCTCGTTTTACTGATATCAGTGTGCAGCTACGCATACCCCAATTTCCACTGGTTGCTTGATCCATAACTCTCTATGTTTTCAGAGGTAAAGCGAATAAAAACTGCTGAAAATGAAGACGTTGAAGAGGCAGTCCAACCTCTTTTAGGCAACAGAAAAATGGGCCATCCGGTCACCGCTTTACAAGGACTCTCTCCTAACATGAAATCCTTTTGGGGAGATCGTAAAACTTCTCAGAGCAGGATCCTTTATCTCTGTAAGAAATCCTTTACTCCCTCCCCCGCCCCTGCCGCCCTCATCCTCCCCCCACGGTGGGGGGAGAGTAATATAGTGCATAACCTCACACACACGCACACACGCCTGTGACCTGTTCAACACGATGACCTCTGTCGCGGCTCCAGTTATATCGTTTTCTCGTCCCGTTTTCGCTGGAAGTCTTTCGTCTTCTGTGCAGAGGTGCCTTATGGCAGGAAGGCGCTTTGCCCCTGTTTCAGGGTCGTTCTGTTTCATATCTTTTGAGTCATTGCTTGTGCTTTATTTTTGTTTATGTTTGTTTTTCTCTTTCTTGTATTTAGACGTCTCGTTTTTTTTTTTTATTAGGAGAGGACAGAGGCACTTTTGTGTGAGTTGATTAAGTGATTGTTTCGCGTCTTTGTCGAATTCAGTTGCTGTTATTTTTCTGTAACTTAACTCAGCTCCTCTTGCCTTATGAGGTTTCTTGATATGTATACATGTTCAATGTAATTGTACATATTTAGCCCACTCAGTTTTAGAACATATGTAGTATAACAATGGAACTGGACCATATTATACACCCAAAGACACATTTATATATATATATATATATACATATATATATATATATATATATATATATATATGTATATATATATATATATATATATATATATATATATATATATATATATATATCTATATATGAAATAATCAACACACAATCATGTGAATAAAAATAAATTTCTGACTTACACCCAGTTTCCAACTTCTTAGACTTGTATAGCCTAGTGGGTGCGCCCTTGCCTTTCAGTTGAAAGCCCTAAGTCTGGACCTTCTGATGGAGACAGAAATTTTTATATATATATATATATATATATATATATATATATATATATATATATATATATATAGTTATTACATATATATATATATATATATATATATATATATATATATATATCAAGTTTATGTACACGGTTGTGTTTATGTATGCAATATTACGCCATGCTTGCGTAAGGGAGTATCCACTTGATTACCTTTTACTTTCGGGTTTGTTTAACCTGAGGTCGCCTTTGCCTGTTCATGACGTGATACAAGGTCGCAGACCGGGTCAGTCTCGGACTTTCCCTTTTCACCTTCTTTCGTGTCCCTCCCCCGGTTCTTTTTTCCTAATTGGTGTTTTAGTCTCTTGTTTTTTTTCAGCATTTCGTCTTTTCTAAAAGAAGTCTGGGAAATATTTCAGTGTTCGCGACTTTCTGCGTTGTCTGAGCTAACGTCATGCTTGTATCATTTTCCTTTGGGTAAGTTAAACTTTGTTTTCTGCTTTTGTCCACATTTAATCAGAAGAAGAAGAAATGAGGAGAAAAAATATAATGGTATTTTTTATTAATGACATTCACAAAGTTTTGGTAATGAATACACGGGAGAATATTTCTTCTCTCCGTAACTTTTGCATTCAGATGAAACCACATTTATTTCTTATGTAGGTTTTTTGCTCTCTCTCTCTCTCTCTCTCTCTCTCTCTCTCTCTCTCTCTCTCTCTCTCTCTCTCTCTCTCTCTCTCTCACGTGATGTCTGTACCTTACTGGCAAAATGATGATGATATAAGCATTATCATGATGTGGTACCATTGTCCTGAAAAATACCGCTATGGTATATTTTTATTTGTTAGTTGGCGTTATAATATAAAAAAAAATTTCTGCACACAGACACACACCCACAGTCACCGTGTATATAGATGTGTATGTTTGGTGTCTGTGACCATTTGAAGTATTTATGAAAATAAAGGAATTCCTTTAAGATTTCTTACACATGAGTGCCTCAAAAGTCCCAAATTAATCCCTTGATGTAATGTGGAATAAAATGTCTTGTCTATCCTCAGAGCAGCGTGGTCCCACTTTAATTTCCTTTTTGAGGTCCGAATTTTAGGAGGCTCAACATGAAGATATTTTGATGGATTCATTGAGGCTGATTTTTACGTATTTTTTAATTCGTGCAAGTACAGAACCAGTTTGTATCTGTGCATGCAGCAACGTAACTCTCTCTCTCTCTCTCTCTCTCTCTCTCTCTCTCTCTCTCTCTCTCTCTCTCTCTCTCTCTCTCTCTCTCTATATATATATATATATATATATATATATATATATATATATATATATATATATATATATATATATTTATATATTTATATATTTATATATATTATATATATATATATATATATATATATATATATATATATATATATATAATATATATATATATATATATATATATATACACAATACAGATCAGACACATAAGGCTCTTATTCACACAATCTTATAGTCAGCTCTTATTTCATGTTAACATGTTTTATTTTATTTTTGTAGACAATCCCTGAAAGATGTGATGTTGTCACGAAACAGTAGGTTAAAACAAAATGTACCTTATCGTATTCCTGCCCCTTAATCTGCTTCATCGTGTATATATATATATATATATATATATATATATATATATATATAATATATATATATATATATATATATATATATATATATATGTGTGTGTGTGTGTGTGTGTGTGTGTGTGTAGAATCTATTGGTCACTTTTACCAGATACATATGTAATGGTAATAGCCACAATGCCCTCTTAACTTCTCGAATTCTTCGCACTTTTTTGGATATGCTTGTCACTGCAAAGCCATAAGATCCAAGTGCAAGAAATTGAAGTGGCTGTGATGTCCGGTCGCGAGAAACGAACCCATGTCACCATAATCACAAGGAGGTCACGTTGCCGACCTGACCACGAGAGGGATAAAAGCCTATTGCCTCTCGTACGTACGTGACCTCCTAGTGATTATGGTGATGTGGGTTCGTTTCCCGCGACCGGACGTCACAGCCACTTCAATTTCTTGCACTTGGATCTTACGGCTTTGTAGTGACAAAGCATATCCAAAAAAGCGAAGAATTCGAGAAGTTAAGAGGGCATTGTGCTATTACCATTAAGTATATGTATCTGGTAAAAGGTGACCAGTAGATTCTACACACACACACACACACACACACACACATATATATATATATATATATATATATATATATATATATATATATATATATATATATATATATATATACATTAATGTATATATATACACACACACACATGTATATTAGTTATTCATTTGTTAGGTTTTTCATTCACGAATGAATGGTGTAGTCAGTTTATGAATGACAGTCCAGGTATTAGTTTAATGTCTGTATTAAAACTTTAAATCAAATTTAGCCTTCCTAATCAAGAAATGCAAGTCTTTGTTGCAAGTCGCTTTGTCTCAGGAATTCCATAAGGATATCATTTATTTACTTATGTACTTATTTTATTTATTTATTTTATTTTATGAAACTTCGGCTGTCAAGCTAAACTTCAGGATGAGACTCTTTCTGCCACTCAGCGCCTTACGACAGGTGAGAAGGAACCGAATTGGTTGGGCAGCAAATTAGAAAGACCCAGAAAATCAAGGAGTTGAAGTACAAGGTGGAAATGAGACAGAACCTCGCAGTTTCACTAAGAATTCATACTGTAGTTACAAAGGCTGGACAGCAAGATTGAAGAAGGAAATCGGGAATGTAGGTAAAGTAAAAAATTGATAAGTAGGTACAGTTAGGGGCCGAATGGAAGCTGCAAGCACTATAATGATGCCTTCAGTGCAGCACGTGGAGTGCTCTGGCAACACTACCCCCCTACTGGGTAATTTAATTCGTTTCTGAGCAGTTAATCTATACTTCCTGCAGCATTTCCTTGCGTCCAGTGAGGAATAAGCTACAGCGGGCATTCGTGGTATCGGACACATCCTGAAATTCATGTATGGCGTTCGGCACACGAGAGCCTCAGCGCCATTGAACGGTAAGATCCCGTATCGTCCCTTTTTTTGGCAACATCGAATATGCGTTTTTAAATTTTATTTTTTGATTATCTGTATCAAGCGTCTGTCTCTCCAAATATCCTGAATGGTGAGAGAGACAGACTTTGCTGGAACAAGTGGTCAATGAAAAAATCAACGTCCATTCAGATAATTAAGAAAAAAAATAGAAAAATGGATATTCGACACGTTGCCAAAAATGGACTATACTCATATGTCCAAAGCGAGTGACAAACTTCTCACAGTCCTAGGAAACCACCTTCATATACACGCTTTCCCTTTCCCTCTTCCAGACACCGGAATGGCATGCGTGTTCCAGAAGTCCAGGCCTCTTCAGTCTTCCAGTGCTGGGAGTTCATCGTTGTCACTTGTCTATTTCAGGTCTGATGCCTGTGTGTTTTGTTTGTGTCATGGTATGTGTGGGTTTTAAGAAACTATTATTATTTTTTATTATTAATATTAAATAGGAAGACACTTTATTATATGTTGATAAAATCATCGATCAGTGATGAGAATGATGAACACATACTTGCAGTAAATTGCCAATTAGAAAGAGGCAATGAACAGAATAAAACAGTGAGACGGGAAGGTGAGGTGGTAAAAACAGCCAAACATGAATAGTGAAACATGTGTAGGGTTCACTCACCCACAAAGCAAAATTAGGTCGTTAAATATTTTACTTGTGAGTGGTAGTTTTACATTTCACTTAGTTTTATTTTCATATTTTTATGTTTGTGTTTTTAATTTTTCGTTATTTTATTGTCCACCCTTTTAGTTTGTATTTACTTGTTAACACATTTATATATTTCAGTTAGTATTTTTGTTGAAGATTTTATTATGACAATTCATTTTATTATTTTTTATTGATTCATCCTCCGTCTATTTTGAGCCTGATGATGAGGTTTTTATAATTGAAAGCTTGTATATAAAGAATGTTCTTCCTGGTCTTGGCATATTATTTATCAGTTGGGTTAAGATTTCCAAGTAGCCGAGACTATTTTTTACAGTATATACATGCATATATATTATATATAGGATACTTTTTGGTACAGTGGTTCTCTCTTATACAAATTATTGGATGAATACATGCAAAATGCAGCACTGATAAAATTGTGGCATAAGTTTTATTATTTCTTCGTACAAAATGATAAACGGGAGAAACATAAGATATAATATTGAGTGTTATATAATAAAGAATTGCATATATATATATATATATATATATATATATATAATAATATATATATATATATATATATATATATAGTTCTTCGAAATAGGTTCTTTCAATATCAGAGACCTCATTTATCAACAAAAACAAAATGTAGAGGCTCAACACTCGCGCGTATATCCTTCAAAAGTTGACCTTTTGAGAAGTATGACAAAATCTCCTTCGAAGAGACCGAGAAAGAGAACACCTCTCCAAAACAAAGGAAGCAGAAGAAGAAGAAGTGTGTCTTTATCTTTTTTGATGTTGATCTCCTGAGACTGGGTGACCTCATCGGCAATTGTATGGATGGCTGGGATTCTCGTTACGCAAGTGATGCTCCCTTCCCGTTGCCGCGAGGCTTTGTGACTGAGGAAGTGAAGCACAGAGAGAGAGACAGACAGACAGACAGACAAAGGAGAGTGTAATTATGTACTGTTAAATGATATATTGTTTTTCTGTTTGTGATATATATATATATATATATATATATATATATATATATATATATATATATATATATATATGTGTGTGTGTGTGTGTGTATTTATATATATTAGTATATATATATATATATATATATATATTATATATATATAAGTATATAAGTATATATATATATATAAAACAGTTATTAGTATGAACCTTCTCTCTCTCTCTTACACACACACACACCACACACACACACACACACACACACACACACACACACACACACCGTAGCAAGTGGCACAGAATCCGCGTGGAGATTCCAGCAAGGAATTAAAGCAGACACAAAGAAAAAGAGAAAACAGAACCTGGACGCGCAAACATGAAGCCCTCTTGAATTCATCTCCGTTTCGAAGTAGGATAAAAGGAGCGAGTCCCGGCTGGATTCGGTGACCGTATGTGGGTGTGGATATCCTTGACGCCTTCTGAATGCTAATACGAAAATGCAGAAGGATGCAGAAAAACACCATTTAGTCGAGAGGGGGAGTGGAGGGATGGAGCAATGCGAGCAGACTTCCATTTGGGCGGTAATCCTCTTCTTGCTGTGGGGAGATTGGTCCTTGCGTTAGACTGAGCGCTCCCGTATAATATTGACGCTTACAGTGTTTATTTATTTTTTTTTTCTATTTATGTTTTTATTCTTGACTAATTCTTATGCCGGATGTGTTTGCCTGGGACTGTAGGGAGGGAATACGGTTTGCATGGCTGTCTCTGGTTTATATTTAAAGGTGTACGTAGTAGGTGGAGAAACTTCAATTTTCAGAAGCGTAGATCTTTTCTCCGTTTTAAAAGCTCTTCTCTCTCTCTCTCTCTCTCTCTCTCTCTCTCTCTTTAGGGACCCGGAGTTCGACACTGAAGACTAATGAAACGATGTGTGTGCGCTTCCTCTAAAAAAGAAAAACACCGCGCCTCGGTTAAAAGCATTAATTTTTTACTTGGTTGTTAGTCGACTGTTGTGAGCCGTAGCTGAGGGTAGAGAGAGAGAAGAAGGTTAAGGAAAAATAAGAATCTCGAATAATCAAGGTTCCGTCAGTGTTACCTCGTCGAGGTAAACCTCATTCTGCCAGGGTTAAACCAAATAGAGGATAATCTCTCACATGTTCTATGTTCAACCGATTGCTTTCTTAGCCACGTAAAATAAGTCTGATCCTTTCGCTAAATACTAGGAGAGTTGTTCATCAACTCATTGGTCTGGTTAAACTAAGGTATACTTAACTTTAACTTCTCTCTTTATCTCTTACTCATTCCATGCTGTTCTCTCTCTCTCTCTCTCTCTCTCTCTCTCTCTCTCTCTCTCTCTCTCTCTGCACCGGCGTCCATTTCCTGAACAAGTAATTACAAAGGCCTTGATTGCAATTGCGAAATAAAAGGAAAAAAAAAAAGATGTCAATTTTGGCTTCATCTGAGGCGCCGTGTGTATATAATGAGTTCCTCCTGTAGGTCATCTCTGAAAAGACGGCAATTACCCCACCGTGTAATTTTGCCTCTTCTCTCAATGAGGCTCTTCTCTCGCGACAATGGGTACTTGGGAGGGAGAGAGAGCTTTCCTAACCTGAAGGCCATGTAGAGAGAGAGAGAGAGAGAGAGCATGCACTCGATTAAAAGACAATAAGAAGGGAAACAAGTCCTCCGTATTTGCCACCAGAGAGAGAGAGAGAGAGAGAGAGAGAGAGAGAGAGAGAGAGAGAGAGAGAGAGGTTTGTTTTGAAATGGGAGGTCAACACTGAAAAGAGACAACGCTGAAGAAGCTGGACAGCTTTGTGAGGGGAGACCAAAATATAGGGGTGGAAAATGAGCAGGTAATTGGCCCGTTCCAGTCGCTTTTTTCAGGGAGCGAAGTTCTGGTAACGCCGTTTTATTTATTTATTTTTTTTTTTACATTTTTGAGATGGTAAATCAGATTTGTTTTATTTCTTTGGAGGCTACAGAGCAGCGTGGAAACGTTCGAACTTCTTTTAATTTCTAAGAATAAAAGTTCTTTTTTCTTTAAATGAAAGAAAGTAAATCAACAGATCAAAAAATAATAAAGATGAAAAAACAATCAGTAAATAAAACGATCAAAATGAGATTGATGATTGTATGAAGAAATGGAGCACTTCTTTCACCGCACCCCTTGCCCAGGAGGTTTCAGGAGGAACCCCACCCCTGAAAAAAAAAATATCTGAAAATGACTTAAAAAGAAACAGAACCTCAATATGACTTTAAAAAAAAAATCAATTCCTGCTGGTGGAGGACGTTTGCTGCGAGGTCATTCAAGTCTCTAAGACCATTTTCGACTATCTCGAGAGGACCCCTTTCGGTCGGTCAGTGGAAGTCAGAGGTCCAGCAGGAAAATGGTGAAGTCTTTAAGAGACAAGATCACGCCTCTGTACGTTCCTGGGCGTGTGTGCTTTTGTACACATGAATGCATGTACTTTTATTTTACGTCTATTGGTCTCTGTGATGGGTTTGCATGTTTATGCATAAGATATCCAAGTTAGAGAGTTTGCATCATTTCATACATATTGTGTAGATCTATGCAGTTTACCTTTGCTGTCTTTAATAGGTTTCTACTTCAATGTATATATATATATATATATATATATATATATATATGTGTGTGTGTGTGTGTGTGTATGTATATGTATGTATGTATGAGTTATATATATATATATATATATATATATATATATATATATATATATATATATGCATACATACATATACGAGTATATATACACACGCACAAACACATACACACACGCACACAAACATACATATACGAGTATATACACACGCACAAACACATACACACACGCACAAAACACACACACATATATATATTTTACATATGTACGTAAAATACACATCTGTTACATTCACAAAGGAAAAAGCTTTCGAATTGACCCCACGTCACATTCAGAAAACATATGCTGATATTAAGAGCAAGGATTCCTGACATGTCTCTGCTAATTACATTTCTTGTCGAGCGAAGGACAATTTCACCTGAGCTCATGTATTACGACCCAGCCCCTCCTGCTCCTCCCTCCCTCACCCCCTCCTTGTAAATGCATTCTTTTTACCTGTCTCTTCAAAAGTAATGGGCCGAAGGTATTCCTGTTCCCCAGTGGCGCAAGTTATCCCATTGCACTAAATGTATGTATGTATGTATATATATATATATATATGTATATATATATATATATATATTATATTATATGGTATATATATATATATATATATTTTCTCTGACTTACATCAGATCGAACCCAGGTCTTTCAATTGAAAGGCAAGGGCGCTGCCCACTAGCCACAAGCATTGTAAGACCTGGGTCGATCTCAATATGAGTCAGAAATTTATTTCTGTTCCATTAATGTGATTGTGTTGATTATTTATATATATATTTTATATATATATATATATATATATATATATATATATATATATATATATATATATATATATATATATATATATGTGTGTATATGTTGTATAAATAAATAAATATATATAATATATACATTTTCTATATATACATATATATATATATATATATATATATATATATATATATATATATATATATATATAAAATCGTTGAGCCAATTCAGTAGTATAGAAGTGAAGTGTTCATGTCAAATGCGAAGCAAGGTAGAAGCTGTTGTTTTAAACATCTACTTAGTATAAGTGGCATAGAAATGATCTGAAAAAGTGTAAAAGGTGGAAATACGTAGGGGCCACAAAATTGAGGGCCAGAACGAGTGTGCGTGCGAGATAGGTGTAAATGGTACATTGTATGTAGTGTGAGTCATCGTGCTGCTCATGAGCTTACTTATGTAATCGTTTAAGCAGTTAATGTACTGGCATTTTGAATAATACTTTTGCAGTGCAGTATCTTCAGACCGATTGATTTTGAGTTTATTCTGATGGTCAAAGATTTGATTTTATTTTCAAATACATTTTTTCAATTTCAACATTAAACCTGTTTTCTTAACAGGGAATGGTTCCTGGGAAACACAAGATGGCTGTCACTGCCACTTTCCCACTTTAATCGCTGATAAACCAACACACATTACACACACACACACACACACACACACACACACACACACACACACACACACACACTGCCCCATTCCCTCTTATCTTGCACACGTTTTGTTCCTGAATTTTCAGGCCCTTCCTTTCCAGTGCCAATTTAAGGCTATCGATCCAGCTCTTTCAAGGTCTTTCTCTCCCTCTCTCTCTCAATTAAAGCTTCCGAATTATACATTTTATTTCACTAGTCTGGGGGGTGGGTGGAGGCAAGTTAGCCCAACTTAGTGCCGGTCCCAACCCCGGATAAATAGGGAGGGCTGGGGTTAGGAATGGCATCCATCCGAAAGACATTTGCCATTAAAAACAGCGACCCTGACCAGGGATTAAGCTGAAAAGAAGAAGAAGATATTGCAAATAGAATATCCTGGTCCAAGTTAAATTTGTTCTCATAATGATCGAAATCTTGGGGAATTTATGCATATCCATCGCTCCTGTTTTTCGAGAAAGATGCGTCTTTCAGAATTTACTTTGCTTGGCGCGCCGCCATGTCCATTAACTAACTCCCGTAAGCTAAGCCTTTCGTCTTCATTTTCACGAGACCACTCACTGAAGGATATGGGTACGCTGTCGTCCTGTTCCTATGCATTGCAACCTCCCCAGTGCCCAAAACAGATCAAGGCTAAGTATCACGCATAAGACCAGACTCGCGAACATGTATTATCTCGACGAAGCAGCGCTGGAATACACCACAACTGCCGGACGCTTATCAATTATTCACACTTCGCCCTAATGAAGGGGTCATTATTCACTAATGACTACTTGAAAACTTCCCGGTAGTAGCATTCGCCCTTAAGTAGGGCCTCCATTTATGGCGCCCAGGAATGTGCAGGCAAAAGGGCGGAGAAGCTGTTACTCTCTTGCATTAGGAAGAGATAAGCTAATGATGTGAGTTGTGTGTATGTATGTGTGTATGTATGTGCATATATGTGCATATATATATATATATTATATATATATATATATATATATATATATATATATATATATGTGTGTGTGTGTGTGTGTGTGTGTGTGTGTGTGTGTGTGTGTGTGTGTGTGGAGGATGTATGTATAATTTTTTTTTTTTTTTTTTTCATTATTTTCGTCTTTTTCGTTCGTCCATGAAACTCGCCTTTTTCGAATAGAGACCACCACTATTTTTTTGGTTGATAAACTTTATCGTTACATCTGTTTGACCTCCTGTTTACTCTCCTGTTAATTTTAGATCAGATTTTGACCGGGTAACCACTCGACTATTTCTCTCTCATCTCTAACTACCTCGACCAAACCAACTGCTTTAAAGAAAAAGATGAATATTACCAATTACTTTGCCCCCAATCCACAGGAGACATGGTGCGTGTCCGAAAACATTTCTCCATTCGTTTGGAAAGAGAGCATATGAATAATGATGTAGAAGAGAATCGTGAGATTGCTGTTTTCCAAGGAGAAAGCATAAATTTGGTTTATTGTTGCTAGATCGTTTTTAAATGCTAGAACATTTTTGCCTAACGTACCCTTAGTTCTTGTCAGGACTCACTCCTGTTCCTTATTACGGAGGGAGAGAATCTTAAACTTAAAGCAACACTGGTTGACCTCGACCCTTCTCATTCCATTCCTGTTCTCTTTCTCGAATATTTTTCTCTGATAACCATAAAGGTGTTCCCAACCTTTTTCTAAAGATAAGCAAAAAAAAAAAAAAAAGATAGGAAGTAAACAAGGCGTGGGCTGCAAGAAAAAAGGAATTTTATTTCGAAAACAACCTTGGAGAATGATGATGGCTTCTGACAAAAGGTTTAAAAATAGTAAAAATGAAAACGGGACAATGGATTTATTGGGATTTATTTTTTACAGGAAAACAGGCCAGGTGATGTTAGTACACAGCCCAGTACAAACAGTCTGGCAGTGTAAGTGAGGTCCTACTTGACAGAATTCGGGAAAGACCGAAAAGAGCGGAGATTTCAACGTGGAATAGAAAATGAGCCTGCAGTAGCTAGGATTGGAATAGGCTTGAAGATGAATTGAATTGTTATATATATATATATATATATATATATATATATATATATATATATATATATATATATATATATATATATATATATATATATATATATATATATATATATATATATTATGTGTGTGAATAAATGAAAACTGTTCCATACGCTTTAGTGTATTTACCCAGTACACATCGTCGAGGTACCGACAATGCAAGCAATAACTTACATAGCATGAAATCGTGAGAACACTCCATGAAGGCCACTACTCAAGTTGAAAACATTATTATTACCTTAATCGTAATTGATTCGATATTACCCTCAGTGGCGTCACTTGAAAAAACGTTCCGTATTTTCACCTGTCCATTCTATGGTTTACGGAAAATTTTCATATGGATAAGTGAAGGAATTTTATACATTTTTTATTGAAATTTTATCAAATACTGATGCAGTTATGTCATCCATTATTTGAAGACAGCAATTTTCCAATTTCCAGCACCTTTCCTTATCGTCATGTCTAAATTGTTGCGGTGCTGCTCCTTTGTGTATCCTAAACTTCGACAGCCGTTTCAGCCATCGTTAGTTGAGTAGTTGTCAGAGCAATAGCAGTTCTACAAGAGGTTGGCAGGTTTAGATTAATCCAGTCTTCCATTAGCAAGAACCCTTGCCCAGAGGCTGTGCGTCAGTGTGGTAATGTGTGAAAGTAAGTAAGAAGCCTGGCTTGGACCTCTGGACTTTTCCCAATCAACAGAGGCAAATTTTACAAAGAAACTGTAATGGTTATGTAATGGCCTGTGTAGCTGTGTAAGTGAAAGTTTTAAGATTAAAAGTAATTATGAAAATTAACAAACAAATGTGACTCGACAAGACAGGTCTGTCTGTTGTGTCGTGAAGCTCGACAAGAATGACTTTTGAAGCTCCAGTACTCCAACGAGAGTCTTGAAGCCTTGCATTGAAACTTCCATTTGCTGGAAGGGAGAATTTAGTCAGTGCAGTGCTCACCATTGTAGAAAATCTCTTAATCAGAGATACTTGAAGAGAGATAAATGTAGGAGCTTGGTGACTGCTGAAGCTATGAACATTGCTAAGACAGCAGGAGGACTCCCTGCAGCCAAAGGAGCCAGTCTTCCAATTTGTTGTGGATCACTTATATAGCTCTGTCTCTCCCAATCACATTTGTTTGGCAAGCTTTACACTCTATTCTTATCTCTACTTTTCATGTAGAAGAAATAGTTGCCTGTTGATAGCAGCTTCTTATATCTACTTTTCATGTAGAAGCGAATAGTTCCCTGTTGATAGCAGTGGGTCCATGGCTGAAACAGCTGTCAGAATGAGGATAAATAAAGAGAGAGAGAGAGCGGTAAATAAGTGTTCGTATTGTTCTTCAAAACTTCAGCCGTGTTGATAAGAAAAGACTCAGGAGATTGTCCGAAGATAATAGATGCCTTCAAATGGCAGATGCAATCAGTGCTTAGGTATTTAATAAGAGCTCCTATGGGAAGACTATGCCAAAAAAACAATATATTATATATATATATATATATATATATATATATATATATATATATATATATATATATATATATATATATATATATATATATATATATTCCTAGTCTTACACACACACACATATATATTTATATGTATATTGTATATTATATATGTATATAAGTGTATTTATGTATATATGTGTGTGTGTGGGGAGAAGCTCACATTTTGGAATGGTTTACGTTAATCTCTCAGTTTATTTCCTCATATTCCTTAAAAGCCGAATAAATATACTTTTTGAAACTACTGCGTCTTTGGATACGCCTGCATTGTGAATCTGTTTGGCCAGAATCCTGATAGAGGGACCGAGTGGATTCCTTATGGGGAAGTCAAAGATTCTCGTAAGCTAGACATTTCATAGAGTTCATATCTAGAGTGATGACTTTCGTAAATCAGAACTGGGAAAATATGCCTTATTTTCATCACATATTCATCTCTAAAGATAAGACTATATCAGTTATGTGGCATCAGTGACGACATTGACTTATATGAGGTCATCACCTATGCTCTCGCTTCAAGAGATTTGGAAACATTTTCAGTACTGTAATTAGTAAAATGTCTCTTCTTCATCTTATTCTCTGCTTAATCCCTAGTTGGGGTCGCTCTTTTTAATGATACTGCTCCAGTTGTTTCTATCTTGAATGGCTCATTTCATAAATGGTCTTGGCAGAAGTATTATGGACGGATGCCTTTCCTGACCCCAACCCTCCCTATTTATCCGGGCTTGGGACTGGCATAGATTTGGAATGGCTTGCTATCACCCCCCACCCCCCCAACACCCCCCACACACGCACACATACTCCGCAGCAAGGTTATATGTAACATGTCATTGAGACTGAGTAAAACGGAGAACGTTTACGACAATGCGAAAATTACCAAGCTCCTAAATGATTCAGCATGACGTAGCAGGTTGGTGTGAGGGTAAAATGAATCATTATTTGCAATAACAGTCGGAAACCGTTATTTATCCCTTGTAGTGTAGTATAATGCTCATCTCGTAGGATTACAAACAACGCGTTCAGTGTAACATGAAAAATGACGCTTTGTCGCCAACACAGTGTCTAGGCATTATTAAAGGGTGTTTGCCGAGTTCCTTCGGCCCCTAGCTGCACCCTGTTTTCAATCATCTACCCTACCTCCATTCCACCTCTCTTTCTTCAGTCGTGCTGTCCAACCTCTCTGACTATTCCTTCTTAGTGCAGCTGTCGGGTTTTCTCCCAGTGTCACTCTTAGATCCACGTACTTCATCTTCTTTATTTTCTAGATGTCCAACCACTCCAACTCCCTCTTTTCAATGTCAGAAGCGCTGAGTGGCCGAAAGTGTCCCAGTGCTTGTCTTGACAGCCTAAATCTCACGATACCAAATCAGCCATGACTGTGGCGTCCATTAACGACCTTTAAATCTTAGCTCAATCCCTTTACATCGTAATTTAATCTCCTTAAATCTTAGATCAGTCCCTTGAAATCTTAATGCCAGTAAATCTTATATCAGTCCCTTTAAATCTTAATGTCATTAAATCTTAGATCAATCCCTTTAAATCTTAATTACATCTGAATTCAATACCATTAAATCTTAGATCAGTCCCTTTAAAACTTGATTCAGTCCCAATAAATCATAAATTAGCCCCTTTGAATCTGAATTCAAAGCCATTGAATCTGAATTCAATACTATTAAGTCTGAATTCAGTCCCTCTAAATCTTGATTCAGTACCTTTAAATCTTGATTTATTCCCATTAAATCTTTAAATTAGTTCCTTTAAACCTGAAGTCAGTCCCTTTAAATCTTGATTCAGTTACTTTAAATCTGAATTCAGTCCCTTTAAATCTGAATTAAGTCAATTTAAACCTGAATTCAGTCAACTTAAATCTGAATTCATTCCCTTTAAACCTGAATTCAGTCCTTTAAATCTGAATTCATTCCCTTTAAATCTGAATTCAGTCCCTTTAAACCTGAATTCAGTCCCTTTAAATCTGTATTCAGTCCCATAGACCTTTCCATCGCCAGAAAAGCGTAAGATTCCAAGTTCCATCCCGAAGAAACTGGAGCCTGCTGTAATGTCTTGGTGTGCACCAGTAAAACCACAAAACTTGGATGCCAGGGAGGGAGGGAGCATCCCATTACGGGGTTAATGGAGCGTAAAAGAATCAACTCTTTGTTGCGAATCCGATTTCTTTTACGAGATTATCACCTCTTACGACCTCGAGATGGCGAGGCTTGTGCTCGTGTTCGCTTATATGCTAATAGTGTCTTAATGAAGGCGGCTGTTCCGTTAACCCATTTTTCTTATATTTTTATTTTATCATATTTGTTTTTTTTTGTGTTTATGATGTTTAGGAATGAATTTGTGTGTGCTTTTGTAGTGGAGAGAGAAAAGTATTAATCATTATTTACATGAGCAGTCTCTCTCTCTCTCTCTCTCTCTCTCTCTCTCTCTCTCTCTCTCTCTCCTTCCCTATATATATTTATATTATATATATATATATATATATATATATATATATATATATATATATATATATATATATATATGTATGTATGTATGTATGTATGTCTGTCTGTCTGTATGTATGCATGTATGTATATATCCATGTATATAGATAGATAGATAGATAGATAGATAGAGTATATAGATAGGTACATATATGATTTATAGTGCAGCAGAATTAACACAGGAGAACCTTATGTTATGGCTGATATCTCATCAGCTCTGAAAAGACAGAGTACGTGCTTCCACACATGAACACTTGAAATCATAGAAAGGTATTACATTACACTTAGCAAGGAGACATTCCTGTCGCTGAAGGTCCCCTGGAAAACGAAACAGACTGGTGTATAAATGCACGTTTATTCTCCTTATAAAATCTCTTGGCCCCTAAGACTAAGAAAACAATCTCGACCCCATTAGAAAAATAATGATACATATTTAGACAATTCGAGACGTATCCGGACATGAAAGAAGCGAGTTTTCCTCAGCAGAATAAAAAAACTTTCAAAATAAAAATCGATATTTTAGAGGATTTTGACAAGCAAGGACATCGGGTTGTATCGGCATGTTCTTTTGTAATTTTTTTATTTTTTTGTGCTCATGTTTATCTTCTCTCTGGTGTTGGTACAAGATAGGCTTAAAAGGATATCGAAATTGAATCAAGGAAAAGATGGCTTGGTGCTCTGACGGCCTAAATAGTATTTGGTAGATCAATCATGTGTTCTCTCTCTCTCTCTCTCTCTCTCTCTCTCTCTTTATACAGAGCAGTTTATTCTGTAGTTTCCAGGTCAGAGTCAGCCCCCTACCATCTAATGCAAACCTCAACCACTTTATTGTCTTTAATAACTTTTTGTTTAGAATTCCGTTGGCCATTGGTACTCTGACGCCAATTTCTCACGTTACTAAATCCATCTACCATAAAAAAAAAACTCGCCCCCTTGATCTGAAGTTAATAGAAATGTTAGAAAATCCAGATTAGAAAAAAAAATGACTTGCTTTGCCACTGTCGCTCACTGGCAAAAACCCCATGAAAGAGTATTAAGAAAACTAACGCCAGCGCTTTCCATTTCCAAGCTAATTACAGCGTAGAGACAACGCAACGAGTTTGTAATTTGTTTTTAATTGGCCAGCTGGGTAGGTCCGACCGCCCCCTTTTGCTCTTGTATATCGAGACAAGAAGAAGAAGAAGAAGACACTGTTATCTGAGGCCTCTTAACCTCTAGCGTTTGTGTTTGAATTCCACCTGTGCTTTTCCTCTTGAAAACTGTAAACTGAATCTTTTTGTCAGACCTTCCCTCGGGGGACAGAGCTGCTCTGATTTATGGCTGCTGTATTATAGACACCGGAGTCTCTTGTTTAGCCTTTAAAGAGTTATGACTGCTCTTTTTCTTCTTCCTTAAAAATGATGATTGCTGTCTTATTGATAGTCCTTAAAATCTCTTGTTTATCCAGTAAAGAATTAGGATTGCTATTTTATAAGCATTGAAATCTCTTGTTTATCCCTTAAAGAATTGGGATTGCTATTTTATAGGCATTGAAATCTCTTTTTTTATCCCTTAAAGAATTGGGATTGCTATTTTATAGGCATTGAAATCTCTTTTTTATCCCTTAAAGAATTAGGATTGCTATTTTAAAGGCATTGAAATCTCTTGTTTTTTTCCCTTGTTGAAATTGTGGGTACTGTCTTATTGGCGTTGAAGTCTCTTCTTTATCACGCACATGTGATTAATATCTTAGTGATATTGATTTTTTGTATTCTTATGGAGAAATATTATTCGTTTCCTTTTCTGTGAAGTCTAGTTTCACAGTCCCTCCCATTTTTTATAGCGCTTCGTGTCTCATGCAGTTCAGCCTGCCCTGTCTTTGATGTATATTCCATTCGTAATCATTTGTTTGTTTTAAATGTGTGTGTGTTCGGAGAAGGTATGTTTAAATCAATACATAGCAGAGAATACCAGTAATATATATATATATATATATACTGTATATATATGCATATATATATATATATATATATATATATATATATATATACTGTATATATATGCATATATATACGTATATCATTGTCATGTTTGAGAAGTGATGGGATAATAATTCTACTCGCGACGTTCTACTTTTTATCAGTTCCAGTTTTTGCTCATTATCCTAGCCAACATGCAGAGTTCAGTGAGAACCAATATTCAGGGGACACGCTGCTAACCCAGCGTAATTAGCGGCCCCCTTACGAGAACCACCACTGATGGGCGTTTATCGTGCGTCACCGGAGTTACACGAGGGCGTTGGGAAGTCACGAGTCTCGGCTGTTCCCGTGACCGTCGATGTCTCTTGAAATAAGGCGGAAAGACGCGTAGGAAAAGTTCTCTTGCATTTAATCTGGTCGCAAAATAATTTACTCAGTGAAACTGCTTTAACTCAGAGCCGTTCCTGCGAATGTCGTAAATGTGTAAACACTTTGAAATAGTTTGAAAGTGGGGGTGAACAGCCATACACGCCTTTGTTTTCAAAAGTCGCTACCAGTGTTCTGTTTCTTGAATTTCGAAAGGGTTAATGTATTGGTTTGCAAGAGTAATTCTTAACTCAGACGTAACCTGTAAAGGGAATCGTTTCACTGGCCGTCAGGCTTAAAATCAGATTGTCGAGAGAGCTTGCGACCAAGCAAACTTATCCAGGAAACTGGATTTCAGCATCGAGTTAAATGTTGAAGACACACTGGGGAAAAAAAAATAATAAATACATCTACACCATGAAATCTGTCCCCGCTTCTTAATTTGTACAAGTGCGCAAAATACTTCGAGTTTTTCCCCATCATTAAAATGCCTGGGAGCCGCCTGACGCCTTTTGTAAGAACGGCACAATGAAGGATTCGACTTTTGTTATGACGGCGCTGTTCGCCTCCCATTATTTTCTTCCCCTTCCAGTTTTTATTTTTTATTTTTTGTCCGTTGTATTTTATTTATTATCTTATGTATTTTTCGCAACATTATTATTGGGTAAAATTGATTCCAGGAAAGGTGAGCTCATGATGTAGACTTTACTTTTGAATGTGTGAAGAATTTGACGGTAACATAAAATCTTTTATATGCAATTGTTATTGCTGAAACTTTACTTATCGTTATACTGAAATACTTATTATTATTTTAACATTATTATTATTGTTATCGCCATTATTTTTATTTTCCTTTCTTTAGATAATATAGTGGCACGGAAAGCGTTACTTTTTATGGGTTTTTTCTTTTCCTCTTACTCACTGTTTCTCCTCCTCAAGGAGTTCACTTAACAAATGTGGAATCTTATATTATTCTATTTATGATGTATCATCCATGCCCTTCATTTGGAAACTTATTCAATAAATAAAAATTCCACGAGAAGGAGAAGCAATCAGGAAGAAGAACAGAAAAAAAATATGTTGTAAAAAGAATTATTGTTTGAGAAAAGACATTTTCCTTATCACTTTTCATAATATCATTCTTGTAGGATTTTAGACTTTTTTTTTTTATTTCCCTAATGACGTTCATTTCTTCAGGTTGAAATGGATATGAAATTTTCCTATTTTCGTGGCGTTATTCACAATTCCTTTCTAACAGTTACTCAAGAACAGTCGAAAATCTTACATCAGACCTTTTGGATAGACGCTGGAATCTCTAGGTTTGCACGCGCCGCTCGTACCAGTCTCCTAAGGTGATTTACAAGAAGATTCATTAATTAACCACCACCCAAACTGATCCTCTTAGCAGAGTTGTATGCATTTAGTTTTGGAATAAACAGATTCGACAACATTCTACAGTTATTTTGTTAATTCTTTTTATGTTTCATTTAATGACGATGATTTTTCGAATGCTTGCGTTATAACAGTCGGGCGAGGCACCAATAAAACACTGCTTTATTGGCCATAAAAGCAAATTCGATTGCTTGTGCGTGCAGTTGAGATCACCCAAGACAAGAGTGCCTCTGTGTTGTATCGACGATGCTTTTACCTCCCAGAAGGAGAGGGAGATTCAGAGGAACGCAGTGGATGATAAAACGCGTCTTTATTCCTCAGAGAAATGGGTGGAGAGAGAGAGAGAGAGAGAGAGAGAGAGAGAGAGAGAGAGAGAGAGAGAGAGAGAGAGAGAGAGAGAGAGAGAGAGAGAGAGGTATGACTTTATCCTTTAGATTGGACATTGGCTCCTTTCAGGCTTTCAAAATATGATTTGGGATGAGTTTGTTAATCCCATGACCCTCACTCTGTGACCATCATATTCGACTAATTGTCAGGTACGTTTTTTGATTAATTAGATCAACATGATCACGATTATTTTCTCCAGAAATAGCCATTTCCAAGTATAATTATACACACACACACACACACACACACACACACACACACACACACACACATGTCACATATATATATATATATATATATATATATATATATATATATATATATATATATATATATATATATATATATATATATATATATTCCTGTTGCAGGTTCGAATCCTGCCAGATGCATCAGAATTTCTTCATTTGATCCTTCATCTGGATCTTTTAGGTTTGTGACGGCACGCGTATCAAAAAAAAAAGAATGTAACTTCGATAGCTAAGAAGGCATTGTGGTTATTACTATTACTATAGTTGCTACATATATATAAATATATATATATATATATATATATATATATATATATATATATATATATATATATATATATATATATATATAAGACTGAGATATTTTTTGTTAAAACAGAAAATCATTTAATAGAGCTCATAATAGTGCCAGTAGTAGATTAGTTATTGTGTTAAGTTCAGAGACCAAACTGTCTCCTCATATACTTGCCTGTCGAGGAAGACAGCTTGGTCTCTGAAATATAGCAATAACTTTCTACCTTTGCGTTTTTATGGGCTCCTTCTATTTCATATATATATATATATATATATATATATATATATATATATATTATATATATATATATCTGTAAAAGTGTGTGTGTGTGTATGTGTATGTATTAGTATATATATATATATATATATATATATATATATATATATATATATATATATATATATATATATATATTATATATATAACTTTGACTCACATCAGGATCGAACCAAGGTCTTTTAATTGAAAGGCAAGGGCGCTGCCCACTAGGCCATACGTCTGGGTTCGATCCTGATGTGAGTCAAGAAATTTATTTGCTCCACACGACGTGTGTTGATTATTTCTCTCTCTCTCTCTCTCTCTCTCTCTCTCTCTCTCTCTCTCTCTCTCTATATATATATATATATATATATATATATATATATATATATATATATATATATATATATATATATATATATATATATATATATATATATATATATATATATATATTGTAGGGATGTGTGAAGTTTTAGAAAATAGAGGAGAATAAAATAGAGTGTTACAGTGTAATAAAAATAGGTAGGACGGTTCATCGCAGGATTATTGAGACATGCAGTGAAAGAAAAACTTGTGCTTAACGTCAATTATCAGGAGATCAGTCGTTCGTCCACAGTAGTCCAAGAGATGGCACCGCTGTCTGCGGCGATAGCTCACAGCAACTTAAACCTGCCCCTAAACATAGACCGTTCGAGAGCAGGCTTTTAAAAGCTATTTTCGTTAGCGAGAGCTGTCGTAGTGTTCAAGAAGTTGTACCTCTTGATCTAACGTCGTTTCTCTCTACTGAACGGAATCCTTAGGCAAAGAGATGAAAGTTAAAAGGGGCTAGATCAAAATTTATGCCCTAGATTTATGCTTAATCAGTCCACCGATTCTCGTAAAAGTTTTTGGAAATAATATTGGAAAGAGGGAATTTTATAAATAATATTGAAATTGACTGCTGTAGATTTTGGATAGTTGTTCCTTTTTCTTTATCGGTGCTTACTTGATATCCCTGTTCACTTAAGTAGATACAGTTTATAGCAGTGACTTAACTCTGCTTGGTAATGCAGCGACTGAAAAAAAGTGAATACGAGATCATTCTCTCAAGCTGTTTTTGATATGTCTTCATCTCTCCCACGATTCGACTGAACTTTTCCAAGCTTTAGAACCCTCTCCCTTTTTGCTTTTCTCTCTCCTAGTCTCCATCGGGCCTGGACTAGCGAAGGAATACTGGGGTCGTACGTTACGTACCTTGGTTCTCACAGTAAGCTCCAATATATTCTTTTACCTTTCATTTCTCGGTCTCTTGTTCGCCAGATGTCGTTCCAGTTTACCTTCACGCTTATCCTCTCCTCAGGTCGCCTTACCTTCGGCGTTGTTCGGGTTTCAAGCCCTGTCAGGCGGTAATGGGTCTGACCATCCTTCAGCTTGTCCGATTCTCGTCTCTCTCTCTCTCTCTCATCATGAAGAATGTATGTTAAGAGCCACGACTGTCAACTATGATAGGAAAAATTTGTTGCATAATGAACTTGTGCAGATGTGGTCTCATCCATTACTTCTCGCGTAGTAATAGAAACGTTACTGTGAAGTAATTGCAAGAAAATATTAATATCTAATACAAAACAGTCAATGAAGACAAAGGAATTAGTCTCCTATAGTTGAGATATCATTCATGAATTCACATTATGATATTTTGCAGTGGCATTCAAATGAACCGAATTTCATTCACTTTTTCCGAGTGAGTAAATCGAGTGTGAATGAGATCCTTGGCTGTCCTCATTCCTTGTGAACTCTAGTTAGCAGCTCAGTCAGATGAATTATGATATTCGAATTTCTTAACCTCTGTCTTTATTGTAAAAAATGTAAGGAAGAAGTAATAACCTTTTAGAACAGACATATAGTCATTTAAAATTTTAAAATGTCAGGATTAAAAGCAGTTTTTCTCTAGATGGAAATCCAGTTAACATATTGGAGATCATAAAGAATCGTTATTTATTTATTTAACTGATATATATATATATATATATATATATATATATATATATATATATATATATATATATATATATATATATATATGTGTGTGTGTGTGAATTTTATCACATCACCGTGATTCATATATACATTAAGTTACAAGCGTCCTTTAATATCCAATTCTGCTCTACAACGGAAATAATATATTTTTATATATGTTACCCGAATGGGAATTTTCTAGTTGATAATAAGTCCGTCGTCTCGTGGACTCGAACCACCGAAGACAAGAACTCAGGACTACAGTGACGCGCCTTAAACCACACGGCCATCCATTCCCTCGGTTAATATATATGAAAATTTATTATTTCCGGAGGTAGAGCGAACTGGGATATTGAAGGACGTTTGTAGTTTAATGTTTTTTATATATATATATATATATATATATATATATATATATATATATATATATATTTGTATATATATATATCATATTTGTTTATTTTTGTAGTTATAGCTTGTTTTTTTTCTATTTACAGAACTGATCGAAATTTTACTTTCAACAATACTTTCAATTCAGTCCTATTCTTGAGAATTACCTCCCCCTAAACAGATTCCGAAAGGAAGCTTTCAGCAAACAAACACATAACGGAAATCCGTCTTCTTAGCTCTCTCCTTAGGCCTTCCAGAGTCGTTGTCGATCCCCGCCATTGGCCCTGACCACTTCCCGAAGAGAGAATAGGTCTAAGAGGGCTTCTTTGTGATGAGTAAGGTCTATGCTAATGTGCCGGGTGCTGGCTGCGCTCCGTATTCTTGGAGGCGTTTTGCTCCGGCTCCCGACCTTTTGGAATGACAGAGACTGATGTCTAAATCACACTGGTGGTGCTTAATTCTAGTTTTCTGTAAAAGAAGACTATTGAGATGGCTTTGTCCGTGCGCTCTTTTTCTGTCCGCCCTCACATCTTAAAAACTGGTGAGGATAGAGGGTTGCAAAGTGGTATTTCGATCATCCACCCTCCAATCATCAAACATACCAGATTGCAGCCCTCTAGCCTCCTCGGTAGTTTTTATTTTATTTAAGGTTAAAGTTAGCCATAATCGCATTTCTGGCACCACTGTAGGTACCAACAACACAGAGCACCATCGAACCGTGGCTGAGTTTCATGAGCCGCGGCTAAGAGTTTCATGGGCCGTAGCTGAAAGTTTCATTCAGCATTATACGCTGTACAGAAAACTCGATTACGCCGGAGAAACTTCGGCGCATTTTTTACTTGTTATTACTACCACGGCTCCATTGAGCCATAATCCTTCTGTGACCCTCTGCTCAAAGAGACTTCGAGAGACTCCAGTCCCGGGATGTTAACCCAACAGCTTTGGTAGGAATTTCTCTCCCGGTGGAGTCTTCCTCGCAACCATTCCTCATTTGTTGATGATCTTGTTTACTGGACCGGAGCAACTCTGAGTGGGCAATGCTGCGAAGGAAGGCGGAATTAGTACCAGTTGTTTTCTTACCTCCGTCTCTGCGGTGTTTGCGGTCATATGTATTCTAATTGAGTTGTTTAATCATCTCAGGTATGAGAGTCTAGCCCCCCAGCCGTGATGGCGTCTCTGACCAGCTCAGAGTGAAGAGATTATTTTAATTTAGTTTTTCAGTCTCTGCTTTCATCCAGTTTATTTTGGTGCTTGTTATTTTCTGACAGGGATCTGACGCTGTCACTAAGTAAGCGTCTCTGCTATCCGGATGTCAGATGTTTGTCTGCATATCGGGTGATATATAGTCTTTGTTATCCGATGGTCCCTGCTGTCAGGATATTGGCGTCAACTCAGATGATGGACTTGGCTATCTCTAGGTCTCTGCTGTCCAGGAATCAGGCTGGCCCCAAATAAGGGTCTTGCTATCAATAGATAAGTTTTTATGTGGAAGGCTCTCCCTATAGTCTGTGCTGAGCTAATGGTGTAACCCTGATAAGGGTATTTAGGTTTCAGACACCAAGGACTCTCAGATTAAGAGCCTTTGAGATTAGATAGGAAGCCTTTTATTTTACTTCTTTGTAAAGAGATTAAAATCACTGTGATTCAAAGTCGAGTTGAAGATCAAAGCTGGTATGTATACATCGTATGGAAATTAGATTACTTTTATGAGAGTAACGAGATTATTTCGTTACGTATAATTTTATTCATTGCATTCCTGAAATTCATAAAAATTGTGGGAAATCAATTTCATCATAAACAGTAATATTGTATTTTTATATTCATTTAAACTCCGACAGCTTTTTTTTTTCAGCAATCGAATTTAGGGCCGGGTTCTTGATCGCCATTATAAACTTACTGAATCATATTTCGAAACTTGTGGCCTAATTTCGTAATCTTATTTTCATGTTAGTTCACTCGAACGTCTGTTCTCTCCCTAATGCATTTCGGGGCACAGCTTTATGCACTCAGTTACAAGCAACATAATCCTCGGGAGTTTTCAATTACTGAACCTCTTTGCAAGGTCTGGACCTTTGCCAACATTCACGTTTGATTACAGCCTCTTACGATATGGCTCACAGGGTAGCTATAAAATGCTCTCTCTCTCTCTCTCTCTCTCTCTCTCTCTCTCTCTCTCTCTCTCTCTCTCTCTCTTCGAACATTTCGATTACCGTTCCATTAAGCTCGAGGAGAGAATTCATCCCCTTTCTCTCGGAAAACCTGGTGAAACCCTTTAAGCCACCTCTTCCCACATATCTATGGAAATTGGTAATCCTCTTCGGATCAAACGGTTTCCTAGCTTTTTAGTTTTCTGTCCACTGCCCGCAAAGCTTTGGAATTCTCCGCTTGCTTCTGCTTTTCCCACCAATCATAACCTCTTTTTCTGTAAGAAGCGAGTCTGTGACTTCCTTTTTTTTTGTTGTTGTTGATTTCCCGTTCCACTGGTCTTCGCCCTGAGAAAAATAAATAAACAGAATCCGTTTTGTGGACGTTTCTTAATTTTTGAAAGACTTCAAGGAGGAGGAGGAGGAGGAGGAGGAGGAGGAGGAGGAGGAGGAGAGGAGGAGGAGGAGGAGGAGGAGGAGGGGAGGAACTCAGTGACGTAAAGCGAAGGAGACGGACGACATAATCTCAAACACCCTCTTGACAAGTAATGACGTCTACTGTATATGCATCGACTCCAGTCAGGATTAGTATTATTATTTTTAATACAATATCTCAATGACATGTCTACTGTTGTGGCTTTTGTGCACACATTTCACGTTTTTCGAGAGCCTTTGTACCCTTGCATGTAATTTAATTTAACGCCTCCAACTCCTTGAAGTTCCGAAAGAGCTTTTATGGAGGCAGAACATTGTTCCTGGAACGTCCCTGTTACAGTTCCTTACGTAACATCCTTTGAGCCCCGAGAGAGGACTGCAGTTGGCCACATCATTTTTTCACTCTTATCTCGCAATGGAACGCTCATTTGAAGGCGGGCTCTTTTGTAAAGGCGAATTTATGACGCCGTGTTGCACGTCCGTCTCTCTCTCTCTCTCTCTCTCTCTCTCTCTCTCTCTCTCTCTCTCTGATTAAACATGCGAATTAATTTTGCATTACTTTACATTGATAAGAGAGACTAGTAGAATGTGCTGATATAATTCTACACATGGGCGTCACAGTCGACCTGACTTATTTTTCTTCGAAAATGAATCGTAATGATGCCACCACAGAATCGGGTCTACCCTTTTGAATGCCTTATGGGTCACAGTGAGACCCGAGAGGCCACCAGAGGCAGTAAGTGAATTAAGTACATTCATTTCATGAGGTTTGTGAAAGGCATTTTCGAAAGAAATTATTTACGCAATAGTTAATATCTGACAGTCGTACATGCTGAGTAAGTTAGTACCTTGCCTTGAACATAAGCTTGTTTGAGCTTACCACTTCTTCCTTTTGTTTAGTTTACATGTCTTCTTTTCCTCATTCTTTGCTCTCCATTTTAAGCACACGACGTATTTTAGATGATAATAACATTAATAATTGATTTACTCCCTGCTCTTTCATGAAGGAAAACATTCTGCAACCACATTGGTACCTCCTCCTCGCATCTTTTCGGACTGAGCCTCTCATCCAGCAGCACAGCTCTTTCTTATGCTTCTCCTGGCATGTTATGTTCAAGGGAATCATCAGGTGCAACAGCTGTTGCCAGCAATTGAGAGTAACATGCAAAATAGGAGGCGAGGACCCAGGAACCCCATGCGACCTTGGCGGGCGAAGATCTCGCGCTGATAAACACATCTCACTTTTCTGTAAAGATTCCATACTTCTTCTTCTTCTTCTTCTTCTTCTTCTTCTTCTTCTTCTTCTTCTTCTTCTTCTTCTTGGGGAAGACCAGTTACTCTCCTTCCTCTTCTTTTTCATGTCCTTCTTAGCGCGTCTCGTCATCAAGTTAGTCTCAAAGGTAATCTTGTTTTGCTCGACCGGGCGCGATGTTCAGGGGAGCCGTTTCTAAGGCACATCCCTTGTATTACTACTACTACTACTACTACTACTACTTACGAGACCTTCCGAGTATGATGGTGAAGGGATTAAAGTAGGTCGTTTATCACATCTCTTCTTGGCTCTAATAAAGCGTCAGTCAGAGCTGGAATGAATATCCTGGTGAGTGAGTTGAAGGTTTGGCAATGAGAAGTTGCGAGAGAATGAATGAGCGAAGATAATGGAAAATAAAGACAATAACATCGTCATTCCGCGAAAAGAAGGACTTCATGAAACGAGGAGAGTACAGAAAACTGGTCAAGGATGATACGTACGAGGAAATTCATAAATTCGGGAGTACATAGAATAGACAAAAAATTAAGTAGATAAAAAGGAACAAAGGACAGAAAGAAGACACTGGCGTAAATAGAAATAGAAATAAAACGCCGATAAGGAAAGAGGAGGTAACCACAGGAGAATAAAGCTGCAAATAGCGCATTCAGATTATTTAAAAGCAGTCGAATTAGAGAAAATATAAAGAAAATATTTTTCCAGCTAAAAAAAAAAAGGTGGGGGGTGGGGTGCAAATACAGGACCCACCTATTTGCAATTCAAATGACTTTGTGCCTTATACTCAGCTTGCAAAGAGGCCACATTCCGCAATACCCGATAAGTCGGGAAACCAATAATGGATATTTCAAATTTTATTCTTCTCGTAAATCGTAAATGTGTTGCTCGGGTGGCAAATAATGAGGACCTGTTTCCCCTTCTTATTTTCTGTTAATCAAGAAAATCTCTCTCTCTCTCTCTCTCTCTCTCTCTCTCCTCTCTCTCTCTCTCTCTCTCTCTGTCTCCATATGATTAGTTTTCGTATTTCTTCCTGGTCATGATTCACTGCAGTTGTGTATCCACCAGTTACATATGGTAATTCATCGTTGAGTTGACTAAGTACAGGAGATTATATATATATATATATATATATATATATATATATATATATATATATATATGTGTGTGTGTGTGTATATATATAGTATATAATAATAGGATTTTATTGAAACCTGATGGTATTTTCAGCAGAGATATTTAAAAAAACACAAACTTTCCAGGGCTAACTGTCCTCATTGTCAAGTATCCGGATACTTGACAGTGAAGACTGTTAGTCCTGGAAAGCTTGTAACTTTTTTTTATATAAATATCTCCGCTAGATACCATCCAGTTTCACTAAGGTCCTGTTAGTAATTGTATTAATGCAGAGAACAATTGTGTAAGTGATAAAGTAAATATATATATATATATGTGTGTGTGTGTGTGTGTGTGTGTGTGTGTGTGTGTGTGTGTGTGTGTGTGTGTGTATACTTATACGTACATATACATTTGTGTATGTGTGTGTGCGGAGGAGGGCAATGTCGCTTCAGCCATGGTTATGAGAGAGTACGCGAGAATATATCGTACATAATAACGAGGATAATCCCGTAACAAAATAAGTTGAATCGATGGGAAGAAATAAAAAAAAAATGTGGGACTTGCTTTACTTTGAGTATTCGTCCAGTGTTTATTGAAGGAGGTTTCTTTTCTAACAAGTGGTCTCTTCTTTCTGTAATTCCTGTTACCTTCTTTTACTTCTTTCAAACGAACATCATAATATTCTTTGGAAGCTTGAAGAATTTCAAGTCAGTGGCCCCTTTGGTGGGCTTGTTCCATGTGAATAGGGGTCTTCATCTTCTGAATAATAATAATTATAATATAGAGTGTCTGAATATAAGTGAAAAAGTAGATATTCATTTTCATTGGTATCTATTTTCCTAGTTGTCATCCTTTCGTCCGCTTTTCTTATGTGAATATAAATCCACGGAACGTGTATGTAAATCGTGGATCTTCCCGGAATGAGAGGAAAATATATTGACTGGAAACACTTACTGACAACTGGCGTAGAATCCTTTTGGTTTGCCTGGTGGGGGATTCAGCAGTTGCATGGAACAATGTTTTCTTCGATGTGTGTGTGTGTGTTTTTTTTTGTTGCGGGGGGGTGGCGGGCGGTGTTGGATGGGGTCCATCAGCTGAAGTTGTATGTAAATGTTGCCGTAATTTTACGGGGAAATATTAATGAACGGCATGTTGTTGGTAAAATCACCATGATTGTTCTAAGGTTGGCAAGGAGAACTCGCATAAACTAGTAAAAAAAAAAAAACTTAAAGGAATACTATAGATATTTTTCTGTAAATGATTTGACGACAATAAGAAATTTTCAGAAACTGTTGAAATAATCTAAAACTATAGTTCTTGAACATGATAGCAGTATTCATCCTAAGTAAATTTTCAAATGTACTTAAAAAAAAGTACATGAGAGCCACCGCTTTTAATTTCCAGAAATATAAAAATGGCAATGAGTACATCATAAAAATATTTTAATAAATATTTGAGTAGGTAATCGGATCATAACACATCCCGGAGATCCAGAGATTTGGTAAGTGACCTCACACGTCTCGACTCTAGACCTCACCGCGTAACGACTCCTCGCTGCTGGGAGAAAGAGCGCTGGTGAACTGGTAAAATACATGTACACAATACCGGGGTCTAAGCGATGTCTACCCCAAAGCCAAATCAAAGTCCTTCAAAAGAAGGCATCGCGGCGACCCCATATAAAAATGGGAACAAGCTGGGAAGAAGAAGAAGACTGCAGTACCAAGGGAATGAGAGATTCCAACTGTACAAGACTGAACATACCAGAAACAATCAAATCAGACGAAGGGATTAGCCTCGAGTCAAAACCTGAGCACACGACGTATTCATCGTAAACAGTTGTTGTTAATCACTGATGCTGAGAGAGCTGCCAGCCAAGAATCGCAGCTACTATAAGACGCTCTCTGGTCTGAGCACCGTACGTCGTGAATGCGAATGAGAGAAGAAGTTTTTTTTTATACGAAAGTCCTTTGGTTTCACAATCTGGGACACATGCTCCGAATGAGAGAGAGAGAGAGAGAGAGAGAGAGAGAGAGAGAGAGAGAGAGAAAGAAAGAGAGAGAATTAAAGACGAGAGTGAAGATGGAGATGTGGTTCGCATGGCTGAACAAGAAGGGGGTATCTCGTTCAGATTAGGCCGCGGAAGTCAAAGGTCGCTATCGTTGACTATATGTGTGGTATCATTGGTGGCAGGTATAATTGTATACGTAGATAGAACAAAACGAACGCACAGAACACACAGCACACACACACACACACACACACACACACACATATATATATATATATATATATATATATATATATATATATATATATATATATATATATATATATATATATAATATATATATATATATATATATATACACATATATGTATATATATTTTGTATATATGTATATATATATATATATATATAAATATGTAGTATATATTTGTATATATATATATATATATATATATATATATATATATATATATATATATATATATATATATATAGAGGAGAGAGAGAGAGAGAGAGAGATTCAACGATTCTGAGTTTTGAAATAAATAGCAGTAGTGACCTCTTTAACTGCTTTGTTTTCTGATGTACTTCTAATGCGATTGTATTTTTTTGAATAATAATAATAATAATAATAATAATAATAATAATAATAATAATAACAACAACATGAAGAAAATACCATAGAGTGTCTGCAAGTGCTTTGGCGAAAAGTTCCAGAGTGATATATAAATGTATTATATCCCACTGGTCTTTAGGAGCTTGATAATAATAGCAATATGTTGTTGTTATTATTATTATTATTATTATTATTATTATTATTATTATTATTATTATTTTATGTGAAGAAATCCATAATGATGTTAATGTAATTATATATTAAATTATATATATATACACACATTACACACACACACATATATACATATATATATATATATATATATATATATATATATATATATATATATACATACATACAAATATGTATGTAAACGATTGACATTGTGGATTTCTCTCACCCTTTTAGTGTCTCATGTGATTATGAGACTTTTTATTCAGTATTATTATTATTATTATTATTATTATTATTATTATTATTATTATTATTATTATTATTAATATTAATTTAGTTGTTGCTGCTGCTGTTAGGACAAAATCCGAGCCCAGCTGTGTCATCAGCGCCCTCAGACCCTCCACTGAGGGACGCCGTCTGGTGAGGATAAGATTCGAAACGCCATTAAGACGAGATAACCCAGACCTATTTTCCCAGAGATGTAACCGAGTCCCGAGACCTTTCCCTGAAAAAAAGCGGGACGCCATATCTTAAAAACTAACCATAGAATTTTCTTGAAAATAATTTCATTATGTTTCCCACACCCAAATTACGCGGGAGCATTTCATCTACCCTAACCTAACCTAACCTGGGGCATGGTGAAAAAACGGGGGCTGGTGCAATACTAGTATACGTCTCAGGAATTTCTTAGCAGGGGTCATTAGCTTTCGTTTTTCTTCCACGTTATGATTCACTGCAGTTGTCTATCCACCAGTTACATATGGTAATTCACTGCTTGGGTTGACAGGGCACAGTAGATTATATATATATATATATATATATATATATATATATATATATATATATATATATATATATATATATATGTATATATGTGTATGTATATATATATTATATATATATATATATTTTATATATATATATATATATATATATATATATATATATATACAGTATATATTGTATTTATACTAACAGGACCTCATTGAAACTGGATGATATCTAGCAGAGATATTTATAAAAAAAAAATAACAAACTTTCCAGGACTAACTGTCCTCATTGTGAAGTATCCGGATACTTGACAGTGAAGACAGTTAGGCCTGGAAAGCTTGTAACTTTTTTTTTTTATAAATATCTCCGCTAGATAATATCCATTCGCATAACCTCGTATTTTAAACTCATATGGCTTCGGAATGAGGAACAGCAGCGGCGTAAGCCTTAGTCTAAGCCTTCTCCTCTGAGCTTGTTGGTCCTTCGAAGGGATCTGATTAAATCGAATCTTCTTGCTGCCCCCAATTGGCTTTCACGCCTCATTGTGGCTCACTGGAGCGATGCTCAACCCCCGTTTATGTCAGGGCTTTGGTTCTGCATGTGAGCTTATAAATTCTAGCAGGTGAGGTGTAATTATTATTAAGATTATAATCATAGTATCATTTAAAAGGAATCCCTCTTTTAGGGCAGTATTATTGAAAACAATTGCTGTTTCAACGGCATTTAGCTTGTAGAGAGACCTCTCTATTCTTCTCGTCTGCAGGTAGGTGGTAAAATAAATTTCCAAAGGACGTGGAAAGGTACTTTGCTTTTGTTCTTCATTTTACTCCTAAGTATTTCATTCATTCTCTCCCCTTTAAAAGCTAAATGCCGTTGAAACAGCAATTTTTTAAAATTTTATTATTATTATTATTATTATTATTATTATTATTATTATTATTATTATTATTATTATCATATTATTATTATTATTATTATTATTATTATTGTCGTAATTTTTGTTTCAAATTAATCACAAATTCATGAGAACTAACTTAAGGTTTCACAGAATAATGAAGACGGCTTCCGCAGAACAGAGTTTCAATTCTGTTAAAAGAAGAAACAAAAAAACAAATAACAAACAAACAAACAAAAAATAAAGGCTTCTGTAACTGTACGCAGGCAGAGGCAGCATATTTTAATCAACAACATTCAGTCAGCATCTTTTGGATGTTTTAACTTCGACTCGATCCGCTTTCAGACATTTTTTGTCGAGGAGCCATGTTGAATAAAATCAGATTTTTTTTTTTTTTTTGTCATAGCTGATTCAAAATTGAATATTAATTGAACCTAATTTACATGGTAATGATGATCAATAACATCTGTGGTCTTGACATGTCTTGGGGAGTCGTCAATTATCGCTGAATGTTTTACCTCGCTTTCAAACTTTATTCAATTTTGACTTGATATCTTTGTGTACTTGATCTTGCGGCATTTCCGTAAAGAAGTTGCTCCTATCTAGTGAGCATGATGAGAGCAAGCATGCAATTAGGGAGGTTGAGCCCTCAGACAAACCCGCTAATTAGCTTCCTAATTAGGCACAGCTGCCAGGCGTCGATAGGGGTAAAAACGAAGCCGTTACAGCTGTAACGACTTCGTGCGTTAGTAATGAGATGTCTTCTTGCAATTTTATCCGAATGTGCTATCTTATTGTGGAGCGATTGTAAACTTGCAGATTATAAGTAAGTTATCATGTTTCGGTGCCAATGCCTTTGTTGGGTCGGACGTGGTACTGATACGCACGAGTGGACGTGGCCATCAAGTAACCCGGTTAAACTTGTTCTGACGAGAATATCGTCATATTTTGGTGTACCATTTTGTCTGCTGAGTTGGACGTGTTGCTGATACGCTTGAATGAACCGACACTGTTAAATCTTGATATTACGGACATGTTACCTTGTTTCTGTGCCAATATGATTGCGGGGTCGGACGTGTTGCTGATAGGCACGAATAGACGTGACGCATCTCTGAGGTCTTCGGACAGCAAGTTGCTGAGGAAATGGTGTCTGGGAGAGCAAACGCAACCCAGGATTGTTCCCGATGTTCAGTAGCGTAGTCATTCAAGGAAACTGTTGCGTATACGGCGTTACTGAGTAAGAGGTGGCGAGGAGCATAATTCCATTCATGAGAACGGCCAGAACCTGTGATTCCAAGACCACCGCACAGTAGGTTGGGTGTCCAAGAAAAGTTTTATATCTGTTGTTAATACATCGCATGGACGAAGGAGTAGGCCTGTCCGTTTACCTTGGAGAGGATACAGACATCAGACTCATGCCTAAGTGAATCTTGATGAATAAAAAAAGAAGACAATCTACGAGTCCCATGAGCCCTCTCTCCGAACAAGGGCGTCAGGATGAACTGGATTCAGGTCCTCAAGGTCTCCCGGTCGCCACGGGCAAGGCCACTCAACTCCTGCGAGAAAAACGAAGGAAGACGAAGCGAAGATGGTCGTCGCAGCTTGTAGAATCCTGACAAAAAAGAATGAAGAAGATTATGGTGCCTCAAAGCCAGTCAGTCTGTTTATCCCCCCTGACTCTCGGTCCGGCCTGATTTTTTGTAGTGGTGTTCAGACTAGAAGGCATAAGCTCCGTGGAAGATGATGATGATGATGACGCATATAACCGGGGAGATAAATCTAGGACTGACGTTCATTCCAGAAGGCGGGAATGGAAGGCGAGTTGAGGTTGCTGGAAGGACTGGAAGGAATTGAGAAGAAGGATAAACGAGGAAAGATTGAGCCTTTTGATATGTACCCTTCTTTTTTTTTTTGTACCTAGTCCAGACCACGCATGACCGAAGGAGAGCCAGAGAGACCAAGGATGACATAAAATGGAGGAGAGTCCTTTTGTATCTGTCTCTGTCTTTCAGGAAGAGAAGATGGGAAAGCCACGAGGGACGAGATTTCACCGAGATGAATCTATTTTTCTCGCCCCCTAGGGTGGGTAGTGCCCGTCCGTGTGCCCCACTCGGTTCACTGTGGGCATTGCTTAAGGTTCTTCGCAGCGGGCCGCCGGCACCTAGCTGCAACCTCTTTAACTCCTTTTACTGTAACTCCGTTCATGTTCTCTGTAACATTAATTAATTGTTTCATAGTGCAACTGGGAGGTTTTCCTTCTGTTACACCTTTCAAACCCTTTTACTCTCAGTTTCCCTTTAAGTGCTAAATGGCCTCATAGGCCCCGGGGCTTGGCCTTGAGCCGAAATTTTATATTCCGTTAGATTCCATTTTATTGTCCTCGGGTATTGACGGCAACCGTACAACCTAATTATTATTACTCCTGCATGGTCAGAGTTTGCCTACTAAGTGTTTCATTTTTTCAAAAGTTTATCGGTAGATAGTCGCAAATAGTGTAGCAAACGAATTTTTATTATTATTAGTATTATTATTATTATTATTAGCTGACCAACCTGGCACTGCCCGGAATAAGTCTGAAATGACAACCTCTCTCTCTCTCTCTTTCTCTCAGATAAACCCCTCTCTCTCTCTCTCCCTCTCTCTCAATTTTTCTCCTCTCTCTCCTCCCCTAACACCCCCTCTGCACTCTCTCTCTCTCTCTCTCTCTCTCTCTCTCTCTCTCTCTCTCAGCTCAGTGGTCTGGTTAAACCAAGGTGTACTTAACTCTCAACCCCCTTGTCTCTCTCTCTGATCTCTCTCTCTCTCCACAGTATTCTTTTGGTGCCAGATAGTACCCCCACAGTATTCATAATACAGTATTACAGCATTATGTTTACCAGAAATTAGGTATAATAAATTCGTAAAGTTTTTAAGTCTACGGGAATAACCAGGCCCGTTTCAGGGAAGTCCTTCCAAACCCCCCCCCCCCCCCTTTTCATGCCCTTTGGTGCTAGCGATGTCTTACCCCCACAGTGTTCTTTTCGAGATAGTAAGTCATAATATGTACACCAAGTTTGGTTGAAATTGCTCAATGCGTTTCAGAGTTATGCTGGAACATACGTGAATACATTTTTATATATATAGGTTATTATTATTATTATATTATTATTATTATTATTATATTATTATTATTATTATATTATTATTATTATTATTATTATTATTATTATTATTATTATTATTGAGGTGAAACTTGGAGCAAGGCAGTGCTAAAGAAGTTGGACAGCTAAACGAGAAGAAGACTGGGATGAAAAGTCAAAAGCTGAGAGATATGGGGCACTGCAGAGGAACGGTTCACTGTAGGCGGCACCCCTTAGGGGAATCGTTGAAGCTGTTAATTTTGTGGAAATTTTTCTGCACACGAGGTTCATTTACGATCCAGCGTTAAATTTTACATGTGAAAGTGACCGTTATCTTTTTTTTAACACCCTTGTTGGGAGGAAACAGCTTCAAGTTCAAAACACAATTAATCTGTACGACTGCAAAGACTGGCAAGGTTATTTGAGTCATACGTAGTGGGAGGTGTCCCTCCTCCAAGATTTTTTCTTGGAAATAAGTCAGAGTTGTGTGACAGATTCAGGATCGCCACTTGGGCTAAACAAGGTCCTCTTCTTAAATCAGTCTTACTGTGTTCTAGGGTTTATATTACCTCAAAGCAGACGCATAAGACTCGGAGAATAGGATCTTTGGCACATGACTTGCAAGACGGTATAATCAGTGCAGGTGTTTTTATTTTCTTCTTCTTCTTACCTTGATGTATTCAGCTTGCGACTGTAATTGGCTGTTTTGTCACTGGACTTATAAGAATTAGGTATTTTCAGCTTGTATCCACCAATCTCTACCAGCTGTAAAAGAAATATCTCTCTCTCTCTCTCTCTCTCTCTCTCTCTCTCTCTCTCTCTCTCTCTCTCTCTCTCTCTCTATTTGAATAAGCGCAAGAATTCATTTATTATTGCTCTGGACAAATTGATGAGGAACGTACTTTGTAGGACATCCAGGTGACGTGACAGCATTGCATTTCTCAATACAAAAGTAACCCCCCCCCTTCTATGTTACTGGAAAAACCAAGCGGACTCGGCTGAGAAATTCATTTTCTCCGATTAGCATGAACGCTAGGCCAATCCACAAAAAAAATAATGATAATAATAATACTTTAAAGGAAATTCAAAGTAAAATTGGTCAGTAATAGAATAGAATGCTTGTCTTATCTTGATGGTCGCAAATTTTCTGTCTTTGATTATCTTTAAGTGGCCTCTTTGCTGCTGTTAAAGTGAGAATAAAAACGTTAAAGAGAGAGAAAGAGAGAGAGAGAGAGAGAGAGAGATCGATCATTCTGGCGCACCTCGTATGCGATAGCTTAACGCCAGCGGTGACCAAGGGATTGGTATTGTATGAGAGAGAGATAGAGAGAGAGAGCGGGGGGGGGGGATATTTCACAGCTTTTAGCAGTTGCCCTCAGGAGGCCGAAGAAGATTTTGGAAGTCGAGTTTGCCTTTGTAAAATAAATTCCGGTGAGGTTAAGAGATGGCCATGGTTCCACCATCGGAAAAGTCTTCATTTGGAACCCTGTTCCAATTTCATTAGTCCTTTTTTTTTTTTTTTTAAGAAAACATATTCATGAAGACACGCCAGCACACACATCACTAACACGTTGAATACAAGTTGACGACTAATTGGTAGTCTTAACCAGTGCTACGTACGATTCTTCAGCATCGGCAAAAGATTCGTTCTCCACTTATGGTCGTTGACTTGTTTTGAACGTGTGTAAAATGTATGCGATACCTTGCCGACGTGTCTTTATGGCAAGTTTCATTATTCCTTTTACTTCTCTTTCTGTGGCAGTTTCTTGGCTTTTCCTTCGTTACTTCCTTCTCCTTAGCACCCAGCTTTTTTTAATTCCTTCCATTCACTCTTATTCTTATTTCTGTTTCCATTCCTGTTTTAGTTTCTCCTCTCTGCGTATTTCATTTGTTTAGGTTAGAAGTCTTGATATTTGAACGCTCTATGGCAGACAAGGAAAGGTGTCTGGATATTTGAACGCTATATGGCAGACGGGGAAAGGTGTCTGGATATTTGAACGCTGTATGGTAGACGGGGAAAGGTGTCTCTAGATATTTGAACGCTATATGGCAGACAGGGAAAGGTGTCTGGATATTTGAACTCTGTATGGTAGACGGGGAAGGGTGTGTCTGATATTTGAACGCTTATAGACAGGCAGACAGGGAAAGGTGTCTGATATTTTGAACTCTGTATGGTAGACGGGGAAGGTGCCTAGATATTTGAACGCTGCTATGGCAGTGACAGGAAAGGTGTCTGATATTTGAACTCTGTATGGTAGACAGGGGAAGGTGGGATAGACGGGGAAAGGTGTCTAGATATTTGAACGCTATATGGCAGACGAGGAAAGATGTCTGGATATTTGAACGCTATATGGCAGACAAGGAAAGGTGTCTGGATATTTGAACGCTATATGGCAGACGAGGAAAGGTGTCTGGATATTTGAACGCTATATGGTAGACGGGGAAAGGTGTCTGGATATTTGAATGCTATATGGCAGACAGGGAAAGGTGTCTGGATATTTGAACTCTGTATGGTAGACGGGGAAAGGTGTCTAGATATTTGAACGCTATATGGCAGACGAGGAAAGATGTCTGGATATTTGAACGCTATATGGCAGACGAGGAAAGGTGTCTAGATATTTGAATGCTATATGGCAGACGAGGAAAGGTGTCTGGATATTTGAACGCTGTATGGCAGACGAGGAAAGGTGTGTGGATATTTGAACGCTGTATGGCAGACGAGGAAAGGTGTCTGGATATTTGAACGCTATATGGCAGACAGGGAAAGGTGTCTGGATATTTGAACTCTGTATGGTAGACGGGGAAAGGTGTCTGGATATTTGAACGCTATATGGCAGACGAGGAAAGGTGTCTGGATATTTGAACGCTGTATGACAGACGAGGAAAGGTGTCTGGATATTTGAACTCTATATGGCAGACGGGGAAAGGTGTCTGGATATTTGAACTCTGTATGGTAGACGGGGAAAGGTGTTTGGATATTTGAACGCTATATGGCAGACGGGGAAAGGTGTCTGGATATTTGAACGCTATATGGCAGACGAGGAAAGCTGTCGTGTATTTTGTGAGAGTGAACGAGCCAATGAGATAATCACGTTTGGGAAAACCCGCTGAGAAGCAACACAAAAAGTTGGATAGCGTCTCACGGAGATGAAAGTAACTGTGGGTGTGAGAATCCTTACATATTTCAGGACACCCAATAGAGATTGTAGATTGGAGATTAGAACGTAATCGAACTCGTTCAATGAATAAGCAAGCAGTTGCGAGCCCAAGGTACAATTAAGGAGAATAAAATGCAAAGAGCTCGCAGCCCGCTGATCTTTAAGGATAGTAATTGCGCATCAATATCCCATTGGTATAACAGAGGAATAAGTCGATAGCCTTAAACAATCGTCGATGTTTAGCCTAATAACTAAGCTTAGATTTACGGTGAAGTTTACAAGTGGTTTTATCTTGGAATATCGAGACCGAGACTCGCGTATTTAATTACCAAAGAACAGTGGAAGCGTCAAGCGTAAATATTCCTCTCTTGAGAGGAACATTTCCCGAGTATTTTTTCGAATCTCGTCAACCTGAATTCGAGGATGAAAGTGTTTTTCGATGTCCGTCAGAACTGAAGACCTCCACTGAAACGAAATCCCTCATTCGGAAGTGAAGCCTGAATGAAAGGGACCCATTTGTAAACTCCCACACGAATTCCACTTGTCTCTTGAAACCTGCGTGGGTCCGGTTTTTGGGGTGATTCTTATGAAACGGTTATGTGAGAAATTTGAAAGTTACTTTAAGAAAGCTTATGAAAGAACTTACCGATAGGCGATGCAGGGCTGTTGAGGATGTACAGTATGTTACAAAGGGCACATTGCCCAGAGCAGTGAACAGTTTTTATGACGGATGTGAAGCTTTTGTTAGACAGAGAGTTTGAGAAAGGAGAGTGACTGGTTTTGTGTAAAAATGGGACTGAGACAAAGGTGTGTTATGTCTTCATGACTGTTTAATATCTTCTAGTGTAGTGATATGAGAAGTTATAGAGTTGTACATGTAAAGTTTTGGCGCAAGATGGGTCGTGAATGGCTGAGAGTGAACGTGTGCAAGAGCAAGGTTATGAGGCATGTTGGGAGCCAGGAAGATGGAGCAATTAATGTTGAAATGAAGGCGAGAAAATGGAAGAGGAACAGACAGTCTTAAAGGTAAAACGAGAGAAGAGGTGATTAACAGAACAGGGGAAGTGAGAGAGGAAACTTGGGGTGTCTAGGTAAGCATAGGTTAGGTGTCATGAGTGGATCATTGAGGCAGCTCTCCTCACTATCGAAGAAATGTTGATTCTGAATGCAAGAGAAGGTGGAAGATGTATAGCTGAATTGTTCAGCCAGTATACATGGCATGAGAAGAATTGAAAAGGCGAGAAACATGCACATACATAAGATAAGTCACTTTTTTTAGATGGTCTGGTCATGTGGGGAGGGTGGAGGATGGTAGGTTTCTGATGAGAGTACTTTTGGGTTTATCCATGATTCAGCAGTTCGGGTGCGAGTGCAGGATTGGGTGATCAGTGTGGTATCTTATTTAGGAACTCACTCCTTGATAAGGGAAACAGTGTAATGTTACATACACATGCACACACACATAGCATATATATATATATATATATATATATATATATATATATATATATATATATATATATATATATATATATATATATATATGACATATTTATTAGTTTTTTATTTATGCAAATATTGATTTGTTGATTCATCTTAATTTGTTATTTTCCTGTGAATTTTACTTTCATTCTCTTCCTGCTTTTTTCCCATTTTTATCTTTACCACTTATGGGTCATTATTAAGAACCTGGCTTAACCTTTTCAAAAATAGTAATAATACTAATAAAGGTAAATTTTAATGTTATCCCTTTACATTTATTGGGGAAACTTAGGTGAGGAAGTAAATGGAGGTGATTTTTAAGAACCTTAATCCCAGAGTTCGAGGTGGTCTGGGAATGGCATGAAAATGGGAGAAAATGAACGTGTAGGGAAAGTAGTAGCTTTGGAATCAGTAGGACGCAGGCTAGTAGGGTGGCCTAGAAAATCATGAAGAGTGCTTCTTTAAAATTTAACAGTCCTTGTAAGTCGCATCATGGCTGTAGTTGTATATTTAATTGTAATGGGCATATCAGAGTCCTTCACAGCTGACCATTAAAAATCTAACAAGATAATTAAGTAGAGTTTTCAATCACAGTTTTGAACTTGTTAAACATTATTCAGACTAGAGGATTTCTTTGCATCTTCTATTAGTTTGTAAACCCATCTGAAAGGTTCGAACTTGATTGTTTACAACAGTAAAGAACGACCAGCGTTCTACGCTGGTCGTTCTTATACTTGTTGTAAATAGTCAAGTTTCAGACTTTTTCTGATGGGTTTTGCCACAAGGAAGCTAATGGGAGATGCTAAAGAATACCTCTAGTCTGAATAAAATGGCTCGACTTAATTAACCTCATAATTGTTGCACATTTCTTCTTGAGGAACATAACCCCAAGTGATTCTGACGGTTGGGTTGCGTTACCTACACCCTAAAATCAGTACGGTGTCGCCCCAAAACCTCTGTTGTCTGGTGTTGGGAGCGTGCGAATGTGCTGGAGGAAATAAACAAAGCGATGAAGATAATGTCTGAGACTCTGAGTACAGTACCTGCAGTACTTTGAAATTCGTGATAGTGAGGCCATTCCCCTGACAGTCATACGTCTTGAACGAATGGTGACAATTTTTTAAACTTACGGGTAGGTCTGTTATGAACAGTGAACCAAGGAACCACACCGAAGGATTTGCCATTGAAATCAGAGCTCTACCCAGAGAACCTCGTTCCTCAAGTGCATGACAGCGCAATTGCTTTGTAATGTAGGCATTGAAATCCCAGTGATTACAGTGCTTCTTCCAATGACGAACCCCCATCCCCTGTCAAAACTACATGAGGTGAGTCTAATTATTCACGTAGCTGGTAACCCTGTCTCGATGGGTTTTCATGTGGAATACGCGATGAAAGTTTTTCATTGTAGATTATAGTGCAAGTTATATTCATTCATTTGTTTATTTTAATCCCCAACAATTAGATGTGGGCCAAACGTCCCACCCTGCAGCCATGAAGGCTTATGTTAGGTTAGTTTAGGGAGATGAGGCTAGGCTGCAAGGCCCGGGAGACCTTACAGCCAAGTGTGTGTGTGTGCAGGACTTTCGAAATCAATTTTATATGGAATGTTTATTATATCATTTATCTTGTATGTTTCGAAGTACAAACGTCAGATAATACCAGAAGATTAATATTATCGTGTGTTAGGGCAGTACACTAGTTTATTTACCCGTCGTATAAGGATATATGTTTCTTGTTGTCTGATAGCTACACGTGATTATTGCGGCTTTTTTATACATTGAATAAAAAGAACATTTATTGACAGCCATTTTACAGTGATACAACAGTTAAATCCTGAAATAAAAATGAACGTGTATATTACCAGTAAAGCCGATTAATAATGTTGTATATACATACATACATACGCATACAATGAGTGACAAATAAATAATTGAACAAAACGCATATAAGCGGCTTGTAATTAGCAACATATCTGCATTGCAATTTTACGGCCTGCCACCAAGAGCAATAGCCTGTGCTGGCATAAGGCCAGCGTAATCAACAACAAAAAATTGCAAAAATGTTACCAAGTAGTATTTTTTTTTTAGTTATCTGTTCCAGTGAAAAGTTTGCAAACGCCGGAAATCCGCTGGGGAATGGCTTCTAACATGTTGGCAACATTCTTACGTGTTAGTTTCCAGTTTTCATAATAATCAAAATTTAAACTAAATACGTTTTTTTAAATTGATAACTGTTGAGTACACGGGCCATCCAAAAGGTATTTAATTGGCGTCTTGATAAAATTTAATTAAGATTTATCTTGACAAAATTTCAAGTGCTTTAAACAAATAGCCACAGTAAGGAAATAGAAAATTGTCTGCGAACTAAAAGCCATTTTATTTCATGAATGAAAATATCTTACTGCAGACACCTGGCTGTCTCACAACCATTCTAGTACATCTTTCCCGTCTTGTTTTCAAGTACAGCGTCTGTTCTAAATTAATAAAAGTCTTGGATGATCGCAAACGGACAAAATTCACTTCAGAAACTGAAGACTGTGAAAAAAAGAAATTGTGGACCATTAATACTTCTACGTACTCTGATCCATTGTCGTAGCTGATGACCATTGGTCTAAAATACCCGCCATTCGAATCGCCCCAGGATCAGCCCTAGATTTTTTTTCTCCCCGCAGCAGGTAAGATAAATCACGTTTCGTACCTTGCCAGAACTCATGCATTGTATGTTTCGAGCTGGCCAAAGGCTACGTTTGAAAAAGGAGGTTTTCAAGGTCATGAAATCCACATTTCCATCTGCTGATTCGTACTCTAGGTTTTTTATGAACTTAGTTGTTTCGAAGCGATGCTCAATAAGTCTAGGCTATTGCTCGGTTTTGTTTGCTATACAAACTTTCCGATTTTCAGTAGATTCTTGTGGCTAGACTGTGATCTAGCATTTTCTCGAAGGAACTCATCTTGCATTGCTTGAAATTATAACGGGCCACTTACACCAATAGGCATAAACATTTATTTTTTTTTAATATTTCCGCTTGCTCTTAACTTTTAGCTCTCTTCATATTTTCTGATTCGCTTTCCGCTGTATTGGTTAGTTTCGTGATCTTTTGATCTTTTATGTATCAGTTCAGGGTTGACGTCTTGGAAAGTTAATGTGGTTGGAACCTAGATTTTAGTATTTAGTCTCTATGAGTGTGTGTGTGTGTGTGCTGTTATATTTGCAACATATGTAGATAAAAAGCCTTACTCGTGTACACTTGTCAGAGATTTATTTGTTTGACTGCTCTGTGTAGCTAACAGAACAGTAAATAAATTAATATACATAGATGCAAATATAAACTATTATGGGTTAAATCGTATAAACAGCTTTTACGTTCAGTAGGAAATAGTTATCAAAATTGGCGTGGAAGATTCTTTAGGAATTTAAAAAAAAAAAAAAAAAAAAAGTCGAAGCAACATGACTGAAGAGAATCATATTAATTTGAGGCCATCTGCTGAGGGCTGCTAGACTCCTCTGGCTTAAATAAAGGTCATCGATAGATTCCGCTATTGTCAGGGGACCTCTTCCATCGCCTGTCTACTCAGGTATGTCTCTTAACTACCCCACCAAGATAACGCTTCTCGATAACCTTGTGTTAACAAAGTCGTTTTACTTTTGCTGCAAGCAGCTTGGATTTGCTCATGCATGTATGCCTGCACACTCCTTTATATATACGTATATATATGTATATATATACTATATATACTGTGTATATATATACATATATGTATGTATGCATTTATGTATACACCCCTCAGACTGGATCAAACTCTTTGTTGAAAAATTGCTTCCATAACATTAACGGTCCTTTTACTTCAGTGGTTTGGATGCTTGCTTTTACAACATAGGTTAAATCGATTATAAAAATACAACATAATGAGAAACATGTATTGTTTTGAAAGAGATGACATACATCGTACTACGGAAGCCATAAGAAATTTTCAAGTGACACCTTTTTTTCTACCTGTTCTATTTGACTGATTTGTATCCCTTTGTGTCATATTTCGCATTCACTAATGTGTACAAAATATTTTTGGGTATCAAGGTTAGGTATCTTTTTGATGATTAAAACTGCGTTACGAGATTTGTGTTATGAAAACATGAATAGCAGCCTATTCATTTTTTATTAGCCTCGATATAAATCGTTCCAGTATTCAGTTTAATTTATCTGTCAGTGTCAGTGTAGAGGCTTCACCAATAACTGGTTCTCCTTCGTCTCAGTTTTCCTTAGTAAAATAATCGTCCTTCAATTTTCCCTTTTGCATCTCCAGTTTTCTTGTCTCGATCATCCTGGGGCAAGTAATTCAACAGCGAGTCGTTTTCCAATTTATTAGCTGTGACTTGCTCCTCTAAGCTTATGTACATAATATTTCTACGTTAAGTGAGTTTTAGTCTAGTGCTTTATGCCTATTGTTGGGGGGGACGGTCTACGAAATATGTCGGCTTCATAATCTTTCTCGAGATGTCCGTGGAGAAATATTTTTTCGTTCATTGTGACACGTATACGTATTAGTAAAATTTACTCCCTTATTCTTGAAAAGGTCGTAAAACCCAACAACCCACACTACCAGATATTTACAGGAGGTGAAGAATACATCTTTCTTCGTGTATTGTCAGACAAGAAGGGAATTGTCAGGATGGATCTGTTTCAAATGCTGAGCCTTGGAAGATGTTGGCGTTCAGTGTCGTAACGAGTGAACGCGTGTCATTCGCCACCAAAAAAAGCCGTTACACTTGCCTCCTTTTGGGTCTAAATGTATGCAGGAGTGACATTTTAGGTCAGCCTGCAGCTGGGTAATGGTACCAGTAATGTTTAAGTTAGTCCACAGCGGGCCAGTATTGTTGCCGGGCCATGAATAATGCAAAACAGCCGCACTTATGTGCAAAACGGACGATTTATGATCACAGACCATTTGGTTCATTTTCCTTCTTGTTTGTTGATTGGCATGGATTCTGGTTCCTCGTTGTTTACTCCAAAACCCTCGCTGCAGGTACAATGCACTTAATCACCAGGAAGTGAAAACATGATTTTATAGTTGTATCCTTTTTTTCACTTTATGCCGATAACGAATCGAGGTAGTTGGGTACAAAATGACTATGGCCGAAAGGAAACGAGCCTTATCGCCACAGCGCCTTTCCTGGCGATGTCCCATTCCTTAATTATTCTTTCCATTTTGCTCATTTTCCGTTAGCTTTGATTATGGAGGAATGCGGTCACATCAGCCTAGGTGGATACGTCTTATTTATGCATTGGAAGCTCGCAATAACTTGCACTCTGATCTTGGTGTTGCTGTATAGGAAAATCCATTGAGACTACAAATGGCGAAGAGTAGCATAAATTTGTGGACATACAGTTGTTGAATGTGGTGTTCTTGTTCACTGTGCTACTGACCACCTGAATTCCCATGTGTCACTGTAAGCAGAATGAATTAAGTAAACCAATTAACGAAGGCGCGCATTTTTTAACATTTTCACATCGGGACAGCTGGGGATGACAAATTAATCAGTTACCTATGCAGAGATTCCTCTATTCAATGCGTAGTTACACCCAAATATTTACAATTTCAACCACTGGTATATTGCATTCTTAATTCCAAACAATATCTAGCCGTTAACTGCTATTTAACGTTATTTTTGTGGAGTTTATGTTGATAGATTATATGAAGGCATATCCAGAGCATAACGACGTCATTAGTCCTCCAACTGTCATTATGCTGTGCATGACGTCAGGTCTTCTCTATGGGTAACTATGGTACGTAAAGGGCCAACGAGGGTGAGAGCTCCTCTTCAAGGTCGCGAGTTGGAGTCATAAATCATGGGCGAATGCTCACCGGCATCAGGAAATGCTGCAGAGAGGCAACATTGTGCTGCGCAAGGTCTTCTAAATATGTCTTCCATCTTTGTTTACTACTACACCACCTCTTCTTCTTCTTCTTCTTGGCATGCTGAATCTCATCCTTGACGTGTTCCATTTTCCCTTCTGAGTCGACTTGCTTCTTCTATTCTTTACTGCATTTGATTGTGTTTCTCTTCGAATATTTGCGATGTTTTCTTGCTGTGGCAGCCAAGTTTCTTTTTTCATTGACTTGTGCAGAGACTATGAGGTCTCTGATTTGTTTTTTTCGTTTTTACATTTTCTTTCTTTGCCTTACTTTGTTAGAATTTCACATAAATATTAATTGCTAGATAAGGACATTTAACTTCATTTTACACACACACACACACACACTGTATATATATATATATATATATATATATATATATATATATATATATATATATACTGTATATATACTGTATATATATATATATATACATATATATATATATACAGTATATGTGTACAATTGAATACTGTATATAATGTATGAATATATAAATGTATATATTATATATATAATATATATATGATGATATATATAAATCTTCATTTATATTATGTATATATATATATATATATATATATATATATATATATATATATATATATATATATATATATGTATATAGTGGTGTGTGTGTAGATGTAAGGTGTGTTTTTGGAAACTTTAAGGGGGAATGTTAAAAAGTTCTTTCTACTGTTTTATGAAACTGGTGTATCAGTGACTCTCATCATTCATATTTTATTTAGTTCTTTAAGCTGGAATACTCATTGTATGACGTGTGTTATCAACCTTGGGTTGTGCCATAGCATCTGTTTGTTGACTTTCATAACTTCTAATGGAAGTCTGGACTAGTTTGCAGGTAAACTCAGTGATTTCGGAATGCTCTCTCTTATTTAAAGGGAAGCAGTTACATGCATGCACACTTATTAGTTCGAAAATGCACTCTCATAAATTAACTCGTAACAGATCTGATCCATTTTTTCAGTCCTTTTCATTAGTTGCCAAATTTCATTTACACAATGGTGTTTTTTCATCTTTCATGTGCTGGCAATCTTGGACTTCCAGTAACACTGGAGCAGCTGGAACTGAACAAATGATCAGCTAATTAACTCACTGATGTGCGAACTACGTTATTAGCTTCATGTGCATCACACTTGGTGATTAGTTTTTTGTCCAGTGTCTGATATTACAAACCATATACTTTGTACTGATGTCAGTTATTTAAAATGCATTTTTTTTTTTTTTTTTTTTCACAAAAATAATTAACAGTCAACATCTTATTATTAAAGATTAAAAAAAAAAAACTCAACCTTTTGACATTTTATTATAGTATTTAACAGTTGGTAGTAGGCAGAGCTTAGAACAAACTCAGCCAACTGAAATTTTGACACTATTTTAATATTGTCAAACAGTGGAGAGGTGACATGTAAATTAAACCCAGTTCATGAATGTGCATTTTCATAAAATAAGCTAAAAAAAATTGAGAGCAGACATTTTCTTACCATAACAGGACAGTTGAGCTGATTTTTGGAAGTGTAAGAGCTACTCTCTAATATTGTGATGTCTAGGGAATATCTCCTTAATTAAAATAATTGTCATGCTTGTATTCATGTCATATTGAATGTGTCAAACTGTGTAGCCTGGGTATTTTCCTTGAATTGAAGGTATGTTTCATCAGTTACTGTACATTATATGTACTGTAGCTAAGAAAAAGAAGTGCAGATAAGTGACGGTCGGATAGAAATCATTGCTATAAGTTACAAAACCAAGTTGTGTTTTCTCATGTGATAAGTTATTGAAACTTTCTGAATGGCGCGGTAAGAACACAGAGGACAGCCATACGGCTTTTCTCCGGTGTGCGTTCGTATGTGAGTTGTGAGGATGGATTTTGTTGAGAAGCTCATGGGGCAGAGGTTACAAGAGAACGGCCTTTCACCAGTGTGTTTGCGCATGTGCCTTGACAAGTGCCAGGAATCGAGGGCCATGTGATTACAGTAGGTGCACTTGAATCTCTTACTCGCAGAATGACCCCCAACCTTGGTAGTTCTCCTTCCTCTTAAGTTTTCGTGACCAACATCCATGCCTTGTGCCTGTGGAGAAGGATTTCCAAAATAAATAGCCATTCATATCAGTATGAAAAAAATGATAAAAATTATTGGCATGCGCTAAGATGGCAAACACTGAGCAAATTTAGTCAGTCTCTTTTGTACTGCTTGATATTTTAAGTTCTTTTTGGAATTCTGCATCAAGTGTACATATTCAAAGGCCATCCCAGGAAAAAGAGAGAGAGAGAGTTAATAGCCTCTGGGAGGTAAGCAATCAACTTATAGCATTTTAGGTAATACCTGACCAAGTAGTTTATCAACCACATCTGTATTTTAAGTACAGGTGTAAAGAAGGTAATTATTACCTTTTCCTCCCTATGGTGCTTTAGAATTCAATTTGGATGGAGCCATCACTGCTAAAACCAGTGACTGATGCTCCACAAGGGCTGGATTAGTTGAAATAGAAACCTCCTCCAAGCAAGGTCTGGAGACAGCAATGGAAAACACAACATACAGTTGGTTCTGTTGAGTCTAAACATGCGAGGGGGCGGCCATGGTCACAGTATAAGTCAAGTACAAGGAAAAATTTGAAGCCAAGGGCACAGTAAGTAGACCAGAACATTGGCGGCAAGGGTAATAGGCTATGCCTCCTGAAGATGTCATTGAAGCAGCAGCAGTCAGATGCATGGTTATTGATACCAAATGGGATGAAATCAAGGCAGCTGATGGCAGTGAAAAGGCTGGAATGGAGAGCAATGGAACAAACTGTTCCTGGAACATTAGTGATACTGTACCTACTTTTTGAGACAATCAGTGAAAGGTGCATGTGCTAATTGCAGGAAATCCAATGAAGGAAAGGTGTGAGATTGAAGCCAGGTGAGGCTTATTAAGAAGAAAAGACAAGTGGAGTTAAGACCTGAGAAAGCCAGCATTTCCTACTCTGGGAGCTGTCAACACAAGGAGGCGGCATTGAGGATGTGGATGCCTCATTTGATAAGACCAGTTTTGACTGCTGGTTGACGGGTAATCATCACCAACAATAAATAGCCTTGTTAGTAGAGAAAGATAGCTATCTTGACAATGTGGAGAGTACAAGCATGCTTGTCAAAAGCATGAAAGATTAGCTACATTTAGCAGCCTTCCATCGTAAAGCATAAGAACATAAAATGCTAAAGGACCTTCTGTTTGATCAGTCCACCAGACAACTCCCATCAACTCCTAGGAATCCAGTACCTTCAGCTTTGCTAGTTGCAGCTTCTTTCTATTCTCTTAATTATCAGTAAATTAACTATACCCAATCATCATAGCCTATGGCTTCCATCTCTACAGCAGCTACTTTTAGTTTACTGTTAATTCATATGCATGCTTCGTATGGGAAAAAAAAAACAAAAATGGCCATATACTTGTTAGCAAACTCCCACAGAGTAGGAAGCCCCTGTGTGAATAAGAGCATTGAGATTGCCAACCTCCTAGAGGGCTGATCAGTCAACCTCCACTCCCTCATCAAGGTCTCTTGTACCAGTCCAAATCTTTCCCAAAATCTAAGCAAAGACCGCCTTTGCCACATTTTTGTAAAAAGCTGAGATGCGACTTTTTCTGCAATCCTACAACTGGACAGACAAGCTAACACATAAAAACAAACAAATGTGACCAATAACATGATCTTCATACATTTATTAAAAGGAAAAATCCAGAGGAGTATAGTAAAATACAGATAAAATAGGAAACAATGGTAAAAAATTAACAAACAGATTTAAACATGCAAGCAATGAACATTTTTCCCACTATTCAACTGTCCTCGTGTCATTAGGTGGTTTTCATTACACGTCATTACCTGCCTCACACATTATCATTAACATTTTACACCAGCTTCTCCCATTATGGGATTTGACATGAAATGAGTTGTCGTTCCACTCCTTTTGTCCTGTACTCTCTGCCGTACGCTCTGGCCTAAGTTTTCTTCATAACTTCCTGGACGTTTCTACAGGTCTTTGTCCTACTGCCATTGTTCCTTATCCTTTCTTATGTGATATTTAATACCATACATGGATTTCCTATGTATTCCTCTGTAGAGGTTGCATAGTGATGTTAATTTATAAAGCCCTCTTCTAGGTTAACTCTGACTAAGCTACCACCATGTTTTCTTGCCCCTTAATATCTGATGATCTGACTCTTCACTTTGCCAGCTACAATAATATCACTAAAAAATGTCCTAAGGAATACAGTGTTCATGAAGACAAAATATAACCCAGGTTCAAGAACATGTATCACTATTCTGTATTTTGCACCCAAAAATTAAACAAAATAACCAGGTTCACTTTTTATTCATTATTGTCTATAAAATGAAGTAAATGTTACAAATATATTTCTCTTTTTGACAAATACATAAGTTTTGATTTTCAGATGATCAAAGAGACATAGAACTTTAAAAACACTACTGCTTTATCAGTTCACTCCTTTGCATCTACATTACTGTGTTATTGTCTGTATGTGCGGGTACTGTATATGTACATAAATTAATTCTTTCATATGTACAGTATACACAGTATTAAGTACAGTACCTGTATATACTGGGTATGCACAAATACTATTAACATTCAAATGCCAAACTATATATGCTGCACAGTTTTTTTTTTTTTTTTAGTCACCAATGCTTTTTTCCTGTGGTTGTTGAAACGTAGGATCTTCAAACATGTTTATAAAATAATAAAACTTCAAGATTATATAACAAATAGATAGTACCAATACTCTATGTGTAACAGATATACCAATATTCAGTGTACAACAAATATACCAGTATGTACTGTATGTATAACAAACATCCCAGTACTCTCTGAAATACCTAAATTTTAAATTCACGCCTTCCTTTTACTCCATACGTGTATAGTTTCCAAGAACTGTATTTCAAACTCACCTTGTAGCTTGCAACTGACAGTAAATAATAAATTTGGGCCCTGTCAAATTGTCTTACATGACCAACTAGTAAAATGCCAACCACTTGGAATTTTTAAAATAAAAAATACCAGAAGATAACAGCAAATATGATTTCATTGACCAGAAAGTTAACTGCCATTACTCTCCATGATTTCATGAGAATTTTGAAGGATATGTTAAAGGATTTTGCTTAAATTCTGATTTGAAATAATTCATTAAAAACATTAAAACAATAGTTTTCTATATATCTCTGACTAAAATAAGTGAATATTTTCTTTACTTTGAGAACTGCTGAACATACAATACTCTGAGCCCTTCAATTATTCATACATGTACAATAGGAACTTACCAGGAATTAAAGCTATGGTTGAAAACTTTTGACTTAACAAAAAAATAGTCCTCAGAGTTGCTACAGCAATATATAGTAGAGCAGAGTATGATGACAACTTGAATTATTTGTGACAGGTCACTGACAACTGCATGAAAGTATCCCACAAAATAAGTGTATAAGGGATATATTGTGTATTCATAGCACTAAAACCTATGACACATATATTATGTATTCATAGCACTAAAATCCTGACACAAATTTGTACAATTGCTATAAGATTTATTAAAATTTAAACAGTACTAACAGTACTGTATTCATGGTAAATGAAGTCCTTCTTAAAATAAGCTTATTTAAGTCACCCATCATCATCATCATCATCTCTGCCGCCATTGCCGTACGATACAAAGCATCTCTGTGAATTCCGATATCTACATAAAATGTAACATTTACACTAGATTACTGCATGTAAACACTGCCAAAGTAAGACAAATTCAATAGTAAAATCACATAGAAACTTAACAATATGTTAGATTTTTGTTAATTAATGACCTTTCATATGCCTCTTCATGCTTCTTGAATGCTTAAAATACACGGCAATGTGAACAAGCATATGGTTTCTCTCCCGTATGTGACCCAGTGTCTATTTTCAGGTTGCTTGATAGTACCATCAGTATGAGCAGAAGGAAGATTCAAGAGATTCATCTCCCACATGGGATTGTTTGTTTCAAGACTCAGTAAGATGTGAGTTAAGGCACAGGACAGGCATGAAAATACCTCTCTAAATCTAACCAAAAAAAGAATGAAAATCAATAAGTATTTTTGTTGTACAGTTATCAGTTCTGTATAATTCAGATTTGATAATTTGTGCTTTTAGAATATTTTTGTTCCCTGTGGAAGACTAGTATCAAAGGCTAATAAATTTATGTAAACTAGGAGTCAAAAAAGGAAAAACCACAGCTGTAGGCATTGGGTAACCAAAAGAGGAATCCAAATCTGTCCTGGCAGAAGTGTAAAGGCCCCACTCTTTAGCCGTCCTGATTACCCCTACTACAGAAAGATGGGATAGTCTGGCAACTACTGATTTCCATAGCTCTTGCTTGGGCATGAATGCCATTAAGTATGCTGGTCTTAGGTTGGAAGAGGGACAATAACAGTTAGTCAGACATGCTTGGTTGCAGTAATACTGAAAAGAGCCTTTCACTCGTTCTTTCAGTTTCTTGTTAACAGAATTGCTGTTAGCCCAGTTTTTTCAGTTTGTCTTCTGATATGCCTATTTGGCTGAGTTCATAATCAAACCCTTTCAAAGTATACTACAATTTACTTCAACATTTAAACTGCTAACAGACTAAGAGGAGTCAATTCCAGATGAAAGTCCCTCAGAGGGAAGTTAGGATTTGTATATGAAGTGATAAAAAGGGAACCTTTCAGATAACACTTATAGAAGAATGAAGTATTGTAGTTTATTATCTTATAAGATAGTTTAACAAGACTGCTGAGCTGAAGGAGGTAAAGAAGTTTGACAGTTACCTCAAAAGAGACAAAAGGGAACTGATTAAAGGAGTCCTCAGTATCATACACAGATTACCACACAAGACAATTTAATGCCGTGGAGGGAGATTCTAAAAAAGAAGATAGCTTCTTTGGGACACCATTAGAGAATTAAGGGGAAATGTGGCACCTAAAGCAAAATTCACTGGTCAGTTGAGGTGAGGCACTTGACATTATTTTACAGAGGGTAGTGAAGCCCATTGCAATGGGGTTTTTTTTATTGATCCTTAAAGATGAGGCATTTTTTTGACAGTCATTCCAGTTTGTTAAAGTGGTGTTTTGTTATGCCTTTCAGATACTTCAAGCTTTTGTAGTTTTCTTAGTAACTGATGTCCAAATTTTGTTTGCCAATTAGTATGCATGAATTTTGCAGCTGCCACAGAAGTGGCATTTGGGATCTGCAGTTTGGTTGTGTAGTGACTGAGTTTTCCCTAGTCAAAGATTCTCTTTAGGGGCTATGTTATTATTTAAATCATTCACAACTGAAACTGAGTGATGGCCTCTCATTACACATGCGTGTGGTCATTATTCATATGTATGTATAGTACATCCCCTTGGCTTATGTCTACACTTTTACTTTTTTACATTTTACAGCTGTGAAGTGAGAAGGAGAGAGGCTATTCCCCAAGTCATATGAGGAGGAAGGGTTCATGAGGACTACTAAGGGTGAAGATCTTGGGAGAAGGACAACTGATAAACTTCTTTGGCATTGGTGAGAAAATTGAGAAAGTTTCCTCTATTTAAAATTTTGTACTATGGATTCTTACATTGTCAGTACAGAATACTATTCTAACAGTGCTTGTCAGTTGGATGTTCTAATTGTTGAGATGATCACTTTATCAGGGTTTTTCAATATGGACTATTTCTTCCTGTCTTTTATGTTTTCCCAGTGTGAAAAAACTCCATTTCTTCTTGTTTTCATTCATGCTTGGTCTAGATTAGGGAACACAGTTATCTAACCCACAGGTTGCTTTTTATTTTAAAAATTTTATAATCGGTAGAACTTGCACTAACTGACACTGGCAGTTCAAGATACAGTATGTGTGTCAGTTATCAGAGAGAGTTGTTGCAGCTAGATCAGAGTGGACTGTTGCTGTCACCAAATTCCATAAATAAACTCTCTTTAAGGAAAAATTAAAGAAAGAATAAAATATAAAATCATAAAACTGTATAAAAAATTTACATTCTTTAATCAAGACTGGCATAAAACTTTAAATAAAACTATAAAACAGTTAACAAAATAATAAAGGATTTTTGTCTACACAAGATATATAGTTATTCTGTATGCTTCAGTGATTATCACAACACAGTCAAAATGAGTGCACAAGAGAAATACCAGTTACAAGGATAGCTAAGACAAAGAACCATTACTCAGGTCATGAAAATTAACAGCATTAAGTGCACACTTTTATATCCCTCTGGTCAGTTTAAGGAAGTATTGACCATAACACTGCAGTTTTTGCCTGGAAGTTCCCACAAATAATGGAGAGTGTTGCTGTAACATTTTATTATATATCTTTTCTTTTCTTAAATTATGAGTAACCTGGTTTATGCTTGCTCACAACAATCTTCACAACCAGCAGATGGAATATACATTCATGCTGATAGAATTTGGAATGGCATGGTAAAATACTCCTTTTCTTTATTGAGCGTATCTCATTAGTTCAAAATATGACATATGGTTCTTAAGAAAAGCTACCTGACTGTTTCCAGATCACATACTACAGGCTACAAGCAAATAACAATAAATACAGTAGATCATACCTGAACACTACTTTTATAGGCAATCAATATGAATACAGTAGTATCCAACACTGTTCATAACAGTATTGTCATATGAATCACTCACTCAGATAGGAACAATGGTTTGTCAAGAAGGCAGAAAAGACACATTTTAGGAACACTTTATCGCCTGTTTTGCAGAATCTCCCACAAGTTCTCCCTTTCTGCGTTGTGAGATCTGATGTGTATCTTCAAATTGCTTTGGTGGGAAGCCCGATATGAACAGTGGGGACATGCATAAGGTTTCTCTCCAGTGTGTGACCTTATGTGAACCTTCAGATTGCCTTTGATGTCTGTGCTATAAGAACAATAAGGACAAGGAAACATTTTCTTTGGTGTGACGAAGTTTCTACTGGTATTGTGAGGAAGCAGATTAATATCTTGCTTTGGTGGGGTGTAAAAACAGGACAGACTCTGATGAATCTTGGCTGCAAAGCCTTTGCTGTTCGAGTAGCCTGAAGTAGTTTCCATCATTGTTGGTGTTTTGTGAGGTGGATTATGAAGTGTCTTGAGGGTGTTAACATTACTGCACACTTGAGTGCTACTACCTCCAGTCATCTGTAGGAAACATCATTCCATTTTAAAAATTAGCAATAGTTTAGCTCCAACTATACTCACTAAGACTTTTTTTTACTTAATCTTCCACATTATGTACAATTTACAACACAGTACATATATTCATACACATACTGTACTGGAAAAATTGGGATGGAATCTTATTAACTAGACCTAGTATTGAACATTAAAATGCTGAATGCCCTTTTCTCATCCCAGCACTAACCAATATAAATACATACACTGTACAGTATACTCTTCCAGAACTTCAGAGAATAATATTTGGTAACCTTCATAAAAAAAAAAAAGTACAAGAGTACAATAATTCGTAAAATAAATTCTATTTTGTATATACAAACCACTGCCTTAGGTAGTCTTTTATGTTTTAAAATGGGATAAGCACCCTTAAAGAGTACAATACCAGGAACATGTTGTAAAAATATGATAATGATCTTGCCATTACAGGTAGGTGATTTGATTTTATGAAATTCAGACAGTCAAGCCAAGCAATGAGGCACTTTTGGCCATTCAGTACTAAAGAGAGTGAAAAGGAGGAGTTGGAGTGGTTGGACAACAAGATAAAGAGATCCAGAAAATTAAGGAATGAAGTACAAGGATCTCAAGGTGGACCAGCAAGAAAACCTCACAATTGCAGTACGAAGTAACAGTTAGAAAAGTTGAACAAGAAGATTAAAAGCAAGGAGGCAGGGGTGCAGTTAGGGCCTGAAGGAATATTGCACACACTCTTTTGTAATGCCTACAGTGTACCATGTGAGGTGCACTGATGGTGCTGCCCCCTACAAGGTGCTCTAGGTAGTGGGAGATACCCTCAAGAGGCTTAAAACCTAAATGCTTGGTAGTAGGGAGATACCCTCAGGAGACTTAAAACCCAAATGCATATCACCTACCTTACTAATTAATTACTGGATTTGCTTGTGTTGATATTCTCTCTCAGTATGCCTTTCATGATTAGGTAACCTCATTGTTGCCTATCAAGATTCATTTGTGATATAATTTTATGCGTACTGACAAAATAAAATGGACAGTTTTAATATTTCTGACAAAATCCACCAACTAACTTTACTTGTCAGTTTTGTTAAGCCAGGTCACAGTTTAGGGCCAGGGCTCCTTGGTTGGTCGTACAAAAAAATTAATTGAATATTGATCTGAATGCTGATTGACTCTAGGGTCCCAGTAATTAGGCTGTCCCTAACTTCATCCATCCACACTGCCAAAGTAATGTAACATATACTCTTTTTGCAGCAAAGCTTCCACTGCCATGGTGGCAAGTCTTGGCCACAATCTCAAGATCAAGCCTTTGAAAGGAGAAATTCTTTTAAAGGCTACTTCTTTGCCTTCTGTCTCCCTTACTACCCCCTTCCCCCTTCATTCCAGTTTACCTCATTTTGCAAAAGAAATGAAGTATCATTTCCAAGCCATAAAGGTTACGATTTCTTCTTGTTTCCCTTTTCAGTCATGTGTGGCAGCTGTTGCTCCTGTTCCCTCAACTTCTCATCTTCCATGTAAGCATCCTCCCGCATTCAAGGTTTCATCACTATTGCTTCTTTTCACTAATGCTTCTACAGTTTCCTTATGCCATGGTTCTCATTTGGGATGTAGTGTTACCTCATCAGATTCCTATTCTAGCCATGTCATGTAATTTCCCCTTTCTAAGTACAGCAATAGGAAATACAGGTTTCATTCCCATCATATTTCAGACTAAAAATTAAGTTCACAGCACCACCACTCAAGGACTTTCTGAACAGATTTCTCTCTCTCTCTCTCTCTCTCTCTCTCTCTCTCTCTCTCTCTTTAGAATTTTAACCTGAAAACAGCAACATAGCAAGTGTCCCTTCCATGACTTGGTATCCTCAGCTTATGACTGACTACTGTACACCTTATGGATATCATGTACCTTCAGTATGAAAATATCATTAAAAAGTTAAATCAGTCCATGGCAACTCTTTGTGTCTGAGGAACAGATCAGTGGACTGCATTACAAGATAATGTATTGTTAACTAACCTGGCTAGCATTGACAGGTATCCATTCGAAGGATGGATGAGCCTCATAATCCCTATAAGCCCCTTCCAGGGGAGGGGAAAGAACGGTCGGTATATACTGTTCTTATCCTGGTTACTGTCATTAATAGAGCATGTGACTCCTAGCCTCAAGAAAATTTAAGCTCCTTGTTGAATGCTACAACTACCCTTCTAATTTCATGGTGTCAGCAGCAAGATTATGAACATTATGCAAGTGTTAAGTGTAGTGCTAAATTTTTTAAAAAAGGGAGTTAGTAGACTAAATATTACACTTTTTAATATTAATTTACAGCTGAAGTACTTTTTTTTGTTGTTTTACTATATTCTTTGAAGCGAAAGTGTTTCATCCATGGATTGAAAACTGTAAATATGCTACCTTCATCTTCAGATTGCATTGCAGTTTCTATTGCTCTAACTTCATTTTTAAAATTTTCTTATCAGTTAAAGTATCAGCTATGTTTAGTTACCTTTACTGGTTTGAACTGGAATTTTCTATCTTTTTCCATGCAGAATATACTGTTCATGCTGAATATATTCTATGGGCACTGCTCTCCCTGTATTTATTATGACTTGATATTATTCCCTCTCTTAGTTAAACATTATCAGCCCATTTTGTAATGATTGCAGAATATCAAATTGTTAGCTCCTGTCTCCTCTTAGGAGTCCACCTTTTAACAGTAAATGATCTTGTGATTCTACTTTTCCCAACCATACCCTAGTACCATTCCATTGTCCATCCAGATGGGCAGCCTTGTGTACTTCAACCAACATGGCCTTCTGACTGCCAGGTCATGCTACTCATCTGATCATTGACCATGCTATTGTTCTACTGACTTCTGTTTTTTTATTATTGTTCTACTGGTATTTCAAAATTGTATAAAAACTGTTCGAAGTAGTTTCCAGAAATTCTTGGTGACCTTATTTGTGACTACAGTAATCCCCTTTTTGCAGTTAGTTATGCTCCTAAAGATGACCTTGTGGCTATGCTTTCCACTGGAAAGTATATGATCTTATGAGAACCAATAGTGTCTTAACAGTAATGTACTGTATATTACTGAGGCTTATGATAAATACAATGGATAGAGAAAATGGCAAAATTGCCTGTTGAATTTGCACAGATGGAAACCTGAAGACATGTGTACAGAGTGAAATATACATCCATTGTACTTTATCGTTCCATTGTAGATCTGGCCCCATTCTGTTGTGCAGACTTTGTACTCATTTACTGATGGAGTCTAAACCATTTTCTTCATCAATGAGAGGGAAGCATCACATCTTAATGAATACTAGAAGTATATGTTCAAATCCATATTTATTATTGCTTACATAAAATTCACTTCACAATAGGGTCAAATATGATTCAGAGACAGAATGCCAATCAAAATGTCAAATGCATAGGGAAATTTACGATTCATGTAAATGTAGTTTCTTACAAACACAAAAGTTGTTCTGCAATATCTGATACCATTAGATATCATTTAAACAGGAGATATAAATTTTTTGAGAAAATTTTTTAGATTACTAATCTATGAAAAAAGTGACTTAAGATTAAAGTGAAAAATGCTGTTTGTATTATACTGTATGAATAAAAGTTTTTTCATACAAAGCTATTATTCATATTCAGTACAGTATACAGAATGCCTATTATTATGGTTGCAGTGTTCCCATGATCACTGGAGTTTTGTCTGTCTGACAGAGGAAGAAGGGATTCTAGCCACCTCTGGTATGTATTGATGAGTGACCACACTTTTCTTGGAAACTGCATGGGAGGCAGCGAGATCTGTGTGGCTGGGAAGAGGTCGTTCTTGAAAAGATTCATGAGTTTTGTATGAGAAAACTTTAGTTTTATAAACAATTGGTTTCATTACAACCCCATTAATTGTAAGCATTTATGTGAGAGGCCAAGATACTGCATGGTTCAGTAGTGTACTAGGTGACAGAAAGGAGTCAGAAATCAAGTGATGATTATACTCCAGTCAGAAAAAGATTGGATTAAGGCTCATCAGTGTAGCCTTTAGGCAGGATGAACTAGTGTGTTGATCATGATTAAGTCTGAGCCACTAGATGACAGTGAACTCTGGCAAATTAACCCTTAAACGCCGAATGGACGTATCATACGTCGACTAAAATTGTCTGTTGCGTCGAGTGGACGTACGCACGTCGACTACAAAAATTTCAACCTTCGGTCGAATTTGACTCAACGAAATGGTCGAAAAACGCAATTGTAAGCTAAAACTGTTATATTCTAGTAATATTCAATCATTTACCTTCATTTTGCAACAAATTGGAAGTCTCTAGCACAATATTTCGATTTATGGTGAATTTTTTGAAAAATTTTTCTTACGCCCGCAAGTAACTCGGCCAAAAATTTCAGAAATTCTTTCGTCATTTTGTCGTAATTTTGGCACCATTTTATATTAGCCGTTACATAAGGTTTTATATATGAAAATGTGCACAATTTCATGTAAAATACAACAAAAAACAACCCTTGGTTGTAGCTTTTATCAGTTTGGAAATATTCTCATATAAATCTCGATAACTGCCAAAATTTCAGCCTTCGGTCAACTTTGACTCGACCGAAATGGTAAACAAATGCAATTGTAAGCTAAAACTGTTACATTCTAGTAATATTCAATCATTTACCTTCATTTTGCAACAAATTTGAAGTCTCTAGCACAATATTTCGATTTATGGTGAATTTTTGAAAAAAAACTTTTTCCTTACGTCCGCACCAGAAATTCTTTCATCACTTTGTCGTAATGTTTGCACCGTTTTATATTAGTCGTTACATAAAGTTTTATATGGAAATGTGCGCAATTTCATGTACAATACAACAGAAAATAACTCATGGTTGTAGCTTTTATCAGTTTTGGAAATATTTTTCATATAAATCACGATAACTGCCAAAATTTCAACCTTCGGGTCAACTTTAACTCGACCAAAATGGTTGAAAACGTACGCAAAACTTATAAGCTAAAAATTATTTACATTCTAGTAATATTCAATTATTTACCTTCATTTTGCAACAAACTGGAAGTCTCTAGCACAATATTTCGATTTATGGTGAATTTAAAAAAAAAAACTTTTTCCTTACGTCGGCATGTGGTAACTCGGCTGAACATCTCAGAAATTCTTTCGTCACGTTGTCGTAATGTTTGCACCGTTTTACATTAGTCGTTACATAAACTTTTATATATGAAAATGTGCGCAATTTCATGTAGAATACAACAGGAAATAATTCATGGTTGTAGCTGTTATCAGTTTTGAAATATTTTCACATAAATCACGATAACTGCCAAAATTTCAACCTTCAGTCAACTTTAACTCGACTGAAATGGTCGAAAAACGCAATTGTAAGCTAAAACTGTTACATTCTAGTAATATTCAATCATTTACCTTCATTTTCCAATAAATTGGAAGTCTCTAGCAAAATATTTCGATTTATGGTGAATTTTTGAAAAAACTTTTTCCTTATGTCCGCGCAGTAACTCGGCCGAACATCTTAGAAATTCACGTTGTCGTAATGTTTGCACCGTTTATATTAGTCGTTACATAAAGTTTTATATATGAAAATGTGTGCAATTTCATGTAGAATACAACAAAAATAACTCATGGTTGTAGCTTATCAGTTTTGAAATATTTTCATATAAATCACGATAAATAGAAAAATTCTACCTTCGTCAACTTTAACTCGACCGTAAATGGTTGAAAACTGCAATTGTAAGCTAAAACTTACAATCTAGTAATATTCAATCAATTAGCTTCATTTTTCAACAAACGGGAAGTCTCTAACACAATATTTCGATTTATGGTGAATTTTTGAAAAACTTTTTTATGTCCGCTGCTTACGAATTCATGCATCATTTGTGATAATATTTTCTCTGTGTTGCTTTGATCATTTTACAATTTGTTATATACCAAAATCGTCGCAATTTAGTGTACAATACAAAGAAAAAAAAATAACCCGTTAGCTTTAACCGTTTTGCTCACAGTGCGATTTGTATACAATTATATGTGAAAAATTTTTTGCATGCTGTCATATACTTCAATATTTATATGATAATGATATTTTTTCATTTCTGATGGTTGCATACTAAACTTCAGGCAATGACAAAAAAGGAGCCAAAATGAACTGTTAATCTTAAAACTAAGCATGCTGTGAATTTTTTAAAAACTTCCGCTTCAAGGCTAACTCGAACTAACCGCCAGCATTACCTACAGACACTTTTGTAAATAGAGGCTCGGCGTTAGAGGGTTAACCATCTTACCAAAAGAAAGAACAAATGTTGAGAGGGCCAACTAGATAAAAAGATTCACGAACATCATGGGAATCTTGCTGACCAAGCTATAAGAGGCAGGATGAACTAGTGTGTTGATCATGATTAAGTCAGAGCCACGCCACTAGATGACAATCAACTCTGGCAAATTAACCATCTTACTAAAAGAAAGAACAAATGTTGAGAGGGTCAGCTAGATAAAAAGATTCCCAAACATCACAGGAATCTTGCTGACCAAGCTATAAGAAGGAAGCTAGAAAATAGGTGGCAGCTTAAATTTCATTTAAACCAAATCAATCATGTCATTTAGTAAAGCAACCATCATGGCTACTTGAGAAACTACTTCTGAGGCAGAAGAGACTCCAGAAACTGGCTCCTACCAAAACAGTGACCCCAACAATCATTCTTGCTTTGACTAGGGGAGGCATTTGTATAATCATCCCCAAGTGCCTGCTTGAATAAGCCCAGCAGGTGAAAAACTAGCTGGCAGGAACAATTGAGTTCAATTGTGATTGGGGCTTGTCCTGTTATCATCTACTCATAGCATGCCCAATAGATGTCAAAAGGGATGTGGGTCACTGAGGCCAGCAACCAGTTCAGCTGTAAAACCTGATTCATAGCTCAGATTGTAAGCCAACAAATTGTGCCAGTCCTTTGAATGCTTCTGCTCCATCTGAAGTTGACATGTGCCAGTTTACATGAAATCCTAAAATTCTTGTCACCCTGAGTCCAAAAGCATGTCAATATTGACAAGTTAAGCAATCACTCTTAGAACTGCTGTACAGTAAAATGCTAAGAGCCAAATGGATAGTTTTAGGGACCTAGACAGTCTCAACTCAAGCTACTTAAGTAGGTGATTGGAGTTCTTCCATTATGAAGGTACTGAAAATATATCCTGAGGTTACAGTCAAGTAAAGCTCTGGTAGAGCCACTGTCTACTGCTAGTTCTGGGGATGTGAAAGGATAAATCATAACAAGGTAGTTACATGGAGCTATATGTTACCAAGTCCCACTTCACCCAATCTGAAACATGCACCACCTGATCGGAGACAGTTTGAACTGCGGGAACAAATATGATAACCTTTGGTCCTATAGATAAAATAAATCTGCTTCTTTGTCAATAACCACATTCCAAAATGTTTTAGAATATAAAAGAAAAATCTGATTCAAATGACAAAGAGTCTGATATGCAGGCTGCACTCAGTGAAAAGGACTACTGTACTTAAGAAGGTATTCCAGCCGTGTAAAATATTGACACCACTATAGTTGAGTATAAATGCAGATTATACTGATTTGATGTGCATGTGGTGTCAATGAACCCACGTTCATGATTAGTTGGTAAGAACACACATGGATGGTTCATTAATGCTGGAGTCACTCCTGACTAAGGGAGTAGAGGCTCTCACCTTGGGAAACCAAACCTCAATCCTTGTTGATGATATTAAATAGAAACTTCATTCTGTAAGACCATTAATGTTCTTCGATAAGATAAAACATCCGAACCAGTGGGCAAGAAGGAGCATCCCCTGTGTAGGTAACCTTCACTGTGAAGAGGATAACCAATGTCAGTGTTTCTGTAGAAAGGATTGATCCATTCACAGGAAGTAGCCTGGACATCAACAGCAGCAGCTGTGCATTCTAAAGATACATCCAGATGGTCAGCAGGTAAGTTGAATAGGCAGTCCCCGGGTTGTGGTATTCTGACTTTACGGTGCTTGGCTCAGAGCACCGTTAACCTGATTTTACGTTGCCATACCTGGTTCACTTACGGCACCATAAGTGCCATTTATTCCCATTATTATTATGATGTTCCAGTTTACAGCGTTTTTCGGGTTATGGCACACCGCCGAGAACAGAACACCCACCATAAACCAGGGACTGCTTGATGTATTCACTGTTGTAGATAAGTTGGAAATTTACTGACAGCAATATATGCAATGCTCAAGATAATTTTGCCTTAAGACTGTCATGTTTCTATTGCTACTTTATTCTGATACTTCTCTTCCATCATCAGCCACTTTTTTCATTATAAAATCTATAAGAAGGCAAACAGCGAGGGTGAAATAACATTTCCTTGTAGCACCCCATTATTTTCTGGAAAATCACATTAACTTTACATCTACTTCATTCATGGATAATTTCAGTTAATTTTACACATTTAAATGAATGCCATAGTGATGTAAAACCTACAAGAATAGTACCACAAAAATATAAAAGGTAAATGCTTGGGTACCAAGTTTATAATAAAAAAAAAACTAAGGGCAAAATATAGAATACATTGTTTTACAAAAACTTGTTGTCAAAAGTATAAAAAGTGAATGAGGAACACAGTACAGTAATAAAGAAACAAGAAGGGAAAAGAGTGATTGAAGCAAATGGAAACTGACTCCAGAGCACTAATTATGCACAAAACACCTCAAGAAAAAGCTGGAATGAAGCACACAGCAAAAAAGCTACATTCTCAAAATACTGAAAAAGGTAACTACAGTACACTGCCAGGTTACAGCGTTCCGACTTTATGGCACTTGGCTTACGGTGCCGTAAGCGCCATTTATTCTTATTATTATTATGATGTTCCGGTTTGCAGCATTTTTTTGGACTTATATCACTTACACAAGCACAAAAAGTGGAAAGGGTTGAAGTAACATATTTTCTAATGGGAAAAAGCTTGGTAACCAGCACTGTCAAATAAGCTGGACAAAAATGCCTTGAGAATTATGGCAGAGCTGATGACAGTACTGCTGGACAATAAAAAGTGAGGTTATTAGTTAATGCTGTACTGTACATACATGAGGGCCAAGAGCTGGCATACATGGTAAGACTAACTGCTTTTGTCTGACACATGAAAGTTTGGTGATCCTAGGAACATTGCAACCACAATATAAGGCATGGTATGATTGATTGGGCTAAGATGAAATAAATAAATAAAAACAAATATAAATCTCAGACTTTCCACGAGGGGCTATTAAGTTATACAGTATACTGGTCTTGTAATGTCTGTTATATCTTATGAACTGAAACACAGGACATATTACAGTAAATTTCTCTCCCCGTTGTACATATGACTGAATTCCAAAGTCCCCATGCCAACCCCAGAAAAAAACTAATAACTACTGTACAGAAACACTATCTAAGATTAACAAAAAATACAAATACAAAAAAATATATTTTAATTTTACCGAAACAAGTTACACTTGTTCTCCATCGACCATAAAATATTGGATTCCAATAGTTTGCCTGCTGAAGTTTGCTGTGTTCCTGGTACCAGCCATGGCTAACCAGTATGTGTTTGAAGATGCATTCTCAGGCGATCTTTTCTCAGAAAAGCTTTTTGACAAATAGGACAGCTGAAACGTTTTTCTTGTGCATGCACAAAAAGATGGGACTTGAGGTTACAGTTTTGAGCAGAGCGAAAAGGGCAGTAAGGGCAGGCAAAAGGTTTTTCACCAGTGTGAACACGTATGTGACGCTTCATGAGTGAAGGTGAAATGAACACTTGGGTACAATAGGGGCACTTGTTATTAGCTGCTGTTTGATCCTCGTTGAATGAATGGTCTTGAGAGTAAGCCTCCACTGTAGAAGGATGATCCTGTAGATAATGGCGGATGCTTAAATACTCATATAAAAACTACAGTTCATCATACTGTATATGAAATTTATACTTAACCCTAAATTTAGAGCAGGTAAAAAATTCATACATTTCTTTATAATTTTTAATTTGCCTGTTAAATACATTAACACTCGTCATTGTTATAGGACTGTACAACACAGTGTTTTGAACAAATGTTATTTACTCAGTATCTAACATTGATCTAAATTTTTATAGTCTTTTGTAGCAAGCAAACATTCTAATTCAGTTCATAACTTTTAAATGGATTATGAAGATACTAAATTGCACATTTTGTGGCCTCGTTTGGTTATTCCATTTTTAACCACACTAAATGAGCCTTTTAGGGAGAAACTGATAAATTTGAATAAGTAACAGAGATTTCTGCTCATTCAGCATGCAATTCTAGTAAGAGGAGATTACCACTGGGGACCTCCTGCCCAACACTCAAGCATTCCATTCAGAGTATTCATGGTCACAATATTAAGAAAGATCATATTACTATTAACTGTATTTTAAGCTTATGCTGACAGCAGTCACCATCTGAAGCCAGTTTTTGTAAAATCAAATTACCCAAGATGCATAAAAAACATAAATTGTCTATTTTTTATATTGAATATGTCACTGGAGACATTTCATAAACACTAAGGTGTTTTATAAGAAAAAACTAGTTTTTCCATTAACACTTATCAATTATATATATGCCCACATTTATGGTTTCAAAGATCTCCAACTCAACTGGCTTTTGTCTAACAGACTAAAGAAGAATGGTACAGTACTAGTATCAAGAAGCATGTGTCATTTGGACCCACAGGTATTAATCAATCCCCTTTCCTGCTCTTTTGTGTGGTCTGGAAATGAGACTGTGAGATCAGTAGGGCTGGGGGAAAACTCAGTAGTATATGATTATGGGTTTATATGAAAAAACCTATCTTTGTTTTAGAAGAACTGTTTGTTTCATCACAGCTCCATCAATCACAAATATGCCTGAATCATAATTTAGGTGGGTGGTCTGAGTTGAATATTCCCAGAGGGTATGTATATGTATACTGTACCCAAAGAGTCCAAGATAGCTAAGACAGTGGTTGATTATATTCCTATTGGATCCTATAAGACCTATGGCTGACTCCTCCAAAAATGCTCTACCCTGAGATCTCATCAGATAATCTGAATGAAGCTGTAGCATCTTGAGGTTGCCATGGAATCTGTGTGGCTACTTAAGTAGCTTTTCCAGGCTGGAACCTTCCTCAGACTGGCCAATAACATGAACAGAACACCTGCCAAAGCTGACCTTCTGCTATAAATTCAAGTTTCAATACAGTTAGAGATAGAATTTGATTGATCTTTTATGCTATTATTTTAGTTTTTTTTTCAGAAACCAGATTTCTACAGCAAAATAAAGTTTTCAGGTATTTTAAGACTAAAACAATAAATATTTCATTTTACTGTATATCCTTTTTACCGTTTGCCTGATATGCTTGTAATTGCTGTTTGCATGATGATCTAGGTAACCATGATGCCAGCTAAATCCCAGTTACATATACTTACTTCATTGCACCTTATCTTTTTAGCTGCTTGTTCCAGGTGTGGGGGAACCAACTTCTCCAGCAATATGAGGTATCAAATCTGGAAACTTGAACATCATCTGAATGATCTAGACTATGCCAAAACTGCTGGATCACAGAGGACCTGATCCTGTCCACTGTCAGGCAAACCACCAATGCATCTCTGTCGATATTTAATCAAATATGTAGCTCTAGTTAGTTGCACTAAGGTCAACTTCTTGCCGTTGATATGGAGCATAAGTGCTGCTAAAACTTACTAGCACTAGGCCAGATCTTGTCACAAATATGCTGCCATTACCAACCAGTGATCCAGACTGGAACACAGGAACCAAGACTTAAACGGGTGCTTGTCTCTAGAAATGGATGTCTGTAACTAACTATGACAACTTCTAACACCCACAGTTCCACTACCATTTCCTTCCATGCATTCCACAATATTTTGGAGACAATCCACCGCAGGAGGAAGCGCAGTTTTTAGGATAAGGTCACCTTCACCTCATTCTCCCCTCCTTACCAGGGCTCTTAGCTGTAGGCAGTGTGCCTTTCTTGAGTTGAGAGGGCAACTACTGCTTCTTCATTGGAGGATACAAGGATAAGGATGTCTTGAAGGCATACTGGGCATATTCTGCCACTTACTTTGAAAGTGGTTTTGACTCTTCTGTTTGACAATGACTGTTACCTGGATGAGGAAAATAGACACTGCCCAAGTTGGAGATCAATGTTTTGCTGTAGAAGTCATCTTGCCTGCAAGCTCATTAGCCATGGTCACCAGGAATGGATCCAGCAGATCCAAGGCTTCATCACTGCATATTATTTCTTCATTTTCTCATTAGCCAGCAGGAACACTATCATCCTACAGTGGAAAAAGTAATCCTAGCCAAGCAACAGCACCATTCTCCTGGCCTTGGTGACTTCCTTCAGCAGTCTAGCTCCCTTCACATGCAACATACTGTTGGTTCCCAATACCCATTCATACCAGTGGCCATGGCAAAGAATTCAGAGAAAAAACAGTCAGCATATTGGTCACCATTGGCAAGAATGTGACAGAGGGGTGAATGATGCTAGATACTAGTTTGTTATCACATCCTTAGAAGAAAGTTGATGATCCTGTAACAAATAGCCTTGTACACAGAACCACCTGTGGAGTCTTTAGGCAGGCAGTAACAAAAAGTGTGGGGTCTTTTGAGAATGAAAGCTTATCCTACAGAGACATAGTTACTTCTGGTTCACCTTGTTCAGTAATACTTGAAGAGCACCATATGTTCCTTTGTCCTGTAAAGTGAGTCCTTTCACCAGCATGTAAGGTATCTTCAGTACTGTATTACTGATTGTAGACTAATGTAGTTGGATTCCTGCCCAGGGTCTTAGACATCATAGAACTCTCTTGTTATGATAAGCATTGCCTCTTTGCCCATCTCTGTCCTTGCAGAAGCTGCTGACACAAAGAATTATCTACCATCTCTGTCCTTGCAGAAGCTGCTGACACAAAGAATTATCTACCATCTCTGTCCTTGCAGAAGCTGCTGACACAAAGAATTATCTACCATCTCTGTCCTTGCAGAAGCTGCTGACACAAAGAATTATCTATTAAACAACAATGGAATAGAGATAGCAAGCAGTGACTTCTTCGCCTAAGCCTGAGCCTATCCTTGAAGAAATGAACTGGCTATCTGCTCCTCCTTAGCCAGTGTCATGGTGTGCAGATAGGCAACCAGAGGTCAAATCATGCTCCCTGATGTGTCTTGGTTGTACATGCTTCTGAGTAGCTTTCTGTGGTGAGCCCCACGACAGTAAGAGATGTTTTCTGACACTTATTGGCACTCAAGTGGCCATGGTCAGTTACATCCTTAATCAGGCATTTGCATGAAGTGTCCATTTTGGGGCAGTCATTAGGCTGATTGCTGTCAAGGTAGGTGTTCAGTGTCAACTTCATGCTGCTATTCCACTTGAAATGGGAGAAACTATTGCTGCACTATTGTAAAGGAAGATATTAAAGGCCATTCTCTTGTTGTGTTCAATGCCCTACCAACAGAGGCATTTATACCTGGATGAAGAAGACTTGGAGTGGCTCAAGTGGTCACCAACCTGAAGGTATCCCCTCCAATGAAGAAGTTTCAAGAAAAGCACATGATTCCTCCAGAATCCCCCATAGTGGACTGCTTTGGACCTCTGCCTGGATCATGACTAGAAATGAAATCCTAGAGAAATACAAAACAAAAAGTAACAAAAATTACTAAAAGTTGCCAAAAATATATGAAATATGGTGAGGAGTAAATTTGCACTTCATTCACAATACAGTAAAAACTTAAAACTGAGCACTGATTAGCAAGCACTCACCCCAAGGAAATCAACACCAAAGCTAGTAAAAACTAAATATAAACAAAAAACCCTGAAAAAGTCAAATGAATATCACCAACAAATGAAAAAAGGCATACAGTAATTCTAAGGATAAATGACCGAATATACATTACTCAACTAGCTACTACTACAAAGCCTCCATAGAAAACATATACACTGGCACCTGACAGTAACTCCTAGTGTAGAAAATGATATGTATTAGCAAATGACAAATGGTTAAAATAATGCTGGAAAATGGCAATCCTGCAGACATGAAACAAGCAGGACAATCCTGGACAGAGCTGTTATCCATGCTGCAGATAAACAAAAAGTGGGAAGGTGATTAATGAATACTTGAGGATCCAAGTGGTGCATGCTACTTGAGACTACCATGCTTCTTCCTTCTGTTAGACTAAAGACTGTTAGGTATGACATTCCAGATCACAAGTATTTGGGTTTATATAACTGATGTGGTTGTGTTGACAAAAATGCCATTTTAGGGATTTATTAAGTAGAGGCAAAACATTTCCTCAGAAAATTTAAAAGTTTTGATTATTTTGGGAAATGTTCCTTTACAGCCTTTTATTCACTAACTTAGCTCCAAAAATGCAAAAATAGAAGTGATGTGCTTGCCAGCAAATAATGATTTCCTATTGCAGCTAGAAGAAAAGTGTACAGTAAAGTACTATGATTGCTACTATTGCAATGATGGTAAGCAGGATAATGAAAAACGAAATTTAATAATGTATGGACTGAGTAACATTGCTGCGTTTTTCAAATTAATAAAAATGCTTTCGTGATACAGGAACTTCAATGGATTTTTGCTGGCTTGGATCCTACTACGTACAGGTGATGAAAAAGACATACAAGAAAGACCTCTTGGAGTGGCCTCACATGAATGCTAAAATGCTTGGTGTAATCAAAACACATAGAAGAAATTGCTGCCTCTACAAAAAAGATGATGATAAAAACTGATTTTGTGGTGAGCCTACCCACTTCATTATTCCTGTACCTGATACCATGTGTAAGTGGATGGCTTTGGCATGGCTTGATAAAATTAATGATACTAAAGCTCAGAAATATTTTCCATACTTGGGGATATTCAGGCACTTTCGGTGCCAGCAATCTCTATTGAGACTAGTGAAAATTCAAAACTTTTTCAAGCTACTGACATAGCAACAGCAGCGAGCTGTTTGTACCAGCAGTACATCCACATTAAACACAAACTAGTAGTGTGATTGTAATGAGAACCAACACTGAATGACAATGCTTGTATGTTTCACTTTTGAATTTTGCTTTTTAAGATGTTTATTTCTTAATTCCACCAAATGACAAGACTCCACGACAACACTAGCATCTGCTGGCCAACCTCTTCAAGCAGCTTTTCCATATGGTTGCAGTAAGTGAAGTAAATTACCATTCTCTATTGTTCTCATTTTTGTTTTATACAGTGTATAGCTTTTTTACTAAAAACCAATTGCATAATAAATATATATATTTTAGTAAAGACAATATATATATAATATATATATATATATATATATATATATATATATATATAGATATATATATATAGATATATATATATATATATAATATATATATATATATATATATATATATATATATATATATATATATATATATATATATATATATTTTTTTTTTTATATATATATAAATTATTTTAATACAAAGCCTACTTATATATATATATATATATATATATATATATATATTTTTTTTTTTTTTTTTACTGGAAATTTTTTTAATACAAAGCCTACTTGTGCATGGTGCACAAATCCCACACATGTCCCTGCCAATCCATTTGTATAGGTTGGTGCAAGTACTTATGAGTTCCTTAGGGAGTTCCTTAGGGCTTCTTTGTGTCTAATCCAGCTGCAACAGAACCATGGAGCTGGGAGGAGGGGAATTGGGGTAAAGAGTGTATATTGAAAAAAATGTTATAAAAAATATATTTGTTTCATCACTAATCTCAATTTCTTTACCAGAACCTCAATAGCAACTTTGAGAAGGACCTGAAGAGGCAAAAAGGTGTAAAGAAACTTAAGAATGGGGATGAGAAAAGATATGAGAGAGCAAACAATATGAGCGCTAGCTTGATGATGGCCATGGGAGACAAATCTTTGAAGCTGTGACTCAGTCTAATGAATTATTGGACCCACAGGTGAGAAGGACAACCTTACAAGCTTTCAACTTGTCAACCAGCTCCCACAGCACACTGTAAGTCCATTCCTGTTTTCTTGCTACTAGTGCTTGCATTGAGTATAGTTGATTTCAAGTTTTAAAGTAGAACTGGTTGTAATTGACCACATATGTCTACTTATGTTTGGACTGAGCTTAAATTACTATCAGTCAACTTTTCTCTCTTGGGTATATAATAGGCAATTCCAGTGAAAAGAGTGAGGCAAAGTGAAGTCGGTGAGGCCTATGGCCTGAAATAATATGGATGTTTGCTTTTGCTTTCATGCATGTGTCACGGAGAGGGATAGGTGAACATTGATGATTTTAGTGACATTGGCACAACACAATCATCCAATTCAGAATCATTCAACCACTGATGTATAAAATTGATGGTAATGATGATTACGCCATTGCTTTGGTTGGTGATTGGTCTATCATAAGATACGCTAGAAATCCCTTAGGGTATCATAGCATGAAATTTATAGTTCAAAACAAAACAAACCCCATATATATTTAGATGTCTTTGTATGATATGCTTTTTAGTTTACTGCAAACTAACAGATTAAGCCAAAGAATTATTGGATGAAAACCAAGAAACTTAGCCCCAAAATCACTTGTACTCAAAGGTGATGTGAAACAAACCTAAATGAAATGTTTACATGCTTGCTTATTTTGCTGGTGCCAGAAATTGCTGGGTCTGGCAATGAAGCATGGCTAGTTTCAGGGCTGAAGGAAGGCAGTAGAGGCTGGCAAGGCAGGTACTATAGGCCCAGAGTTGGATACAAGCTTTAGGCAGGAAACAGAAGAGAGCCTGAAGCAAGAGGTGAGGAAGACTTGGAAAGGGGGGGAAAAAAGGGGCAGCAGAAAAAATACAGACTACACGAAAGGCAGGAAACACAAGGCAAAAGTCAGAGGAAAATATGGCAGTAAAACTTATCTGAACAGGAAGACATGAAGCTTTTGAACTGCAGCAAGCAGAAAAAAAAGAGTGCGCATACATCTGAGCACACACATGGCAAGAGACAGACTGGGAAGGAGCAAACACTTTCTGAGGAGCTAAGAGGAAGACAACAAGGGTTCACCAGTGTGGTTTGATTACACGTATGGCTGCAGAGGCAACAGTCCTCTCCATGTAAGGACTTCAGAAGGCAAATGGCATGAACAGAAGTACTGCAATGAGGAAGTGAGCATCAGATTGTTGATGATCACAGAAGGGGAGGCTGGTGCCAGGAGAGCGAAAGAGAGTAGATGCAGGAATGCACCTGAAGGCATGTGATCTCTGACAAGGCTTGCTGTGTGCAAAAGGAGGCAAAAGGACCTGCCAAGACAAGATCAGAAAGAATGACAGTTGGGAGACAGGGACAGGAAGCATAGGGCATTGAATGCCAATGCAACAAGAACAGGTGAATGAAGTGGGAGAAAATGGGAACTCTCGGTTGGAAAACTCCATACTCCTAAAGGGGTGACAGGGAGATGCAAAGAAAAGACCATGACCACTGTTTTTATTACCAGAACTTAGTACCCACTGTGATGGGAACTACACTAGAAGTCACCCAGCACAGGCTGCACCCAAGCAGGAGGCAAGGGGAAAAGTGACTGAAACAGAGCCACATACTAAATCTTTTAGTTGCTCCTCTGCTGTAGAAAAGAGAGAAAAGGAGCAGTGTTCCATACAAAGAAGTGGGCAATGAAGGAGGAGCTGCAGGCCACAAACACCTAAGGTACTGAGGATGGAGGATGGTGGAACAGCAAGGAACAACTGGAGCCTGGACATTCCAGGAGAACAGGGAGCTAAAGAACAGTGAACACCAAAGAATTGCAGACCCTGTTAGTTGCACTGAACAAATAATGACAGCAATATTCACTGGATCATGAATAATCCTAGCAAAAGAAACCCCTTATTCTAATAAGCAAAAAGGAATGTAGATAACAGTGTGTAAAATACATTCTTAACCTGAAAATGTAAGTTTTGTTACAAATTAAGACATCTCTGTATTAAACAGTTAGATTATACTGTACATTGATGAAAATTTCTCTTAGACACCACTACACTGCAGACAGTAAGAAAAATGATCATAAAACCATTAAAATAGCCCCATAGTGGAGAATTAAATTATTTTCTGAACTTCTGAATCTCTTGTAGATCCATTGAAGTAAATTGCTTGTGGCATTCACAAAAGGCAGGAGTCTTAATGAAGATCTCATCAATGAAATAACAATACTCTAGCACAAGGAAATAAATGAAAATCAATTTGGACACACTGTAATCTTATGAACCACCCTAAAAGTCAGGTAATCTGTGGAACTTGTTAACTCATCAGCAGACATACTAAGAATGATTCAGTCAACTACTGTCCTGGATATACAGGCATAAGGGACTGTAAGGAGCATGTGCTCGCCCAGCTGAGCTACCTGGACTTACTTATACAAGATTCATGCACAGTGCACAGATAGGCTTTGCTAAAGTCATGGGTTAGTGATGAAACATAACAAAAAGTTTATTGGCACATTAATTAGGGTCAAGTCCAACTTTTCAATTAGTCAAAGAAGCAAGCCTTGTATATGTGACTTATAAAGCATTTACAGTACATGTATATTACTTAAAAAATTAACTGCAAAATCTTGAACAAAGTTAAATAATAAATTCCTTTTGCAATCAAATAATATTTTGTGCTCTAAAAATCGTAAAAATATATCTATAATTTTTTGAAAACGCTGATTCAGATTATTCTGCTTTTGCCCCTGATTTCTTATGAATATATTTGAAAAGCAAAAAACGTAAGTAACTCGCCTGTATATATCTATAATTTTTTGATAGTGGAGACTATGCACTTCTATCGCATTCACAGCTTTTAAAGTGACTGCCAGTGGATGGTATCTTTTGTGAGCTTAGACCTCTTGTGTCTGGTGTTCCACAGAATAGTGTTCTGGGACCTTCAGTTGTTTTAAACTTTATTACTACTGTTATCTTTGAAAATAAGATAGTATACAGTATTATTCAGGAGCAACTCTTGTAGCAGTTCATATTTTTCTCCAGATGGGAAATAGTGTTTGCTGGCCTTAATAGAGATGCAAGTGATTTAGTCTGTTAAGGATGAGACTGAACTCAAAAGAAACTAAGACTTTATGATTAGCCAACATGGCATCATGCTACATGTGTTACCTTTGACTCTAATCTTTCATTCTCACAATGCTTGAGAAATTTATCATCCAATACTTCCAGAAAGTTTGGTATTGTTCATAAGGCAGCCTATGCCTACAGAGAAATAATAGTAGTGCTATTTGCATCAGATCTTTTATTTTAACATTGCCGAAATGTTCTCCACTTTATAGGTTGGAAGACTTGGAAGCTTTGTCATGCCAGCAAAGTTGTCCAAAAAGGTGGTTTCATTTTTCCTCAAAATTGTGAATGATTTAGAAAACTGTCAGATATCCTCTTTGACCATCTTGAAATATGTTATATCTCACCAGAAGTAATTCTGACATCACCTTTAGTACCTCAAACTTTTGGAAGCTGAATATCTACACCATAGACTCAGTTGTTATTCATCAAGTCTTTCTGGGGAAACCTATAGAGCATGCTTTCCGGTAAACATGCACTGACTGCTCTCTGGGACAGTACTGCCTTCCTGTAATTAACAGCATCCTAATCTTAAGAGATCACCTCTGTTGGCTAAGATATAGGCAACCTTTCAAGGACTAACAATCATTTGACAGCTACATTCCTTCAAGTAGGATTTAGCCTGGAACTCAGGGGTTTCCTCCATCCTTTCCTTATGATGGTTCTAGTAAGGAAGCTGCTGAAGTTGAAAAAAGCAATGGAAATGCAACAAGGTAAAACCAGCAATGGCATAGTACCGAGCAGTCCTTGGCTCTAAGATTCACTACAAACGTGCTTCATAGCGCCCAAAAGAGAAGTACAAAATTGGGGTCCTCCCTTTTCTTAGGACAGACCTGATAATTCTGCAGAGCGCAATATTCTCAGTGAAATGGACAAAATGCAGTCTAAATTAGCAGTTTTTGTGCTAGCATGAACCTTCCCTCTATGAACCACTTTGTCCTCCACAATCTCCTCCTCGCACCAGCTCCTCTATACTATACACTGTACACCCAGTTTACAGATTTAAATAAAGTGGACTCCGTTTCTCCATTTCTGACAAGTGGCACATTAATAACTGATGGTCAGCTGGGTCATCGCAAAGCAGGCTTCTTTTAACCTACATTTTGAATTAGTTATATTCAAATTGAAGTGCAGTAATCACTCGATACACACTACATCCTTGAAAGCACCTTTGTCATTGTGAACATATGTACATCATCAAACTTAATGGAAAAAGTGTTAATAAAAGCATACGAGTGAGGATAGCTGTGTTTAGCAAATATTGGACTAATAAAATTGCTTTGCTCAACCAGGCTAACTAGCTAAGCATTGTACATACACTTAGTTAGTCAATTATAACGTGTACCAGTTGGCTTAATGGTAAGGAGGGGGAGGGAAGGGGAGAAGAAAGGAGTAATCAGGTCCACTGGGGGTGGGTGGTGGTAAAATTTGCAAATTGAATTAGCCTCAGTCCTGCAGTTCACTCTCTCATGTTTGGATACCCCATACGATCATTTTAAGGTTTCTTTATGCAATTATGTTGCATTGTTGTTTTTTAATGTGTTTAAGGATAAATTGCACACAGTATGAGCAGTTAGCTAATAATTTAACTGTACAGTATTTCCTATATAATTATAGAGGCTGTTGTGAATAATATACAGTAAACCCCCAGATTCGCGGGGATGCGATGCAACCCCCATGAATAGCTGAAATCCGCGAATACTTAAAACCCTCTAAAAACACTTAGAACTGCCTATTTTTATAGTTTAAACACAAAAAAAGAAACTAAAAATGCTTATACCTGAGTATTTTAATATTTTTATCACAAAAAGTGCATTTAGTCATGAAAATGAGATGAAAATACCGTAATTAGTGAATATTTCTCAGTGAAAAATACCACGAATGGGCGAATTTTCTGCGAATAATGGGTAGATACGTTCCACAGAGGAATCCGCGAATACATGAGTCCGTGAATACATGCGTCCGCGAATAGTGAGACCGTGAGTACAGGGAGTTTACTGTAGTTTGAGTAGGCGTAGGCTAGGCTACAGTGACAAAGTATTTTAATAATACATTTTTCTTGATAATGTGTCATATTTTTTGTTTTCTTGTGTTTAGTGTATACATTTAAAAAGACAAGAATTCTTTGACCTATACTATTCTTCAGGTGAATGTATATTTTCAATACTGTATTTTCATAAGCTATCCTGGGTTGCAGTAGGACTTGGAGGGTAGCTTAGTGGTAGTATACCTTAGGGTAGCCTGGTTACAATTCCTACATTTATACTTTTTGCACTAATGCTGTGTGCATAATTGCGTAAACTATTTTGTCTTGACAAACATTCCAAAAGATCTTAAGTTGACGAAATATCCTCTTTACCAAATAGAACTATTTCAGTAATCTCAGTGTCAGTGGTGTAAAGATTGAGGGATGACTGTGATAAATAACTTATCAAGATGATCCCATAAACACATTAGCAACAGCAGTCTGCGTTTTGGTTGAAGTGAATAACACTGATGATAATTAGGAGAAGTAAAGGAAAAAATTATGTCCAGAGTTTTCCTTTATTCTGTTATCTAACAATACCAATAATGATTATCAATTCCTTGCCAATTCTGATCAATAATGAAGGAAATAGTAAAAGGAAAGTTCATAAAGTTGGATAAATTTTACCTTAAATGTTAACTAGTTTCATTAAGCTAACAACAATTTTATTTATTTATATTTCTGTAACTAAAATCTGGCTACTTAACACTAGTTCTATAAATAATTTGAAATTAACAACCTATACCAGTAAATGTAAAAAAAAAAAGTTGCTGTCACCTTCAAATTATAATTGTCACATTTATAAAAATAAAAGTAAAATTGTCAACTTTAAATCAAGTAAAACTGTCACCTTTATTAAGTAAAACTGTCACCTTTATAAGTTAAATTATGTTTAAGAGTTTTAATCTCTTTTGCTACCATTTATACAATAATTTATGTATAATCGACATAGCTTCACAAAATACTTGAAAGAGACAAACTTAATTTGTATGAACAAGAATGTGCCTGTGCAGGCTACTTTTTCTGTTAAATCTGGCCAGGCAAAATGTGCACTGAAAAGGTCTTTCTCCTGTGTGCCTGACAAGATGACACTTCAGATGACATTTTTGAGTGAAGCGAGATGGGCAGAGGGGACATGCAAATGGCTTTTCTCCTGTATGACTTCTCAAGTGAACTCTTACACCATATTCTGTGTGGCTGACATAAGAGCAAATTTTGCACTTAAAATTTTTCTTGCCCTTATGCTCTCGTACTTCAATAAAACTGCCATTATGAGTAGATAAGTGTACCATCAGTTCATCATCCGAGGAGGCTGAATATGGGCAAAATGAACACTTCCACACTTCAAAAGCACTACTGGGCCCTCTTGAATTTCTCTGTTTGGTTGCTCTCCTTTTCTTTAAGCTGAACTGGTCCTTCTGCAATGGGATACTATACTCAATTAATGAGCAAAATGTGTTTGGGAACAACAGTATAATCTTGTGTAAAAATTAATTTGGTTTTGACACACACGAGCACCAATTTCATTCAAGAAGATACCTTCAAAACCAGTTCTCAGACACTTAGTGAACATTAATTTCACCAAACTGATTCAACAGACTTCACAGACAGAATAATGTAATAAGCAACTTTAAGCATTGCATACTTAATTCAAAAAATTTAAATACATTTATAAAGCTGCGGAGCTGAACTTTGAGGTTCCCTTACAAAGGCTTAAAATAAAAGTACTGATGTGACCGAAACTACAACACCTGCTCAGGTGGGAGATACCCCTCCTCCAAAAACGTATTTGTAACCAACATACCCAGACCTAACCTAACCTAGAATACTATAACCTGACCACCCAACCAGTGACTGCCATGAATGTCCTTGGTCAACCTACCTTGCTTTCATCCTCACTGTTCACTCTTGGCACAAACTGTTTCTGAGCTAACATCATCAAGAAATCACCATCTAAACATAAACTTTGTAAATATATTTCAATAATGAGGCCTTTTTCTTTTTGTCAGGGAAACATCCTATTGGCCAAATGTCAAAAAACAAAGTGTGTGGCTATGAAGCATTTGGGTGTCTTCGTTTACATCAAGCATATCACTCATGAAAGTACAGTAGGCTACTTAGTTTAGTTGTAAAGCAAATCAGGTTATATCTGAAAATTTGTCAGTACAGTATAACAGTTGTAATTCTGATCATGAACATAACAACCAGGCATTATGAATATAAAAAAATGAGAAGAGAAATAATGATAGTTACATATTTCCCATTAATGTCTTTTCAATTAAATAAAAAAATATGGAAAATAAATATTAAAGTTACACCACACAATTTTTTACTTAGCTAATTTTCCATGAACAATGACTGTGCAGGTGATTCCCAGTTGATTCGACAACCTGTGACAGGGAATTTTACTCGTACAGTAAAACCTCCATTTTTAAAGTCATATTCAATAAGAATTATTACTTCAGTGCAAATAAAATAGGTGCATTATATCCTAGACCAGGGTTGTCCAGCCCCATGCATGTGGGCAAAAAGTGACCCACTAGAGAAAAATAAGAAAGTATATTTCTCTTTTTTATATATATACATGCACACAGGTGGCCCGCATGACTCTTTTCACGAGTGGCCCTCAGACTAAAACAACTTGGATGGCCCTGGCCTAGACTGATATGCTTTGTACAAGAGTAAGTCTACATATCAAGTGTGTTATATGTTGTGAAATATATAGGTACATAAGTACATTTATTTAGGAACAATCTACCAGCTGAGGTTAGGAATAGCACCATTACCAGTCTGTTCAAGAACAGATTACTTGGGATAATCAACACCCTTAAGTGATGTATCTTTCTAGGTGTCTTGGCTAGACTATTAAATCTTGGATGCACCAGCATTCCTGTAATTCTCTCTCATTTTGTCAAGTTGTAGCAAAATATGTAATTAACCCGGGGACAACCCATAAAATTGTTCCTCTTCCCCATGGCAAACTCACAGAATGCACATAAAACCTCCTAACCCTTCCTACATGATTAATGCAAACAAAAATGTAGAACTTAAACAGAAAGTTCCAGTTCTAAGTGCACTTAAGGTTTTACTATTTAGACTTCCTGGCCTAAGCAACATTTATCTTTATGAGTCTTTATAATTTTGTCTATTTTGCAAGCTAAACTCTTGGGTTTTATAGTATTTAACATGATCTGATTCATGTGAGCACAATATCTGCCTTTTATTGATCCTAAACATTTGTCATTCAGCACTGTTAAATACTCATTTGCAGAAATGGCTGATCTGGTCACAATAATGTATACCACTTCAGTTGCAATACACTCCCTGAACACCTGAATTAGCCCTGGTCACCTACCAGCCCGAACTACATCCCCATAGCTTTTACCCACTTAGTGGGTAATTAACTGTCAGCGTTACCAACGCTTACAGGAAAATCTTGTCAAATGAGTTACAAGAAGTACCGTTGGCAACACTGCTGCAAGTCCTGGCCGAGATCCCCAATTTGTTCGCCATGCTGTGTGGGTGTGTCCTACATCAGGCGAACTTTTGTCATTTAGCCTGACCCCCATTTAAGAATTTGGACATCAGATCATGATTTGGACTGTTTTCAATGCATTTTCTCCTGGATGGATACTTTATTGATTGGATTTGGAACTTCTCTCCCGATTTTGACTTTGGGATCGGTACTTTGGACTCGATTGGATAAGTCAAACAAGAAGACGTCGCCGTCTGCTAGCGCCGATACTTCCACTTCGTTTACATCTTCAACAACAGAGCCTTCTACTGCTGGAAATGCTGACGCTCATCGGCCCTATACGTCCTGCAAGCGTAGGATGAGTACCCTCAAACACGATTGACTTTCTGTTTGTATTTTATGTAGGAAGATGCAGTGTAGTATCAGTCAGATAGGCATCGAGTCTTGGTTGGTAGATCAGATGGGAGAATTATTCAAAAAGTTAAAGGACAAGTTACCAGCTGAGTATGTCTAGTCTATTTTTCCAGCTTTATGACTAAATTAATGGAAACTAGAGATAAGGATAGTAGTACTAGTGTTATAGACACTAATCATTCTTTTTCAGCAACCCCCTGCCTGTTCCATAACCAGCCCTAATGGGTGCCGGGGGTCATGGAGAACAGCAAACCTTGAAGGTAGGATCTGCCAGGCCCCCGGCGTGGAGCAGGCAGTATTGGCAGCAGATTTCCCCCCTTCCCTCTAAAACCGTAAGTTCTAAGGTGGATATAGAATTAGGAATCACTCAGACGAGTATGAATTCTACTTTAGGAAGTATTCAGGAAGAGTAGTTGAACGTGCAGTCTTCTTTGGGTTCAGGTTTGGTTGGGGCCGCCAATGTTTAGGTCTCTCATTTAGATCAATCGTTGGTTTTATTTCCTGCTTCGTGCTCTGTGCAACAAAAGGTTTCCAGATCCGTAGAGGGTCGTTCAGATTTGGTTTCTGATGTACAGTATCTGGTTCTGAATTTTTGTTTTTCCTTGAATACTCCTTCTTCTAAGGTTCCTTTTCCTTCAGGGGTTAAAATTTCTTTCGTCTTGCGATAGTGGTAATTCTGGCGATCGAGTTTTACAATATTCATGATCATGTCTTAAAGAATTTTCTGAATTTGATAATGATGTCTATCAAGATTATCCGGGGGGGGGGGGGACAGAACCAGTCTATTTTCTTTCTTTGAAATCTATGGCCTCTTCGGCCACTATGGAATTTTCCCCTTTTTTCCCCATTTCTTCTAAGCCTTCTTCCATTGCCCTTCTCAATCTTTTTTAGTCCACTCTTCTGAGGGCTCTTCAGGGCCTTTGTTGCTCATCCTGCTTTCTTGGCTTTTAACTCAGCAGAGCAAAGGCTTTTCTTGGTTCAACCCTGTGATATTAGAGCTTCAGCGGCTCCCTCTCTCTCTCTCTCTGCGGGGTTGAGGGAAGAGGTACTTTTAACGGATCCTTTTGTGAATCCTGTAGTTTCTCAGGCATCCAATCTAGTTGCTTCTCAGGTGTTTGCGGTGTCAGCAACTCCCTATTTTCATTCTTCGGGTTACTAACCGTAATGTATCCTCTTTGATACTACAGCAGTCGGCGGTTCGCGTGTGCCAGCGTTCAGTGTATCAGCACCGATAGTTTCCTCAGCCTTTCCATTCTCCAGGATAGCTGGTAATTTGCCTTTGTCTGTTACCTTGGGTTCGGTACCTCTTAACTTCCCCTTCAAAACTCCTTTGAGTTCATTCCGGTTGGTACCTTCTCCATCTGTCCAACGTCGGCGTTAGGCGCCCCTGTGGTTACTCTGAGTGTGGGTTCTTCTTTCTTCACTCATTTGGCTTCTTCTTTCTCAACTTTCCTGCAGGTTTTTCTGTCCCTCCGTCTAGGCATCCATGTAAGTTCAGGGTTGATTCCGGGTCTTTGAGGTCTTCAGTTCCAGATTCCCATTCTCATGCGGTTTTGATACATCTAGATTTGTGGTTTGGGTGTTGCGGCCTCTTCGCTCTCAGGAGTGGGCGTTGTCCACCCAGGTGTGGCCAGCCCAGGTGTTGCATCATCCTCGTTGGGTGGTGCAGGGTTTGCGCAGCCTACTTCGGTGCCTCCAGTATGTTCGCGATTGATACATTAGGTGTCCGTCCCACGTACCCAGGTGTGGCAAGTTCCAGGTTTTCGAGTTCGGCGTTTGCTAGGGGTCAGCCTGCCTCTTTCCTGTTGTGGCTTGGTTGGACCAGTCCGACAAGGATTGTTCATTTGAAGAGGAGGATCTGGTACTGGATATTGGTTCTCCTTCAGCTAATGAGAATGAGTATAAGCGGATGGTGGACTTCACCCACACTTATACTCAATCCAAGGTTCCGGAGGAGCCTACACTACCGAATCAAGCGATGCTCGAGTCGCTGTATGCGACAAAACCGGTAGTTGCTCAATCATCAAAGAATCTGGTCTGCTTTGGCCATGTCGGGCAGGCATTGAGGGAGGCAGACGTAGGGTAGTGGCTTTGATAGGGTCGAGTAAGCAGGATTCAACCTGGCTTCCTATTCAGGAGGGATTTTAACAAGGTAGCGGGTAACCCTTCTGCGGGTGTCAGGGTTCCTCTCAACATGTCTGTTGAGGCTCTTCTCTCTCGGGTTCCTTCGTCAATTGTTTGGTCTCAGTTTCATCTAGGGAGGCTTGTATCTTGAAGGACACCTTTTGCAGCCAGTCGGAGGCCTTCTCCCACTCTGTGGATGTGTCTGGGTTGATAGGGTTTCTTGTTGGGTTGATAGGGTTTTCTCAAACAAGATGGATATACTCCCTCCAATCCTGTACTGCCTGACACCTCATCACTTTGGTGTCAATGGGGCTGGCATACCAGGTTAACATTTTGTATGTCTCAGGATCGCTGGGACTTCCATATTGAGAATGCAGGTATAGTCTGGAACGATTCTCGCTTGTCGGATCTTCTGTGATAGTCAGAAGTGCATCTGGCATCCGGAAGGTCTATAGTCTCCCCTCTTCCCGACGTTTATCTGTACTCAGATGCCTCATATCAAGGTTGGGGAGCAACCTTGGAGGAACCCAGGCTTCGGGTCTCTGGAGAGATCAGGAATGAGAGGAGTCATAATCTTTGGGAACACAGGGCTGTAAAGGAACCCCTCAGGTGTTTTTCAGTCCTAGTGCGCAACAGAGTAGTGGGTCTGCTTTGCGACATCATAACTGCCGTGTCGTATCTGAGAACTCGGGGGGAACAAGATCATTACAACTTTAGGAGGTGTATGGTTTCTGCCATTCAGTCTCATTCATCAGGTAATCAGGAACTGCAGAGTGTCAAGACGTCTATGACTCTAGCTCCTTGCTGGCCCTAACGCCCTTGGTTTCCGGAACTCCTAATGCTCCTTACGGAAGTTCCGATGCTCCTTCTCATGCGGAAGATCTTCTATACAACCGCAGTTTCACCATTATCATCCAAACTCTTGCATGATGAACCTAGTTGCAGGCGACTGCTGAGCGAACAGCTAGACAGACTGGACTCTCTAAAGCTATGTCTAGACAGTGTTTCTTTCAGCTTGAGAAAGTCAACCTGTAAGCTTTACCATGTCAGCTGGACGTGGAAGTCGGTGTCGTAAGGAAGGTCATTCCATCTTTAGGCCTGCCATAACCAAAATAGCTGATTTTCTCTTATTCCTTCGGAAAGTCAAGATTCTTCCGTTTTCGGCTACTGCTAGCTACCACTCAACACTTAGCAGTACATTTTTCCATCTTCCCAAAAATTTCTAGTAGGAAGATCTTCTATGATTTATTACGTTCCTTTAAGTTTAACGTCCGGCCTTGCCGACTCGGGCTCCTTCGTGAGAGTTGTCGGAAGTTCTAACATTAAGACAACTTATTAGGTGTTTTCTTTCTTTCGGCTTTAGCTGCAGATAGAAAGGTGGGCGAGCTTCAGGAAGTTTTCTAGGCTGGTTTCCTAGGCAGGAAATATGTATTTCTCTTCTTCCAGAATTCGTGGCGAAGACAGAGTCAGAGGCTAAAACTCTGCCTCGTTCGTTTAAGGTTCTTTGTCTGCAAGTGTTCAGTTCCGGCGATCAAGCGGGGATGTCTTTATGTCCGGTGCGAATATTAAAGTCTATTCATCAAAGGTTGAGAAACTCCATCTGCTTCTGTGTACACTTCTTGTCTCTCCGCAGAATCCTTCCTGTCCCCTGTCAAAGAATGCAATTAGTTACTTCGGAGAGAGGGTTCCTGGTTCCTGGTTCATAAACGCTCACTCCACAAACACAGTTGCAGGCACACTACACGATTCTCATGAGGTGCGAGCTATATGCCCTTGAATACAATTTAATTTTGACTTTACATTATATTTAGCATTTAACAGTTTTTTTCATTACCGCACAGTATTCGGAGTATGTCCACTTCATCTTCGTTTCTAAGGAATTGTTCAGTGTCTTCTATTCTGGAGGCAGTTTACTTGGGAGTCCGTCTGTGTTTTCTTCCTTTACTTAAGAGACGTTCAATTCGCCGCAGCGCATATAGCAGCGAATTCTCCTATCTAGGGTGTGTTCATTTAGCTGAGGTGGTATTCTCTTAGTGCGAAGGCTCAGAAGGTTATTCTCTTAGTCCATGGGTAATGGCGAAGTCTATTATCTAGGGTGCGCTCATTTAGCTAAGGTGGTATTCACGTACTGCGGTGGTTATTAGGTTAACCAGATGAGGAGTTCCTTTTAGGCTTTAGAATCTTAAGCAACAGTGATATTATAATCACATGAACTTAAGTTTAGTACGTTTTAAGTATCCTAGTCTTTGATAGTTTCCCTACAAGAGTACAAAGAGGTGCTTTCGTAGGCTAGCCTAGGCTCTTTCGTCGGTGCTGAGATACTTCTTCACGCGTCGGTTGTTGGCCTTTGCCGCAACCTGCAGGGCAGAGGGTTAACAGCTTGGCACACTACCTCATTCCCTCCATACTGGGTAGGCTCTGATTGGCCACTTGGGAGATTCATCATTCTCCTCCTTACATGAGAGTTGTTCTCTTAGTCTGTGTGTAGCGGCTAACTCTATTATTGAGGGTGCGTTCATTTAGCTGAGGGGGTACTCTCTCAGTGCGGAGGTTCTTAGGGGCGGCCACTTGGAAGTCGGTGTTGGTTTTCATGACTTTCTACCTCAGAGACATTCAGTTTTCTTCAGAGAAGAGTTACTCGCTGGTTCCCTTTGTGGCGACCAACTCGATCTTATAATTACATAGTAATGTCAAGGGTGGGGGGAAGTTTAGGTAATGAATGTAGTCTAAGGAACTTTGGATTCTCTGTTGGTTGGGATTCATAGTGAGAATATTAAGTTTGGTGTTAGTACTATGAAGTTAGGCAGATCCAGTGGACAGGTTTGGTTTCTTCAACCTCTTCTGCGCAGACATTGGCGGCAACAGGCGGCAAAGAACACGAAGATCCTGCACACTCGATTTCTCCTCCATACATGAGAGGCTACAATAGCCACATGGGAGGTTCATCGTACCCCTCCATACATGAGAGTGCTTTGATTAGCCACATGGGAGGTTCGTCGTTCTCCGCTACTCATGGGAGGTTGGTTTTTTATTTTGCTACTCTCTATCCATGAGGAGGTTTGAATACCACATGAGAGGTAGCTCGACTCAGACAGTACCTAGACATGAGACTGACATCAGGGGTACTCTCTCTACAGGTATTCTCATCTGCCGAGTGGGATAACCAGGTGAGGATACATTCATTTATACAGAGTAGGCGAATAATGAGTTACCTGCTTTCCCTGTTGGCAGGTCAGGCTGAATTACATTGATCCCACCTCCTTAAAGTTTTGTTAATCGGGCTAATTCAGGTGTTCAGGGAGTGTATTGCAATAGTAAGTTTTCATTATAAAACTAATATTGTAATACTTACCTGAACACCTGAATGATTCCCACCCTCCTCCCCACTTCAATTTGAATAGTGAATAACGCAATTGGGGATCTCGGCCTCACTTGGCCGGGACTTGCAGCAGTGTTGCCAACGGCACTTCAGGTAACTCATTTGACAAGATTTTCCTGTAAGCATTGGTAACGCTGACAGTTAATTACCCACTTAGTAGGTAAAAGCTATGGGGATGTAGTTCAGGCTGGTAGGTGACCAGGGCTAATTCAGGTGTTCAGGTAAGTATTACAATATTAGTTTTATTATAAAAACTTCATTCTTATTTCCTCTAATAACCACATGAGTAAGGCGTATTTCATCACCTAAACAAACTAGCTAATTGTCAACTGAATATCTAATGAACCATAAAAGATAGCATTTATGACAAGTTTGATGTACTTCTATTATAGATTGCAGGTTCTATTACAAAAAATTTTTTTATATAAAAACAGGTATACAAAAGATATTTAATCAAATTTAAGATGAAAGCAGCATGTTACCCCAAAAGATTAAGGCTAACAATACAGTACAGTATAAATGAGTAATATGGACCTTTTTTTAATAATCATATTCATTTTTTATGATATTCAGATGTATATCATGGGTTGAAAACATTTTTTAAAATTACATTTTTCTATTGTTCTTTATAGAACAACTGATACAGGAAAACACCAAATTTTTTAAGCACATGGTATGTATTCCTCATAGAATATAAACCTGAGCCTTTAATATAAGAATATATCCCTCAGTGCAAGCAGAAGCAGTCACTGAAACCCACCTTCACATAAGGAACTATGTGACATGGCTGAGGTGGGATTATGATTAAGGGCTCTGGTTTGTAAATCTAACGGAAATACAAATTACTTTAAAAATTTGTGATTTGCTCTTATAGGAACACAAACCATCACCTCTTAAGTGGAAGACTCACTCCTTAGGTTGGAGGACAGTTTCTTAATTCTATAAAAAGTTGATTTTCTGCCTAAAAATGCCATGTTCCTATTCACAATCATGAACAGGGGACCAATTACTCATGTAACCTCCTTATACAATCAAGCATCGGGGTGCAAGACTGATGCGGTCCTGTGCCAGTGATACATACAGTCACTTATGAACATCAAGATGTCTTGTCATGCCTTGAGGTGTTTTAGGAGAAGTGTAAGAAGTATTTTGAAGTCTGGGCTTACAAGCACTAGCATGAGAAGGACCAGATGATTTAGAGACTGCTTGATGCACAAGAGGGTTATTGTTGTCCGCCCTACATCTGTCAACTACAGTGTCAAGCTGGTCCTTGGGGAAGAGAGATGAGGAGCTTAAGACATCTCCATTCCTCAAAGCTAACACAGAATCTGTACTGATGAATCTCAAGACCTTGGAAAGGGCTGCATCCCCTCTTTTCAGCAACCAGCTGGCCCACGTGTTAGCTGTTAAGTGACCCAAGTATGAAAGGGTCTTTCAGCCAAACTGCAGCAACCTAATGAAGTGGCACTCTCTTCAGTGTCGCCCATAGAAGTGGAAGAGATCTTGGCCATTGCTGATGACCATAAGTCAAGCCATGAAACAGCTTGGAATGATGACAAAGCAGTACGTATCTCCGTAGTAGCCGCCTCCTGATGGGTGAAGGATGGACCCTCCGCCTTAATTTGTCTAAAGATAGGCCTGGGCCTAGACAAACCAGGTCTGGATCTACTTGTCTTAGCTGCAATACAACCTTGGGGGTTGTGTAAAAATGTCTCTGCCGAGGAAGTGGTGGAGGGAGCAACCTGAATGACCTACTGGAACGGAGTAAACTGTCCTGTCTGGAGACACGAGAATTCACTTGATTGAGAATGAAGTCAGCATGATTAGAGCAAGGCAACCCTGAAGATGTCTTCGCTTCTTTCTTAGGCCTCAGCAGGGCTTCAATTCCCAAAGAGAAATCTGAAGTGGTTGCCAGTGTCTCCTCAGCCAGGTCGTTATACCCACGAATGAGTTAAACAACCTTAGCACAGGTTATCATAAACTCTCAATTGTCTACATCTTCTACCTCCTGGCCGCGGGAATCACGATCTGGCCTGTCAACAGAGTCGCAGGAAATCAAAACGTCTTCATTCACCACTGGAGTGTAGCCTTGCTCAGGGCCTAGGACTTTCTTGGGGCTTGAAGATCTGCAGAATGAGAAGGAATTTTGTCCTGATCCCGATCCCGTCCATGAAAATGGGAGCAAGAACTTCGACGAGACAAAGAATGCCATGATTGGTTACATGACCATGCAAGACTCCCATTACGTGAAGGACGGTCACAGACGTGTGACCGAGAGCGCGGATCATGGTCCCTTCCGTAAGAACATGAGAACGAACAAAAACAGGGAGAAGGCAGCGATGGGTGGTTACGCAACCATGTAGGGCTCTCAACCCGCGTACAAGACATTGCCGTGCCAAGGGCAACAATTATGAGATCCATGAGGAGAACAGTCCTGATCCCAAGAGCTTTCCTTCACAATTGACTTCTTGATGGGAGCCTTATTGTCCTTCTTACAGCCTTGGAAAACACTCATTCCTGGGACAGGATGAGCTCACAGAAATCTCCTTTGGAGAAGTCCAATCCGTAGATTTAGGGTTCTTAAAGGACACTTCTCTGGATGTGTGTACTGCAGTATGGGAGTCAGGAACTGGGTGAGGTTCGTCGGCTAAGGCAGAAGAAACATGGCTCTGTTCCTTGAAGGGAGCATGGCTATGTGAAGAAGCAAGAAGGCTTGAAGCAGCTCTAAATGAAGCAGGAGCTGGTTCGACACAGACGCGTCTGGACGAACAAGGATCAGCTGCAGAAGAGAACCGAGAACCCGAAGAGGGTCTGGGAATCTTCTTGCGTGGAGGAGCTATGAAGTCTCTCTTCCTCCAACGTCTGACAGGGATGGACAGAACAGACGACAAAGAAGAAGAAGAAGGTGCAGACGAAGACAAGGAAGGAGATCTATGATGTCTCTTCTTTTATTTCAGCGACTCGCTACTGCCATACTTCTTCAGAAAATCACCTTCAACTCTGTCAAAAAGAGCCCGAACAAGAGAGTCAGAGGGAGCAGATACAGACGGTCCAGGGATGGAAGTTGATGGAAACGACAAGGATGGTGACAACACGGTGTATAGTGTGGGGAGAGGCAATGACAGCTGAGATGACAACATGAACTGTAGCAGGGAGAGCCGTTTTAATTTGAGATGATATCACAGAAACCAAAGCTCTGGAAACTCATGGCGGTCGACACTTAGATGCAGGAAGACATGCAGTGGGACAATAGGCCGCCAAAGGTTTGTACCCCTGGTAAGCTTAAAGACATCCAACACTCAGAGAGCTTCTGCACATCTACCCCTGAAAAGAGTGTACAGGAGGAAGCTGCTTCCTCCCTCTAGCATGTTAAAAGGGCCAAAGCTCAGGATAGGATGTCCTGTTGTGAAGTCTACTGGTGTTGTGTCCTGTCTAGCACATACTTGGCCTGACTGATGCCTAGCAGAGAAAAGGATATAAGAAGCGATCCAGTTACTAACCCATTCATCATGCAATTAGTACCAGAGACTAATTTTTTTAGAGGAGCATAGACACTACGCAACCTGTTGAACAGCCACCAAGGACTTATGGATTGTGTCCCGGACGTAAAACTGAGGTAAAGGTAGTCTGGTACTGCCAGACACCTGCCCCCATTACTCAGTTATGCATCTGCATTGCCAACTGTTGTTGGCAATCAACACTGAGGAGTGACCATCACACAATCTCATTATGTTGCAAGTATCCACAAGGCAAGCATTACCAAGAGGCTGATGTGCAGATAAAGACCATTCTCTCTCCACACACACACACACACCAAAGAATGAAGGATATCCCAAGTGTGTGCCCAGCAATCCTTGATACAACTGATAAGCATTTTCAGAAGTGGAGAATTCAAAAGGAACTCCACTCCTACCAGGAGGTCCCGATTATCCAGCCACAATGCAGTTTTCCCTCACTCTTGGCTCAAGAGCAGGTGGTGAGAGGGAGGGTTGCTTGAGGCCAACCAATGCTGCTTCAGCTGCCACTGAGGTGAGAATTGGTGGAGGTGCCTGGGAGGCAAAAGTTTCGCCAAGGACAACAGACGACAGATTACAACTTACTAAGGCCCAGTTGATTGTTTCTGTCACAACAGGAACTGTCCTGTCACCTTTTTAAGCGTGCTGAGGCAAGAGCTGCTACTTTCCCTTGCCTACCCTACAAGCAGGAGCTGAAGATGGGATGCTGAAAAGGCTGGGATGATGCCTGACTCTTTTGCAAGAAGAAGAAACCCGAACTTTTTTTTAGCTATAGTGGATCAAATCTCGATAATAAATGAAGTTAATACTTGGCATTCTGCTCATGACTTGCTTGCCTTTTACATTACAATAAAAAGGATAAGGATTTTCAACTTAGTCAGTCAGAGTGCAGCAAAACAACTTAACTCGACCACAGCTGAAGCAGCAGTGCTGGCTTACAGTAGATGAGTGGGGATTCCTCCTAGTTACACACCTACCTCCAATTAACCACCTTGTTTCCAAATTTCAATGATCATTTCCAGCTTGTGCTGAAGACTACTCCTGCATGAAAAGGTGATGGCTTGTATTTATGTAGGAGCAAATGCCAAATAAACTAAATCACATATGAATTTTTTTATTGTACTTACAGTTTTTAAGGGCACATCAAAGCCACTGAGTATTGAAACTCAGACCTTATACAATACCTTATACATCAATAAATAGCCTCTTTTAATTCTTTTCTGTAAATTGTTCTGATTTACAATTAACAAACAGAGTATTAACACTTGTCACAGTTTGGCCACTTGCCTATTCTGCCTTAGCATAATCATAGTGGAAAGAGTACACTGTAATTTGAAAATACATCTGACATAATTTTGTCTCCAGTTCATTAAAAAAAAAAAAAAACAAAGAGAGCAACACTTAGGATAAAATACTGACAAAATAAGCATACAATTGCTGTAAACATTGTCAATTCATGAATTGGCATTGCCATTTTCAAAACTTTATCATCCTATTTAAAAACTAAGGCAAAAGGCCAACAGAAAATACAGAACTGTTTTGCATAGTTCTACCCTTTGAAACATACTGAAGTCAAAACAATATGTCCAAAACATTTTTTTACATATTTGGTACTGTACATGATTTTTTATTTACACAATATTTGCTAGATATTAAGAATTATTCTAAATACAATCAGACATTTGCTATAACAATAACTGACAATCATACTTTTGATAAACCTTTTCAGGTGTAAAAGATGGCAGTTTTTTGCTCCTACAAAAAAAAAATGTTAATTCCTGCACATATTATTTACATGACTTGTGCACAGGTATCACTTGCATGATGCCTCAAATGGCATTAGCCAGCACCAAGTGATCACAGTGACAATACCCTACAGTCCTCCAGTTCCTTTTAATATGATACTGACCCATTTTCCAACCACTTTAGGTGACCAAATGTGAATCTTCAAGTGAATTATAAATAATTACAACATTGCTTTTAAGTGAAACAGTGTACAGTACAAGTGTTGGAAGTGACTGAATAACTGTGTGTGTGTGTGTGTGCGTGAACACGCACACACTCTGTCAAATTTGATTAGCTTTCCTCCTGTCACTTCACCTCCCTTTTACCTGTCCTGAGTAGCCAGAAGGGGTACTATTGCTGGGTTAGTTCATGTTAAAAGCTAATATGCTGGTGGGAGCTGTGGTGTGTGTAGTGGTCTCATCAACCACCTGATAATGTTTAGAGCAGAGGTGTGTGATTACCTTAGTCATTTAGGTATCTACAAATTGGGCTGGTTTCTGGGATAAGACTCGGCCTTTGGTCACATTTTCCCACCAAGATGATTAGAGTAGGGATGACTGTAACAATATAACAACTCTCAGTCCCATCAAGCTCACTTCAAAAGATAATTAGGAGCCACAAAAATACCTTTGAGTTTATCTGCAATTCTTCCATAACTCCTCATATTTTGAAGACACCAAGTCTGAATCCAAATCATTCATACACTACAACAGTGCAAGAAAACTAAATGAATTAGCTGCCTCATTTAAAGTAATATGTAGCTGTGTGCCAAACATTTCTATTTGCAGCAAAATTTTTGGAGGGTGCCTGTTCTGTTATATAAGATGTTATGCTAAAATGCCCAGTGATGGTGAGCAAATAACCAAGGCTCTCAATATTCTGTACCATGGCCTTTCATAGGCTGGGTTTGTTTTCAATATGGAATGCATGTACATCACAAGAAGTAAAAAGAATGCTGGGCAGAACCTTTTTATTTGAAGGTCATGAATGAGATGTGAGGGGGATGTGGATGATATACCAGAAGCTGATGAACTCTTGATTATGCTTAAGTATGAATTCACAGCTTCTGAAGTGGAATCAGTAATAAAGAAAACACAGAATATAAAATACCAGGTTATGATGGCATCACTGCAGATGACTTTAGCTGAAACTGAAATGGCAGCTCATATACTTGTTAAACTGCTTTGCAGAATATGAAATGTGCAAACAACCCTGATGATCGGGAACTAGACATCAAAGCCAAGATACCAAAAAAACGATGACCTGATTGAGTGTGGTAACTATAGAGGCATTTTATTTATTATCCATTGTAGTAATAAAAAAAACAGTATGCTTATTCTCAATGGGTTGGAGAGAGAAACTGATATAAAAGCTTGGAGCTGAACATGCTAGTTTTGGAACAAGCAAGAGTTGCACAACTCAATATACAGTAAACCCCCCGTATTCGCGTTCTCATGGTTCGCGGACTCACGCATTCGCGGGTTTCTCTGTGGAACATATCTAGCCATCACTCGCGGAAAATTCGCCCATACGCGGTATTTTTCACTGAGAAATATTCACTAATTACTGTATTTTCATATAATTTTCATGAATAAATGCACTTTTTGTGATAAAACTATTAAAATAATCAGGTATAAGCATTTTTACAGGGTTTTTCTTGGTTTAAGCTATCAAAATGGGCAGTTCTAACTGTTTTTATAGGGGGTTTTAAGCATTTGTGGATTTGACCTATTCGTGGGGGGGGGTGTAGGGCGCATCCCCCGCGAATACAGGGGGTTCACTGTATCTTTGTTAAGATATATTGTGAAGCAGTGCATGGATTTAAAAATTCCTCTCTGATGGCTTGTTAATGAAGGCATTTGACAGAGTCCACAGACCAATATTATGGAAGATCCTTTAATTATCCTCGATAACAGAACCAAGCCTCTGCCAGACAAAGTCAAATAAAACACTACAGATGTCCAGCGACTCCGTACCAGTACTCCCCCAATCTTGTCAACACCACATACCCATTAACACCAAATATGCTTATAAACAACAGCCATCACACTTTAAACTGAAAAATTGATGCAAAAGGCAATTAGATTATTTGCCAATATTTGTAACAATATACTGTATAAAAACATTAAAAAAAACTTTATATCTCTCACTTGTACACAACACACAATACGGTAAGTGTACAATACTTAGTAACATGGATGTCACCTTTTACCTATTTTGCCTAAACCTAGTAGAGTAGTACAAACAATAACAGTACAATAGTACAAATAATAACAGACTTGAAAATAAAAATGGTTTTTTCTCTCCACGCACAGACTTTTTCCCTCTCACATGTATCCACTGCTGAAACTGCATATGTTGGCCAGACTTTTAAAAACTTGCGAGGAGGTTTCCAAGTCATCGTCCTCCTCTAACAACACTGTCATCAAGGTCCTGTACCTCTTTGATATCAAGAAGTGGCAAGCTGGCCAGAAGGGGTGTTGAAATGCCTAGAGGGTGGTCATGGAAAGGTGGCAAAGAGACGTTAGATTCCTGACTGGTTGAACCTGGCAAGTCAACAAAGGGAATTTCCATCAGCTAAAATCCCTCTACTCCTTCCTCAGAAGCATCCAAAGCCTTGCCTTGAGCCTCCTTGTTAGAAAGCTCATGTCAAATCTTGAGCCAAAACAGCCAACCTATGGACATCTGAAACTCTGCAACCCAATGCAGGCCTGCAAACATCATAGCTGCAGCCTTCAACTCAGCACCGTGAATGTGTATCAGCTTCCCTTTTTTGACGAAACTAGCTCAAGGTCAACTGTTAAATGTCCTCATGATGGCCTTTTGCCATGACCTTGCGGACCTGACTCCTGGACGTCTTCTTCCCCGAGTCTGACGTTTACTTCTTAAGGTTGTCCTGGTAAGTCTTGATTTCGTGCAAGCTTAACCAAGCAGTGCCATACTCCTCCATAACATGTGCCGTAGACCAATCTCCCTCGATTCTTGTAACAATTTCAAGCTTCTTTTGAAGGGTGAACACCTTTCCTGCCCTCTTAGGACAAGATGGGGCCATACACAGCACACTCAGCACAAAACACAGCAATAACAGCACCTGCAATGCTGCAGGCACAACAACAAAAGCCATGTTTTGATAGAAAAGCATTGTGTACAGCAAGTACTCACAAACCATTCAAAAAGCAACTGATTACAGTACTCATGTCTGGACAAAGAGGAAAAACACACTTTGTTACTGGATGCACTGATACTTTCTGGATACTATACCCAATTTCAGAAGGAAGTTTATGATGCATGTCTACTAGCCATTAAAAAGCAAAAAATCACCACACGTAATGTATGCATTTCTGCCAATATCAGGAAGCTTACAAAAAACACTAGTGCTGGCCCACCGACGCACCTTCTACCACATGTTGCGGAACTGGCAACATCCGTGTCATCCAGTTAAAACCTATGAACAAACTGACATATGATGACATGTTGAGTGATGTTGTGCTTTTAAGTTAATAACAGTCACAAAAACTTACTCTCAGTCTCTCTCCTTCTCTTGCTTTATCATTTTTTATTGATTTTTAATCTTTTTTTTGTCATTTTAGGCAGGGAAAATTACAGTACTATGACAAAACACCAATAAATAAAAAAAAAAATTAGAAATGACACGAAAAAGGGAAGGGACGTAGGTGTACTGTAATTTTGTTCCTGTGTTCATGTGTGTTTTATAGCTGTATGTAGTTCAGGAAGTTTCTCAGTGCCGTATCAGATTTTTTCTCTCTCCCTCTCTCTCTCCCACTGAAATTATTATTTTATCACAAGTTACAGTAATATCCTTTACTAAAATGTGAAAAACCATAAAGTTAAAGCTCTAAATAAGCCAAATGCCCACTTACCCATCTGCCCCCATCCCACACAATACAGTAAACCTCCCATATTCGCATTTTTACGATTCGCGGACTCATGTATTCGCGGATTTCTCTGTGGAATGTATCTACCCATTATTTGCAGAAAATTCGCCCATTCGCAGTATTTTTCGCCGAGAAATATTCACTAATTACTGTATTTTCATATCATTTTCATGACTAAATGCACTTTTTGTGATAAAACTATTAAAATACCCAAGTACTGTATAAGCATTTTTAGAGGATTTTTCTTGTGTTTAAACTATCAAAATAGGCAGTTCTAAGTGGTTTTTAGATGGGTTTTAAGTATTCGCAGATTTTAGCTATTCGCGGGGGGGGGGGTGCATTACGCATCCCCCGTGAATATGGGGAGTTTACTGTAGTCCTACACTCTCCTGGCCTGGGAAACTCCTTCCCCAACCAGCCTCCCCGCCCCTTTCTCTGTATGCTCATTCCTGTGACCAGCATTATTAACACTTCTCTCCTCTTCCCCCCCCCCCATCCAGTGTTGTGAACTGCTCAACTTTCATCCCACATAGCCTTCTGACCCTCCCCCTCAGAAACTTTTTCCCAGCCTCCCCTCCAAAACCTTTTCTCAGCACAGTTACCAACACTTCCTTAGACCTCTTGTGCGTTGCCACCCATCGGATTGCAGTTTTTTCAGTTTTTAAGAAATTTATAGAATACATATAGCTGGTCACTGGGGCTGGCTGCATCCTGATACAGTGGCTCCTTGGTATACAAACTTAATTAGTGCAAAATTCCAATCTATATATCGAAATGTTCATATATCGATCCGAATATTCCCATAAAGAATAAAGAATACAGTAATGAAATTCAATTAATTTGTCTCACACTCAAGAATTTCCCCCATATCCACCCTTTGTACCCACTTTAATACAACTACTTTAAGTGCAAGCACAACGTATAGTTTAATGATAACCATATTGGACAAAATAAATAAAAGAATAAAGCATTTCACAATAAAATTTAACATGAAAGATGAACACAATCATATGTCACCGCTGTGACGCACAGCTGACTTGAGATGCTGTACAGGGAGGGAGCGTTTATACTGTTGAGGAGCGAAGGAGAAGAGACAGTAAAAACATTACTGCATGTACATAAAAGCAGTAATAATTCACACAAAAAAAAAAAAAATAAGAGAAGGGAGTTTCACAATAAGCTGAACACAATGGTACAATATAATAATCAAATGCAATACAGTAACAAAAAAAAAACCAAGACAAAAGTCTTACCTTGAAACAAAAAAAAAAAAAAAAATGTCTCACCTTGAGCGAGTGTTCAGGACTGCACTGAATGAGACGGTAGTGAGGAGAGGGAAGGGATGGTGGTGGGTTATTGGATGGGAGATGGGGGCCTGCTTCCCACTGACTCCAGCTGTACCACTGGGCCCAGGCTCGGATGATTTTTCTCTTTCACTAAGTTTCCCCCGTTTACTTTCACTTACACTCTGTTCGCCCGATTCACTTCTCTTTTTTTTTATGGTAAAATACTTATCGAGTGACACTTTCTTTTTATGATTTTTTAGCATTCTGCAAAAGTAACTCATTCCCACTTTGACATTTTAGAAAAGAGAACCATCGTCCCAGTTGTTTTATAACCTTCCCACTACCTCCTTCCATCCCTACACCTACATCCAGGCCCGAGGGGATCCCATCTCTCAACCACAACCCCAACCAGCCGTGTGCTCCAGATTCCACCAAACAGCTCGTAAATAGAATTTTTAGTTTGTTCACAGAAACAAAATTTTTCAAAAATTTTACTTTGTATAATGCAAATATGAATAACGAATCATTCATATGCCAGGGAACCGCTGTAATGTCAAGTTCCAGATAATATGTAAATACAGATACTCAAAGGACCACAGTATTTTAATGAGCTTGTCAAGCAAATTTGCAATAAATAGAGGGTATGACAAAGTTGTTGTTTCACGTTTGCTATTTACTTTTTTCATATATCTTATAATGAGAAAGAAGGTAGGAGATGTAAGAAAAGTTTAGATAGGAGTTACAATGGAGACTTGACAGATTTAGAATACACAAATGATAACTATTATAATCAGCTGAATACTACAAGCTTTACCAAGCTTGCTTACCAGAATACATCAGTGCATCCTTGACTTATGGCGGGGGATCCGTTCCAGCGCCGCGCTCCAAGCTGATTTCCGCTGTAAATCGGTTTTTTGCCGTTATTGGCACTTTAATGGCGCTTATGGGGTAGTTACTTGATGTTGCATCAAGTTACAATGCTGTAAACAGCGTTACCTTGATGCCTAATCCTGCCGTTAGCGCCATCAACTGCGCTGTAATTTGAACGGCACTGTAAAATGCCATTAACGACGCTGAAAAAGTGCTGTAAGATCGAATCGCCGAAAGTCAGTGGCGCTGTAAATCGAGGACGCACTAATGGGCCTAAAAACAATCCTAGAAAAATAGAAGTAAAGAGGGAGGGGGATAACAAGAGAGAGTACAGATTAATGAGAAATCTTAAAATATATATAAACAATGATATCATCAGTAGAGGTTCTCTCGAGTTGAAAGTTAGTGAAAGACTAAAAAAGGAATCAAACAGTGGGTAGGCTGAATAAGATTTAGTAATCCAATAGACAAACTGCATACAAAAAAAAGATTATGTATGTCTAGTATGATCCATATTTGCTCTATGAATATGAATTATAGTGTGACAATTAACCCATACCTATTCTGCAAGATTTTGTCAGTTTGAAAATAAAGCTTTATGAAGAATATTATGAGTATGGCAGGATAGTAAGACATGATTCTACAGCACATGGGAAATAATAGAAGTTCCATATGTAGGTGAGGTAATGATGTAGAGGAGATGGAGATGTCTTGGACATGTCCTTCAAAAAACTCCTGGAAGAATATTTGGTAGTGTCAACTGGGTTCCTGTGGGAACCAAAAGAGTTGAAAGTACCAGACCTACTTGGATGCAACTGTGAGGTGGGAAGCTGGAGATTTGTGGTAGATAAAAAAAAAAAGGAAAGACATGAGTGGCAAAATTTCACAGAGGTGCTTTGTAACTCTGTGTTGGAGGCAACTGATGAAGATGAATCCCAAGTTCCATATTAAGGTCCATGGATGGGAGCCACTTTAATTCTCTTTGTTTTCCTGATGTAATTTTTGATGTAATTTTCGATTATCAAAATGTATGCAGAAAATATGTATGTGAAATAACAATGAAAGTTATCATCCTCATGTAGAGAAAAAAGCTTTTTCAAATTTTAAAGGACTTTCAGCTTTAAAATTGTACTCATATTTTTGTATACATTGAAACTTACGTCGATATTGTCCATATACTGTAAATAATAGGAGAAACTGAAAATAAATTAACTTAAAAAATTTACGTAATACGTAGATCTGAGGTCAAATTTTCCAAATAATTCATCTTTTTAGAATAACAATAGGAATCTGGCGTACAAGATTAAAGAGCAAGCACTGTTGAGGTTCCTGATATTTTTAGGCTCTTGTAAATATTGCTCAGAGGATTTATTCTTGGGTAGGAGTAAACTATTCAAGTATGGTACAGTTGCAGAGGTTGGACAACTAAGTGGTAAAAGATATTAGAAAATTCCTAAAAAATAAGTGGCAGTACGGAACGTCGAGTCAAAGGTCCATCTCGGAGTTGCTTCATGCATTATTTACAGCATGATGTGCAAGGCAGACAGTAGGCAGTGTCCCCTTACAAGGTGTCTGTTAGCTAACACTTCAGCACTAACGTCTTTGATATCTACATTACTCTGACTTCTTCATTCTTTTGTTTGCCTTTTTCTGTACTGAGTAATCCACTATGTAAGAGCAGACTACGCACTACTGAAATTACGAACGAAAACATGCAGTAATGTTAAGTATTACAGTACTCTGGATGAACTATCATGTGCCTCTTCAAATTACTCTTAAACGAAGTGGTATACGGACAGTGAGAACACGAGTAGGGTTTTTCTCCTGTGTGCACTCGCATGTGAATATTTAGGTTCCCCTTTAGTGCCGTGCGATATGGACATATGTTGCAACAAAAAAAATTTGTTCCTTTAGCATTTGTTTCTGCATGTCTCACAGACTCTGTCTTTCTGTCATAGGGGAAGAGCTGGTAAGGAAGTATGTACTGGAACGTCTTGACTCCATATTGCGTCTCACTCTCTGATGCTCCTGCTGTGTGAGTCCTCTTAGGGTCATTTATCACACCCATCTGGAATGGATGGCTCATTTACTCACAAGTTTGAGGACCTTCAGCAAGACTTCCAAGTCATTCAAAATCACACCACTGCTACGCTCACTTCATCTCTATATCTACATACTATACGGTTGTAGCAAACCCTCCTAACCAATTTACTATTTAATATCCTTTCAAAATATGGACAGGATAAAAACAAATACTTAAAACTCCCTTCTTAATTGGAAAAAAGGAAACTGTAACCTTTACTGCTTTTATAAACTCAATAGTACAGCATAAACACCAAGAGCATATAATTTCAATAATATTAAAAGTTCTTCCTATTGACAAAATTACTGTCATACAGACCTAATCACTTTGATACCTGTAGACAGGAAAGCTGTCCATATGTGAAGTATTATCATTTCCACAAAATATCTATTAAACACTTTACACTTAGTATATAAATGTGGCTGCTTACAAACAATACTAGAATGAAAAACTTGTACAATTATTAACAGTTATAAATAACTTAATTATATGCAGAAACTTGTCATTTGCCTGGTAAAAACTGTGAAATCCAAGAGCCTTCATTATAACTTGAAGTTACAAAACACACTGCAACTGAGATGTGATGATGAGCAAACAATAACTGTAACACAATCCTCTTTCAAAGGTGGAACAGGATCAATAACCAGGTGACTCGGTGACAACATGGTAAAAGCACTGCATAGCTGGTAGATTTCCAGTCTTCCCGTGTTGTTCCACAAATTAAACGTATGTCACATAAAGAAACACTTCCTTAATGGCTTTAGAACATACTGTACATTGTTTTGTATTTTAATTTGTATTTATTTCTACAATTCAGATATCTCGCCACATAATTTGTTACATAAATTTTATTCTAATGAGCCATCATGTGATCATCTGGAACCCTGTTACAGTAAAATGGCTTATAAGTAGGTTAGAGATAGTGAGTTTTTCACCCATGTGTTCTGGGATATTGACTTGCTCGTAAAATTTCTATTAATTCTTGAGTACAGTAATTACTTTTTATTCTCTGGGCTTACTTTACTGCAATAATGGAGAAAGGGCAATTAAAAATGTAAAAGGAATGATTGCTTCAAATCTCCCTAAATTTGTTTTTTAACCTAATGGTTTTGGACATATGTCAAGATCTTTATTGTATTACTATACTGCAATTCCTACATAAGTAATGTTATAATTTAATGACATAAATTACACCATTAAAACAGAACAGAATTACTGTATGCAGTGACTGAAAAGAGAAGCATTCAAATCAATTGTTCAAACAAAGCGAGATAGAGAGGAATAGTTGACCTTGTTCATCATAATTATTATTATTATTATTTACAGAAGGTGCCATACGTAATCATACTAAGAATGACCATAATATTAAAATAAAATGGTGATATAATTCCCAATATCGAAATTCTTGATGATGCCAGGACCATCGCCACCTTCACCTGCTGCAGGCTCTACACATTGGAAAGGAAAGGTCTAGCTTTAACATCACGCAGGAAACTTTCCTCCTCCCAACAGTGGCATGTAGAATGCCAAACGCCGGTATTCCTGAGCCAAGCAAGCAGACCAATCAGGAGCTGCCTCCATCTCCTGTGAGTGACCCTCCAAGTACCAGCCACCGTTTCAGTCTGCATGCGGAGATGGGTGCAACCCTCAACGTCTGGGAGAAGGCTTCGCTCACGGACACTAATCCCCTAACAGCCAATAAAAATTCAGCTCCCTCCCACCAGTCATCTGGAACACTTTATACAGTATACCGACTGACGAACCCATTCTAACCAGAACGAACCCACCCAGTCCTAAAGAGACTTACAATATGGTCAGAAACACTGACTCCCTTAGAAAACTTCTACAAAGATTCTATACCACTCTACAGTAGAACAACGTCAAGATTATAGTTGCCGTATGCTGACAACCTGAAATTCTACGGCTATGTCACACCATAGTTAACTTCTGTCTGCACGTACCAGGTACCAGAATAAAAAGTGACTATATATTCAGAACTATTTCCTTTCTCCTTATCCAGAATATGTACATCAGCCAGCTCTTACATGTCAGCCTTTAAGCAAAGAGAATACGGTAGTAAGAAGAACTGAAAAGACCTTGTACAAAACCAATTCCACTGATGATGCCCTTCTTTTTAACAGAACATATTATTATTATTATTATTGAATAGTTTGAGACTACTGAGTCAAACTTATAGACTATATTAACCCTTAAACACAGAGCCTCTATTTACAAAAGTGTCTGTCAATGGGTATGCAGCATTTGGGAGTTAAGCGCCAAGTGGAAAAAGTTTTTTCAAAAATCACAGCACGCTTAGTTTTTAAGATTAAGAGTTCATTTTTGGCTCCTTTTTTTGTCATTACCTGAAGTTTAGTATGCAACCATCAGAAATGAAAAAAAATATCATATATAAATATTGAAATATATGACCGCGAAAAAAATTTCATATATAATTGTATACAAATCGCGCTGTAAGCAAAACGGTTAAAGCTAATGAGTTATTTTTTTCCCTTTGTATTGTACACTAAATTGCGATGATTTTGGTATATAACAAATTGTAAAATGATCAAAGCAACACAGAGAAAATATTATCACAAAATATGCATGAATTCATAACGCGCGGACGTAAAAAAAAAGTTTTTTTCAAAAATTCCCCATAAATTGAAATATTGTGCTAGAGACTTCCCGTTTGTTGCAAAATGAAGGTAAATGATTGAATATTACTAGAATGTAGGAGTTTTAGCTTACAATTGCATTTTTCGACCATTTCGGTCGAGTTAAAGTTGACCGAAGGTTGAAATTTTGGCACTTATCGTGATTTATATGAAAATTTTTCAAAACTGATAAAAGCTACAACCATGAGTTATTTTTGTTGTATTCTACATGAAATTGCGCACATTTTTATATAAAACTTTATTAACGACTAATATAAAACGGTGCAAACATTACGACAAAGTGACGACAGAATTTCTGAGATGTTCGGCGAAAGTTAATACATGGACATAAGGAAAAATTTTTTTTTTTCAAAAATTCACCATAAATCGAAATATTGTGCTACAGACTTCCAATCTGTCGCAAAATGAAGGTAAATGATTGAATATTACTAGAATGTAAGAGTTTTAGCTTACAATTGCGTTTTTCGACCATTTCGGTCAAGCTAAAGTTGACTGAAGGTTGAAATTTTAGCACTTATCGTGATTTATATGAAAATATTTCAAAACTGATAAAAGCTACAACCATGAGTTATTTTCTGTTGTATTCTATATGAAATTGCACACATTTTCATATATAAAACTTTATGTAACGACTAATATAAAATGGTGCAAACATTACGACAAAGTGACGAAAGTATTTCTGAGATGTTCAGCTGAGTGATCGCGCGCGGACGTATGGGAAGAGTTTTTTAAAAATTCACCATAAATCGAAATATTGTGCTAGAGACTTCCAATTTGTTGCAAAATGAAGGTACATGATTGAATATTACTAGAATGTAAGAGTTTTAGGTTACAATTGCGTTTTTTGACCATTTCGGTCAAGTCAAAGTTGACCAAAGGTTGAAATTTTGGGTACATCATGATTTATATGAAAATATTTCCAAACTGATAAAAGCTACAACCATTGGTTGTTTTTGTTGTATTTTACATGAAATTGTGCACATTTTCATATAATACTTTATGTAACGGCTAATATAAAACGGTGCAAAAATTACGACAAAATGACAAAAGAATTTCTGAAATTTTCGCCGAGTTACAGCAGACATGAGGAAAAAGTTTTTTCAAAAATTCACCATAAATCGAAATATTGTGCTAGAGACTTCAATTTGTTGCAAAATGAAGGTAAGTGATTGAATATTACTAGAATGTAAGAGTTTTAGCTTACAATTGCATTTTTCGACCATTTCGGTTGAGTCAAAGTTGACCAAAGGTTGAAATTTTTGTAGTCGATGGACGGTACGTCCACTCGTCACCCGACAGACAATTTTAGTCGACTTACGATACGTCCAGTCAGCGTTTAAGGGTTAAGGTCCACCAAAAGAATATGGTCTTAAATGAAAGAAGAAAATTGAGAGGAGGAAGTTGAAGAAGTTAGACAGCCTTAGTAGGAAGAGACCAAAGGGAACAGATGAAAAGTAAAAGGCAGAAAGCAACACAGGTGGTATTAAAGTGACACTGCAAAGAACTTAAAGGACCATTCACAATATGCTGCACATAGCAAGTGTTAACCAAAGTATAGTAGCTTTACAGGATTCTCCAAAGACGTAGCAAACATTCCTTGCATCGTGGATGTTAAATTTTAACTTCTGTGTTAATTTGTAAGGTATTTGTCTTTTTACCATGGTACAAATGCCTATATGAATCATCAAACAAAAATTATGCTTATATCCTAATATTGATATTTCTTATTGAGGACAGCTGGTTGGTGTACACTACGTTACAGTATGCAGTAATGGGAAAACAATGAGAAAAAAATAATGTACAAAATTAAGACTGGATGAATAAGGACTATATGCATACAGCACACAAACCCCATCACCTTATTACCAGAAAGTGAGCGAGTGAGTTTCCATGTTATTCAAAAATTGATACAATATATAAATCTTCCTTCCTTATTAATATTGCATGAAAGGTGAATTCTCTACTGAATAATACATAATAGATATACAAGAGTTAAGGGCCTTTCTAAAATAACATTTACAGCTATACGTAGATTTACTGGCTGTATACAGCTGAGTACATAAAAGCAAAAGAATTAACAGGAAAGGAAAATACCTAATAAAGATATTATATTTATTTGTATTCAGTAAACATCAATGGAGCAATATAAAACATACATTACACTGTATGACTATTTACCTACATGGAATTCAGCAGTCATTTCAGTTCGCTAACGGTGAATGAAGTTGCATTGAGCAGTTAAAATGTTTTAGTGTTACACATATTTCACTTTTAATTCTGTGAGACACCAAAGTAATTTTGTAATGCATCACAAACCCATCTAGACTGAAACACACAATAGGGCTTTGCCTAAATCACATGGAAAACCATCTGTCCCTCGAGCTTTTAAAAAGTATATTCTTTTAAAAAGCAAAATTATTTTTTTAATAATAGAAATGCATTAGTACCCATAATCATACCAATTTCATGGTGAGCAAAATCAAGGACAGTTTGGTCCCCATTCAAAAGAAATGCAGAACAAAAAAGGCAGTCAACTGTAGTCCTGTGCATGTGCATATAGATCCCATCCCCAAGTCTCCAGCAGCTAACTGCCTAACTGGATGTGTTGTCTGACTAACTAGCTGTAAGAATTCAGTGAGGCTGGGAAGTGGGAACTCCATATCATAAATAATAGGTATGTATGAAAAATGTTGTTTTTAAAAAATTTCATATCTTTTCACCACAAACCCACTATAATTGTAAATAGTACATAGAAATTTAGAAGGTTAAGACTGGGCATCTAATAACCAGATATGACTCACTGAGGATTGTAGGATCTATTTGAGAACTCCTTAAACTGAGAAAAGCAATTGAACCCATGTCTCTAGGAATAGTCGTGTGTACGACACGATATTTTTATAAAAACAAAAACAAGTTTTCTAAACAAGCCCATTAATCATAATTTTATTCCATGTAGAAATAATCCAAGTCACACCATTATCCTGAAAAGAATGTCCCCACTCCATCCAGCCAAACCTACTACTACTCTCATCCACACTCTTTCTGTTGTGCCCTATATATGATCTCATGAGTGATGAAGTGGGAGTAAGGGATAGACACTTAAAATTAATAATGGGTTTGTATGAGCAATGTTTTTTTAATTATAAAAACATCACTTGTTCATTAGAACCCATTAATTATAAGAAGCTTCAATTGCTGTTTAGGAAGAGGAAAGAGAGACACTCTCCCAGACATAGCAATTCTAAGATCCTCCTTGGATAATCCCAAATATGCAATTGGAAATGGCTTGCCTGTGTCTGGTATCGGGTACACCAGATTTTGGCTTGAACTGCTAACACAATCTGTTGCCAATTCCTCTCCATTAATGCTATACATACAGTCTTGGGAAGAAGCAGTGTCCCTGGAGATGCAAGACCTGGGAGAAGGCCATGGAAAGAGCAGCAAGTTTGACAAATACCTCCATTTTCTATGAGGTAAGGTGAGTGCCTGTGGCTCGATCCATGGTGAGATCAAGACCATCACTTCAGTATCCATTGCGCCACACACCATTTCATTAAAGGGGTAGAGGAAGAGTGCAAAAAAATGACACACATAGATTCCAATAATGTATTTTGGGTAACTGAGGGTTAAGTAAGTCTTAATAAAAAAACAAAGGAATTATTAGTGAATGATGGACTTCCCAACTAAGAACATTGACCAGATACTCAGAAAGCTGATTCCTCCAAAACACACAAACACCAATCAAAGAACTAAAGATCCACATAAGAACATATGGGAAGGGGAAAAGTCACATTAAAAACAGTGACCCAGAGACTATGGATTGGCTGACAAGACAACAACCACCCACGTAATTAAGAACAAAAGTGATAAAAACTTACTGCGACTACATGAAGGCACAAAGGCTGGGAACACGAAAAGATGACTTGGGAGAGTTGTTGTGATGCTGATATTACAAAGTCATGCAACAGAATGTGTGTAGATGCAATTGGCAGTAGGAGGTTGGCTGGATGGAGCAGTTGCATTTTTTCAGGGTAATGATGCATCTGAGATTAGTCCTACATGGAATAAGGCGCTTCATAATTAATCGGTTCTTGTGAACAACTCGATATTTAAATGTAAAAGGTTTGCAATTTGTATATAATGAGTGCAGTCCAAATACTACATCATCCAAAAGGAAATGTTACTTTTGGGGAGAGTCTAGAAGTGCCCGATATAGTAGAGGGTAGTAATTACCCTTTACATAAGACATATTTACATATGACATAATGGGTGCATAACCCTAGAATCTAGGTCTCGGGGGATACTACAATGGGTAATGGGAGGAGGATTACCTTGACAATGATACTGAAGCTTCCAATTTTGGAAGCTGAACTGCAGTAGGGACTAGCTGCCCATTGCTACCACATGGACTAATGAGTATGAGTCTAACCACCTGTGTTTCACATCCCTAACCCTAAGATAGAAGTTCTTGTTGACTGACTGATTTATTCAATATGAAATTATCTGCTGTCACAACAACAAGGGTCACTGACAACTTAGAATATGTAAGTAAAATTAATTTTTTTCATAAAAGCTTTAAAATAATAACAAAAATAAACCCATAAGTTCTACAACTAATTAAAATCATATAGGCCAATATTCTGTTACCTAAGTCTGCCATTAAAAATATTTTATACCAAGGAGTCCAGCTCCTCCTATAAATAAAAATTACACTACGGTTAAAATTTACCTCCTACTTTACTTTTATGGCATAGGATTTAGTCTTACAACAGCATCTGATGCAATACTATTTACCAAACTGTATGCCCTTCAATGCCTATTATACCTATGCAGGCTGGTATACCCACCAAAATTAACTAAAAATATCCACTCTAAAATCTCTAAAACAACTGGGTGCTTGGTATTATGCCTCCCAGAGACTGCAGTACACTCAGGAAGCCATTAAAAATTATTTTTCTTTCCACGAGTTAAAATTTCCCCTAAAACTATTAAATTTGCATATAATTTTGCACTAAAAATTAATGACTGCATTAAAAATCATTGCGCTTAATATCTTGGAAAATACTCTTCTTCGGCTTCTCCTCAATTCATAATCAGAGTCACTGCTTAACAAACCTCCTCCAGCTGTTTCCAACTTGAATGGCTCATTTCATAATTCGTTTTGGCAATGATTTATGGACAAACTGGTTCTGAGGACTCCAGGGCACTCTCTTCTTAAGCACGATGAAGACAAGAGTACAGTATACAACACCATGCAGTGACAGAGCTGAAGCTCAACCAAGGAGGATACTAACCTAACCACCTCACATTGGTGACATACTCTGAAACCTGGCCCTCATGTGATAAAACTCACTTGATCCACTCTTGCCAAATATGAACTCCGTAAAACATTCCTTGATATCTATCTCTGAAGCCAACCAGGGAACCAGTGAAAAAAGACTAAGCAACTGCTTCTACTGGTGGGGTCTCAGTATCTGAAAAGAGATGGCATACCTGGGTGGAACATACCATCATCTTGTAAAAATGTCCAAATCTGGAGTTTAGAAAAGAGAAGTGAGACTGCATCCAAATACGGAGTTTGGATAAGAGAAGAGGTGACACTGCAATAACCCTTTATTGTCTTCTGTTCCTTGGTGTCTTGTGGCCCTGGTTGCAGCCATGTCTGCTTGCATTGGTCTGGATGTGGTTCCTGGCTCTGGTCCTAGTGTATGTTCCACTTAGATAATTATCAAATGTGGGCCTGGTCGTGAACTGACAGCTTGCTTGCATCTGGTCCTGAGTTACACATCTGTCTACTTAAATGGTTCTGATCATGGCTCATAGCTTAGGCTAGGACTGGTCCTTGTGTGGTTTTCATGACTCTAAGTTCTTATGAGCTTGCTGGTGCAGCCTGGCCACAGCTGATGTCAGTGCTGCTAAGTTCTTGTGCACTGAAAAGGCTCTAGTTTAAGCTCTCTGTCATTTGTATAGCACTTGGGTTCAGAAAAATGCCTGGAGCAAAGCTCCTTATACTTAGTGTGAATCTCATCTGAAAAAACAGGATTCATCTCCAAGCACCACAGGAATTAGCATGAGCAGGACTCAACATACTATGAGTCTTCTTAGACCTGGTGTAGGTACATCTTGTCTAGGTTGAGGTGGTGGCAGAGCCTCCTCTATCAACAATGTTGATGCTCTTGAAGGAAAAATATTGTAAAATCCCTATATGGGTTCGTATATGACTCCTCAGCAGAAAAGGCAGTAGCAACAACTAGTACCTGGAAGACTGGGAGAATGGATTGCAATGGGACAGTCTGAAAAGGGGAGCTACTTCATGCGAATTAGAGAGAAAGCTGCCTCTGAGGGGTGAGAAGTTGAGACAAGAGAGCAGCCTTTGCTGCGTAGTCTTAGGATGTCGTAATGATAAGTGATCAGTATCAAACTCTGGAACCTGAATAAAACCATAAATTGGTAAACAAATATATCCAGAAGTACATACAGTTTTGTAGCATCATGCTCCCTCTTCAGTGTGGAGACATCTTAGAAGTCTCTTCAACTCCTAGAAAGATTTAGGTCCCACTGGAGTGATGACCAATCTTGGCCAGCAGGATAGGAGAGTTTGCATTTCAAGGAACAAACCTGACTTCAACAACTCCAAAACAGTCCTTATCAGGAAGACTACTGTATTACAGCTTTGCCGACACATCTTTGTAAAGCAAAACAAAGATGACAAAGTGAAATACACAATACAGCTGACACAGCAACATACTGTATTATATACATATAAAAAAGATACAACATCACTAAAATCAAAGGCTATAAATTTACATAAATGACAAGTAAATCATAAATTCAGGAAGGCAAGATACAAGTACAAACTGCAAAAAGGATAATAAGGTAGTTATGTTCTTAATGCAGTACAGTATATGAAAAATTTCTGATTAATTACTGAAAACCAAAATAAAACTAGTCTTAAACACAGTCAAAAACAAAACAAAAAAATCTGCATAAATTATTATTATTATTATTATTCAGAAGATGAAACCTATTCATATGGAACAAGCCCATAAGGCCCATTAACTTGGAATTCAAGCTTTCAAAGGAAGGTGTTCATTAGGAAGAGGTGGTAAAGGGAAATACAGAAAGAAGAGATCTCACTTATTAACAATGAAAAAATAAATTAATAAACTGATAAAAATGTATTAAAATGCATTGCATCTTCATTTGATCTGAAGTTCCAATTGCACAACATCCTCTGGGTGGCTGTTCAACAGTGTAATGGACCTCTGGAATTGAGAAGTTTGACAGTGAGGCATATTTACTGCATGTTGGTGCTGCTGTTCAGCAAACCTGGCTGCTCTCGACAGGTAAAGGGAATCAGGGATCAATTTTGAATGTGAAAGATCTCTGTTAAAATACAACTTAAGAAAAAGTGACAAAAAAGAGACCATCTACCAAAGGTCCAACACATAAATGCTACTATAAGGGAAACAGACAGAAGCAAACATCCACACCAGAGAACAGCAGTGTAGTCAAGGAAGCACAAATGACCTAAAACAGGTTGCACTGATTTTACCACTGCTATACATATATGAGGCCTTACGAACAATAACTTTAATGCGGCATTTGCTGCAACTTTCATTAAATGTTTCCCAAAAGTAAGGTGGGAGTCAAGAGTTACACCTAGAATAGTTAAAGCTTCATACTCATTCAGCAAAGTTCCACCTACCTGAAGGGAGGACAGGGTGGAAAACTGAATGCTTACTCCTCAAAAACAATAAATTAGATCATTAATTCTGATAGATAGAGAAAACCTAAGTTACCAGTAAACTAAACAATTACTAACTTATGAAAATAAGCCAACTAGCCAATACATTCCAACATTACCAACACAAAAAACCAAATTGGCCCCCCTCCATAAAAAAATAGAAAAAAATAAAGCCTAATGCTGAGGCAAAAAGCAGCTTCCTTCCCATGAGAAAAAATAAGCAAAAAACCTCCTGAACAAACTACCATCCACCAAGCAGGGAAAACCTTCACTGGCAGAGTAGCTGAAAACTCCATTTCATTAAATCCTTTACTGCATGAGCCAAATGACAAACAAAAAATGAGGAGGATGAAAAAATTAAATGAAAATAGCAATCCTCAAAAACGAATCAGAAAATGCCTGGGGGTCTCTCGTGACGGCATACTATCTCTCAGACACAAAGTGAGGCTTGTAGTTGCTGCAAACTCCGTAATCCATCTATGCAAATGAAAGCCTACCAGTTGACTGCCATCTGTTCTGTTTTTCTTTTGAATACTAGAGATAAAAGTGCCAGAGATTTTGCTAACCACAATTTTGGGCTACTTATCAGAAGTGAGTTTGTAGTGACCCTAAGCAAACAATAAGAAGGAACTCAGGAGGTCCATATGACAATCCCCCAAACGTAGCCTCTGGTATTGCAAGTGGTTTTATCCATCGGTTTAAAATACTGCCCTTATATTTATGCCACTGTTTCTATTTTCAATACTGGCAAGACATGAGAAAGTTTATTTTATCTAGGCACCTAACATTAACTTGTACCATAAAAGACCAGTCATCCCTCATAAATAATCTTTTTGTACACCATGAAAAAACAGTAATCCCTATTTCTTTCTATACCATGAGAGAGCAGTAATCTTCTCAAAAACTTAAGCTGCTGTTTGTTGCTGAAGTACCCCTCCTCTCAGACTGCTATGTAATACCCACTACCCTTGTTTCCCTCAGTCATTGTGTTGACTTGCACAGTACTCTGATTATTTCTCTCTCTTAGAGACCAAGATATAGACATTTGTTACCAACACAAAAGACTGATATATCCCCGTTCAATTTCCTATGGTACTGTATAACCATAATTTATGGAGAGACCTGTCTTGAATCTGTTAATGTTTACTATATTTGATTTTGCGTACATTTGTGAGCTTTAGTTTACTGAAACTTGCAAATCCATAACCTTCCTTTTCATGGTAATAGAAGTGATTCAAGCCTGTTGCAAGCAATTTTACCTTTGCAGCACAGAGAATGCATGGCTGGTACTTAAAACTCTTCTGTATGTTCAATATACACTGTGGTGTAAGTATGACAGTTAAAAAAATTACATCTCTTGCTTAAAACAAAATACTTAGCTATTCTCTTGGTCCTTCTAACACTTTACCAGTTCTCAAGTGTCATTAAACCATTTAAAAAACACATACACATCCACAAATCACACAATTTATGAATGACGTGACTTTTGCTTTCAAGCTTATGGAAATTAACATGGCATAAATTCCATGATTCTACTGTAGTAAAAGTTAACTCATGGACTCCCAACTCCTTATCTACAGGACACCTTTTTAATGTGGAACAAAAAGAAGAGTCAAGGGTTCAACATACCCTTCTCAGCCCATCCCTCAAAAAAACATCATTTTAGACTCACTTCAAACTTTTTAAACTGACAGATAAAATCAGAAGTCCAGGAAAAAGTTCAATGAAAAACAGATTTAATAAATACTCAGCCAGGGATATGTATGCTGTACACTGGCACCTCAACTTATCAGATATGTTGTTGAGTTTAGTACAAAAAAATTGTACTTCTGTGTTTTTTTTTTTATTTTGCAGGTAGAGTGCAGTTATTTCTTCTGTCTTACAAGTTCTATTATAGTATACAATATAGTTATAAAAATACTCTTCCTGCTGTACATCATTAAATTTATGTATTAAATGTAATTTTTTTAAAGCGAAATTATTGTTCATCTGGCAATCGTGTGCTCAAAAACTCTGAGATGTCTGGTTAAATAAAGTGTAACTGCAAGCATATATGCACTGTACCTGCATTTCAGAATGGGCAAACAAGCAAATCACTATTGAGCAAACGTATACTGTATTAACAGTTCCTGACATGAATTTCATTAAAGTAATATGTTTTGCTGTGTGAGCACTTGCTCTGAAATTCTAAGATCTGTGGTTAAAACATGTGCAACTGTACTGTATGTGTACCTTAGCATAGGAAATCATTGTTAACTGAACTTATAAAAACAGTTCCTTATATGCATATTTTTAAAGTGACTGTGTCTTGTTTCTTTTCTTTGCTGGGCAAGCACCAGCACAGATCTGCAGCTAAAAATAAATGCAAATGCCTGAGCCTACCAACTCCACACCCCATACGTTTGGAACATCTCTGTTTGCTCTTTTACATAACAATGGAATTTGGCAAGTCTGACTGGACTACAATGTCCACAGTCACCACAAACCCACTGAGGCCTCACTAAACTTCTTACACAAAATTTACTGCTATATCTAATACCGTATGGTTTGTTAAATTAATTGACATACTATATTTGATGCATTACTGTTTATATTCTTCATCTTCAAGGTAAGATTTGGTGCTGTATGTTACAATTTATTTAGCCTGTGTATGGGTGTCCGTGCCTATATGTACATGAGCATCTTATTTGGAAACACTAATTGTACTGTGAATGGTGTCTCTCTGGTACAATTTTTCATTGACATTTGTTCTATGAACGTAGTACAGTACCAAACTCAATACAGTACAGTTATGTAGTGTTACATATTTTTCAGTCTGTGTATGTGTGTGCATCTACATGCGTGCATCACATCAAGATAAACTTCGCACTTACTGTAGCCAACTGCTCAACTTCTGCTTACTTACTGGTATGCTTAGAAGGTTATGTACAATACAAAATATATAATAAAAAAAATTACTACAAACATCTTACTTTTTCTTTACCATAAGTTACAAAACACTATATATATACAATACTGTTTTTACTGATATTCATTTAATGCAGTACAGTATTACTGTACTTCATAAAGTAACTCTCTCTGTGTTTTATTCCTTATAAAAAATAAAATCTTGACAGAAAAAGGCAAGCAAATGCCAAATTCTTTATAAAAACAAATTCTATATGAAAGAAATTTCTAACAGAGTGGGGGCGGAACATGCAGTTTTTTTTTAACTTACTATTAAAAGACACCCAAAGGTTTATGATCTTTTTTTATATGTAACATGATTTTTGTGTATTTTACCTGCCTTATAAGCATACCCAGTAAGTACTGTATATAGAAACACTGTAACTGGTTACGTTTTTGTTAAGCTAAACTGTACAGTACTGTATTGTACATGTTTTTAGAAGCATTATATTTTGCAAATATTTCTCTGAAATCAAAAGCTAATTAAATTATTTTAAATGTAATAAAAATTACAAAATACTTTACCGGTTAGGATAGCTACCAAATACTTTACATTCAATCGCTGTACACTATAGGCTAAGCTAGTTGCTCCAAGGTACTGTACTGTGTAGGCTGTATGCCAATGTTCATTACTCAATGGATTTTTTTGCTTACTGTCCTCTAAATTGAGGTGCCACTACACATATAAAAAATGTGAAAATATAAACCAGCGAAAGTAACTGGTTAAATTACCAATGAATGACAACTTTAACTGCTTTCAAATAAATTATGGGTGTTTAGGAAAATATTAAGTATTTTCATATGGAAAGCACTGGGATCAATCAACAACACTATACTGTATTACTTCCATCACTCAACACTTTGAAAATTCCCACATTTTTGGGAAAAATAAAAAAAAAAAATACTTATTTAAATAATCCAAGTGACAAACACCCATCCATCTATTCTCTTGAACTAAACTGGATAATGCTGTTTTTCATGACACCTTAACCTTTCATCAGAATCAAGTAGGGTATGCCTGCCTTTTTTGCATGGTGTGAATACGAATATGCTTTTTTAACGTACTGTTATCATTTGTTCGGAAATGGCAGAAGTGACAAGCGTAAGGCCTTTCTCCATTGTGTGTGCGTATGTGCTTCTTAAGATCATAAGAATCACGACTTCTATGCCCACAATAAGGACAACTTAGCCTTTGAATCTTCCTATCAGCCACAGAGAATCGATCACGCTGCTGGCTACTGTTCATCCACAAAATATCCGTTTGGCTCACCTAGAATAAAATAAGGGATGTTACCATCCAAGCTAATCCTATAATGTGCAGTTAACAGCTAGAAACATCACACATGCACAGGTTCCTTTTGAATGTTAGGCTCCTTCATATCTTATTCTTATGCCCAAGATTTTCATAAAAATACTGTATGTTCAAATGTTATAAGAGCACTGTGCAATATCATTATTGGGAGTGCAACACACAAAAATTCTTGTAAAGTTAAGATCTTAAATAACCTGATCTCAAAATACTGTCGCATACTATAAATAAACACTTGAAAACTTTAAAATTATATTTCTTGTTTGGTTAGCGATACTAACAACCTAGCAAATCTGACACTTCCCAAAATGTTGTTTCTTCCTTTAAGCACATAACCAATGCTTAGTCTTCAGAGAACAAAACCACAAAATTTTTCAGCCTACAGAAAAATCTCTGAATTTTCTAGACCTAGAATAGGAGTATCATATACTTTCACCAATTTTTTTAAATCTTCACATGGCATCACATGGCAAAATATAGTTAGGATATATAAGTACAAAAAAAGCCACAGCCATCTACTTATATTTGCAAGGCTGGCATGTTACTAACATGCTCCAGCTGTTCTTGCTCTTCCCCTGTATCGACAAACTACTTATTGGCAGTTAAATTTCCAGCAAAATAGTCAAGATTTTCACTGCAATTTTCCAGTAATTCATTACCATCTATGATACGAATAAGGGTTCAAGTAAAACTATGATATGAACACCAACTTGCTAGAATCAGAAATAAATTGCACTGTAGTTCACTCACACACACCTAGAGCCATAACGAATAAATTCTTTAATGGCCTGGAAGAAAAACCTGCTTTTACAACAAAATAAACTTTTATACACACCCAATATCATAAAACAGCCTTGAACTGTGCAGAACATATCCAGGTGCATGAAGCAAAAATTTCCTAAAAGAACAGTTCCACTAACCATGGTCAGCCAGCTCTATTACTTGACGTATTTATCGATGCTACTTATTGTATTGCACCAATTTCAATCTAATGAAAAAAAGAAGAGGGCACTCAAGTTTGATGAGTTCATTTTTACAAAAACTTGTTCTATTGTATAAAGTTTACTAACAAAAAACCTATTCATCATAAATTAGCTTGAAACACTATTTGGGAGAAAGGATGTAACACATGAGTCCATGATGGATGCAACCTCATGTTCATTAGATGAAGAGAGATGGGGAGTTGTCAAGGACAGGTTCAAAAGAAGAGCTTCTGTGCTTAAAGATCTGCACTGGTGATCTCCTGACTTGGGTACCCCAATATGCAATGAGTCTGCAGACTGGCACAAAGGACATAAAACAATGAACTCTGCTGATAAAGGGAGAGAGACAAGAAGAGCAAGAATCAAAAACTATTGAGTTTCATATTCATTACTCAAAGAAGAATGCCTCTAGGGATAAGATAATGTTGAGGGGAATGAAAAATCAGTTGCTGGTCAAAGCTAAAATCCCTGCCCAGTTGTCACTGATGAGTCAAGTCACAATAACTGCAGGGAGATGTGACAATGATCACAGCAATTCCTTAAGAATTTCACTCACCAAAGATAGGCTAGATAAACTCAAACGAGAAGACATAGTGACTGAGGGTGTGGAGGAAACTTGTAGAAAAGGGACTCGTGCAAAAGAAAAACTTTGTGACAACCACAAAGTTTCAGAAAGCCTGGGAACTCTCTCACTGGGGAGGCAGCGAGCACACAAAGCCATCAGACATTTAATGGTGCTCAAAAACTCGCAAGCAGCCACATCACAAGAGCAAATGGCAAAACTATGTGTCCAGGCTGGTCCAAACCTGAAGTGATATGTAACGTTTTCTGTCTGAGCCACTAAGGCCAGTCACAGAAGACTGCACAGAGGATGCCCAGCATTATGATGTGGCAACAGATCTGACAAAGGAGTTTTGAACCTGTAACTGAATATTAATCTGAAGCTGTTGACAGCAAGGTCATAAGTGGCATAGAATTGGCCTCACAAGAGTCAGAAAGTGCACTGCACACCTTTGAAGGTCTAGCTGATGAGCAAGCCCAACAAAGTGGTTCATCTGTTGGCTTTTGGAGGGCCCTCTGGCTGCACAAGCACCACTGAACTACTCTTTTTGGAACTTTTTGCTTTATGCACCTGTACAAGTCCCTCATACCTTAAGGCTATTCCAAAATGGGTTTGTGATACTTATACATATGCAAATCTAATTATTATTATTATTATTATTATATAGATGAACCCTATTCGTATGGAACAAGCTCACAGGGCCTATTGACTTGAAATTCAAGTTTTCAAAGAATATGGTGTTCATATGTAAGGAGTAACAGAAGTTAGTAGAATATACTGAAAGAACAGATCAGTTATTAAAAAAGAAAAATTAAATTAACCAATTAATAAATAAATAGATAAATATGTAGGTAAATTATTTATTAAAATACACGGAGAACTGTTTTGGGTAGTAATGCATCTTCCCTTGAACTTTTGAGGTTCCAATTACACATCCTCAGGGAGATTGTTCCACTGCCCAATAGTGGGAAGAATAAAGAATCTCTGGAACTGAGAAGTCTGACAGCAAGGCACATTTACTGCATATTGGTGCTGCTGTTCAGATAATAATATGAGGGGTGAGCCACAACAGATTCAAAAGACAATCATCATTATTAAACAGTTAAAACCACAGCACTGAGTCACAAACCTCAACTCACAAGGCTCAGCTAAGGTATGTGTTCATAAATGACTCCACAGGGTGGTATGAATTACAAAAAATAATGAAAGCAATAACAGCAGACATTACAAGGGAAACTGAAGATGGTACTAGGTTCTTTGCAGCATCCCTTTGGCCTCACCCACACCACTTTCCGCTTCTTATTTTTCATCCTTTCCCTTTCCCTTTGGTCTCTTCCCACACAGTTGTCCAATTTCTTTAACTTTACCTTCCTTAAATTTTCACCTTTCATTTAAAAATGTACAATTAGGGCAAGTACTTTCATTTGGGGTCTCAAACTAATTTATAATAACAATACCAAAAACAGGTAAAAACTGGAGCAAGATATGCATAGTGAAACCTTAGTGAAACTATACCAAATGGGACATGTCACGGGAAGGGATCTAGCATAAATTTAATGACAGATTTTCTTCAATACTAAATTTCCTTCCACCTGTTGTGCACAAAAGATATAAACAGGTGACATTTGGAGAAACACGAGAAACCTAATTAAGTTCTGTGCAAATTGGCTCTTATTTTTCAAGTCCTCTCAAGGTGAAGGATGTAAATTTCCTTACCTTGTATACAATATACCCATCAACTCATGAAGACCACTAATTTCTTATGTCCTCTCTCAGGATACCACATAAATTCAGCATGTTAAGCTAGAACTGTTTGATTTAACCTTTCACATTTGGAGTTGTGAAATAAACTCACTCCATTCACTTATGCTCATGTGCTTTCTGTCTGATTTTTACCCAGTTCCTAGACAATCTTGATAAATGCTGAGAGCAATTACTTTTCTTTTCATATACGCATATGTACATACTGAAAATTACCATCTAATGAAAACATGTTTATAAGTTAATGGTTAGATGAGTTCTCAGTGTTCAACAAAATCTTCCACATGTTGAATAAATCTGCTTTATATCTAGCCTCTTCTACATTAAGTTAAATCATTCTTTCAATGGAAGGGAAGAATTGCAAGGCCTACAAACAGTAACTAAAAATTATTTAAACAACTACTTTAAAACACATCTCAAGATACAGGCAATGACTTAATAAACATCCTCGCTGGAAATACTGCAAACGTAGGCATACAGAACCAACAAACAAATTTAAGTCTCTTTACTTTGGTAAATGCAGTAAATCACAATGAAGGCACAGCACTGTACAACAGACAGCACCCATTACTCAAGGGGCTCTCAAAAACTAACACAAATTGTTTATTCCTTTATTTTAAATAATCTGCTAAAAAATCTATCAAAAAATATTTTTAAATTCCACAAATGCCAATAACTTTTACCTGCACAATTTGTTAACCAACACATGCCATATGTTGGGCAAGAGATATCCTCAGTTACTTTCTTTTAATGAGTAACTATCCCACACAAAAAGCCCCTTTATGCAAAATGCAAAAATATGATCCACTGTCCATTCTTTACCTTTCTAAAGAGACTGGAAAATGGATACCCCCTATATACTAATGCAGTCCATCTATCCATAACAAAAAATATGTATAACACTCTAGACTTATGGGAAAAATATGCATGTGTTCCAAGTAACTACATCCCACCCACCCAATAACCCTATACAGTAGTGCCTTTACAGCATAATGCCTTTGAATACTTTCTATATCACTTATTACATAACTTAAATCTGCAAAAAAATATTTCAAAAACCATACCGTACCCCTATCATTTTCCAGGACAATATGTAAACACCTAATTTTACTTAAAATATCAAACAGGCAATACATCAGTAAATTGAAGTGGATATGAAACATTTTAAATTACTGAAGTGGATGTGAATCATTTTAAGTTACTGAAGTGGATATGAATCATTTTAAATTACTGAAGTGGATATGAATCATTTTAAAAGTAAAAAAAATGTTATAATACCCCCTTGGGGTATCAGGACCAACCTCCTTTATAAGGTTAGGGCATACTCAATACATGAGAGGATGCCACAAAATACTTGTCAAATGCTTTAGGAGCTCTTGCATCTTTCTTCCTTGGACTACAGTATTCACAACGTGCTACATGCTCCTGCTTAAGCTCCAATCCACACTGGTGAAAATGTCAATATTCTCTTTGTCCACCTCACGAAACCCAACCTTGGACAAAAATTTCACGTCACTGAAAGTGCTGGCGACAAAAAGAAAGCCCTTAAAACCTTGGCTACATTAGGCCACATTTTTCTGCCAGACAGCTTTCAAAGTTGAAGGCTGTCTCATCACCAATAAAGTCGATCACATAATTTACAATAAAATCCGTAAAGTATTCCTCAACTGTCCTATCAAGATTGCTGCAAGGAAACAACCAAAATCTTCCTTGTAGGCTGGATGAGAGGGGTGGTGTCTGAAGGCAAAAACAGCACCTCAATGCTGTGGCTCAAGTCATCAAAGGCTTTGAAATGACACAAAGCATTATCAACATGGAAGAGGAGCCTGTTGGGGATGCCCTTTAGACTGCACACTGCTCATGGGTTGGTGGAAAATAAACAGGTATCTATGACTGACAGCTGCAGCCATAAAAACTTAAGTTGGATTTCCAGATTAGGTCAAGTTACTCCTTGATGAATCATTCAAGTGCCCACAGAATTTCATGATATGTAATAACCATATCAGCCTCACATCTCCCTCATAGTCCTTGGCAGTAATAAACATAGAGGCAGTCCTATCTTCTTAAGTGATGAAAAAATCTTGTTGGACACCATCTGTCCAAAGAGGTCCATCTACTAGATTTTCAAGCTCTGCATCAACACCAAAAAGTTTATGAGTTTGTCCATGTGAAATACCTTCAAAGAAACTTTAATGAATTATGATATAGTTAATGATTACAAATGAAAAAATGACAAGGACATTATGATTCTGAAGAGCACAGATAAGGAAAGCTGGGATCAAATTTTCACAGGTGTGTGTAGTACAACATACACACAGGAAATGACCATTTTCTAAGAGAAATGAACTTTGGGGCCCAGCTGTGTGGAAACTACTGCCACCTTCTTTTTAGGAGTGTTTCTTGAAGCTGCTGACTGCATGATTAAGGTATTGTTAAGTGATGGGTTTGGGACAAAAGGTTAAATGATTACACTAGCATTAGACACTGTGAAAAAATTTAACAAGATGATGAAAAGAAAGACAGACAACAGTTGAGCAGAAATTGATGTTTCAGATGTAATGTGTTAAAGGATCTCCACAGTGGTGGGAAAATGACCTGCAAGTATGACTTGTAAGTAATTTCTTCATGAATGGCTAGGCTCCTAGCTAACATGTGCTGTTACATACATAAAGTAAAAGATCTGGATACTGTATGGGCAAATTTACAATTCAAGTTCTGGGATAAGCTCAAAGGTGTTGAGACCCATCCAACCATAGACAACACCCCATTATTTTCATTCAATGTTAATTTCACACAGGTCAGATGTTTTTTATAACTCCCTTTGGTGGTAAGAATCTTAATGTAAACAATATTAGAATGGTAGTGCAAACAGAATTAGACAAAAGGAAATAAAGATTGCAGAGACAATTAAAAAGTTGTAGATTATATGTAGACTTAAAAATGTATCAAATAACAACTGCCAGTACAGTACTTAGCACTTATGTTATATGCTCTATATGCCAGAACAAAAACAATATTTTATACCTATCACATATGTGACACAAAAATAGGGATGAAAATATTGTGTATTTAACATTCCTTCCAGGAAAAACCAAACTCATATATCACAATTTTTTAACCTATTTGTGATCAGCAACCCATAACACACAACTAGTTACATTTATCACCATAAATAGTCATCATACTATATTTTTTCCTCTCAGTGTTCACTTCACACTCTTAACACTTGAAACTCCACATTAAGGGAAGTACCCAAGGCATACAGACTAAAAGGCTGTTTTTAGCTAACAATAATTTTGGACCGTTTAATATTTAAGAAAAAACATCCTACAGTATTACTGCTCAGTGAAAGAGGGTCAGGATGAGATTTCACACTCATTATCCACGTAATAGCAGAGTTTTTAACAATTTCAACTAGACAATAGAAAACAAAAGACTCTCAGGTGATTCATCATAGCTATCATATCTCATTTCTTTTTTATGTAAATGAATAGTTCCATACCAAATAATTATATTTAAATTAACTCATAAATATAAAGCCATACAGAAATGAGAAAAAATCACCACTTTTCATGGATTTTTCAGGACTTAATGCATTATTTTCCAATTTCCAAGATGAAAGTAATATTAATTTTCATTTAGACAAAAGTTCAACTACCCTTCTCTGATAATTTTGGAGCACTCATGCGAAGACAATTAATTCTATTCGCCATTTTCTGAAAACTTGTATTTTAATGAAGAAAAATTCATTCCTCAGAGATAAAAGAATTACAATTAATGAAGCCATCAGATGATTTAATATATCTACTGAAGTTAGTAATGAGTTAAAATGTTTGGTCAGTAACATTTTTATAAATTTAAATGTGTAAATAAAAAATTTTCCACTCATATATTATTTAAACTCAAGAGCTCAAATTCTGGGATTTTCTAACTTCATATGAATTAAGCATTGACTGAATGATAATACGCAAATATTTGTAGCAAAACCCTTCAGCCAAAGTTCAAGGCCTTAGTTTATATCATAATGACAACATAAGCCAATAGTGCTTCTCTTCATCAAATAATGAAAATAGTTCATCTGCATACATTATCGAAAAAATCAACTTGGGCCTCAATTATTTTTTTTAAACTTCCACTTACCAGCCTAAATATTACTAAGAGTTATAAAATTCAATGGCACCTCTACTTATCAACTAAGATGGATGGAATGACAAGAATACAGATACAGTATTCAGAAAGGTTGTCACCTTGAGACACAAGAATTAAACCAATCAGTTTTTGGAAAGTGAAATTCACCACAAAATTTACTGCTGTTTACTTTTAAGTTGTAGTACGTCTTGTAGCCATCACCTAAAAAGTTTTACAGTCTATAACTAAAACCGTTTCAGAAACAAAACCTATAATATAAAAAGGATAGTCAATAAGTTTTAATCTTTTTGGTATACTTCCTCTCCCGCTGTCATTTCCATTTTTTGTTGGCGCTGAAAAAGCTTGAGAAAAGAAGCCTTTTGCTATTTTAAGTTTTGTTTAATACCTGACATCAGTTTGGGTTATTATGAAACAAAAATAAAAGGGTCACATTTACAAGCCTACAAAAAAGGGGTCACATTTGTAGCAAGCCTGTTTCCTGACAAACTTTCAAAAATTATTAAAAACATCTGGTTTCAAAAGTTGTAAAATAATCCTTCACTCCTTACACACTTGTACCTTAGTTCTTTATTATTACAATAAAATTTATTGTTCAAATTTTCCAATGAACGACTATACTTACATTGTCTAAGATAATATGAAACTTGTATTTTATCATTAAATGGAAATACAAAATAAATCAATGTGTAAACTTGAGCAAAAATAAGCTTACAGTAAACCCCAGATTCGCATTCTCATGGTTTGTGGACTCACGATTCGCTGGTTTCTCTGTGGAGCATATCTAGCCATCATTCGGAAAATTTGCCCATTCATGTATTTTCACTGAGAAATATTCACTAATTACTGTACTTTCATATAATTTCATGAATAAATGCACTTTTTGTGATAAAACTATTAAAATACTCAGGTATAAGCATTTTTACAGGGTTTTTCTTGGTTTAAGCTATCAAAATGGGCAGTTCTAAGTGTTTTTAGAGGGGTTTTAAGCATTCGCGGATTTGACCTATTCGCAGGGGGGGGTGTGGGATGCATCCCCCGTGAATACAGGGGGGTTCACTGTACTTCAAAAGCAAAACAATTTTTCTCAAATTAATATTTTCAACATAAACCTTTCATTATTTGTGTCCACATTCACAGTCTCCAAAGACCCTAGACACATAGTTCCCAAATGTTAAGTACCTGCTCTCCTCACTGGCTAGCAATAATGAACTCGCATCTCCCCAAATCCAAGGCACCAGGCAGATAAAAGCCTCACTTTTTGTGGCACTGGCTATAGCTGCGAGACTCACCAGGGGTTGGGAGACAGGCCATTTGATGCAAATGGCAGGTTACATTTGAAAAATCTTTGTTTTTTGTAAATAACATTATCAAGATAAAAACAATATATAGCCCCACAAAGAAAAACTGCTGACCATGTAGAAAGCATTTCTCTTACAGATTTCTCTCACATGGCACAAAAATAAAAACAAATTCTAATACAGTATATTATAATAAGTTGTTATATAAACCAACTTCAAATCTAGAACTATGGAACAAGCTCCTAACCCAAGATGTAGCTCTACTTACAATTAAATGGTAGCAAAGGCCAGGCTGCTGCTACACAGTTTAAAGGCAATGAGAAAACAATCATTACTCTACAAAAAATAAAAACAAAAATACATATCTGGTGGTAACTGAGTATGCAGGTAATCTCCTCGAGTGCACTGAAGTTAAAAGCATTACAAAATACAGCATAAATGGTGTGGTAACTTAAAAACTGTACAGAATTTATGTATAGGATTAATTCTAATACAGCACTATATATACAAATTGAAGAGTTGGTATAATGCCAGCCAGCAACTAACTTGAAAAATAGGTATCTAACCTTCCAATCATTACAAAAACAGAAAACTTACTCGTCATATCACTAAAGACAATAAATACACAATACTAAAACCTCTATAGAGTATGAGCAAAAATAAGTTTGCCAAGAACTGGTCGGTACCACATGAAATTACTAACTGGACCACTGACTTGAAGTCCAAATTTCATTACAAAATCTTTACTTTTGCTAGACACATAGCAGAAACAACAGCTAGGATAAAAAGATATTTTTTAATAAATGGAGAGAAGTAGATCTGAATATTAAGAAATATAAATATTGTCATGGAATACAGAACTTGCTGTCAACAAGATACACACAAAAAATGAGGCTCTTACCATTCCGATACCTGAAATCCATGGAGGTGCAAGCAGAGTATTGCTACCCAACAAACACATGATTATCTTCCTCTAATGAAGCGTCTCAAACTCAGACCATGAATGTGGGCATATGTAAATAATGGGCTTGTTGTGACACAAATATAATAAAATTACAAATAAAATTATCAAATGAAAGAGATTAATAATAAATTGGCTACTTTTAATAAAAGGGTTCCAAGTGAATTCCTTGAAAATCATCAGTGACAATTAAATCATAATCTTGAACTCAATTTATACCTATCATTACAATAATAAAAATATTTAAACACTTGCTTCATGACAGCAAGTACATGTACTTTGAAAGCTGAAACCTTTAAAAAATAAATACTAAATTAACAACAAGACCAGTGAGGGCAAAACTGTAAAACTTGGAACCTACACAAATATACAATTTGCAACACGTCCGTGATGGCTACAAGATGTCTTACAACAACCGACAAGAGGTGCATTGTACTTTTACTGTAATATTTCATACAAAAACTAGCATTACAGTACTAATTGTCATCTATCTTTCTTCTTTTAACAGAAATCACACCAAAAACAATAAAAAAATTTACGTACCTTGATGGTGTACCCAAGAATAATGGTGACAGTTGTAAAATTCATTTCTCCAACAGAAATTCCACAATGACAATAAGACTTCAAACATACCCCAACTTTCATATAAATGGTGGTTTCAAATACAGTAAAGTGCAAAACCTCCAAGAGGAATTTTTTAATATATAGACAAAAAAAGACCTCAATAAAATTTCACAAGCCACTAATGCTACAATGCCTAATAAATACTGTAAAAGAAAGAAAGACAGATTTCTTCTGAAGGTGACAAATTTCACAAGGTATGCAGTGTAACACTCACCAGGGGTTGATCCTGTTGTGACTGCGGACCAGATGGACCCACAACGGAAGTTGAATCACCTGAGTACCCTTGATTTGACAATTCCCCTTGAGTGTTACCCCACTGAAAAGGAAATTGATTGTAACTTCATTACATAATCTCTATAAACAGCATCAATTAGCCACTGATAACTACTAACCATTTAAAACTTTAAAATCTTGTTTCATTGGCATATCTTATAAAGCTCTACCTGCTACAGGTGAAAATAGATCATGAAATTTGACAAGAACTACTGGATGGTACCAATAGTGGAGACAAAACTGAGTGAGCACCTTATCAAAAGCAGTATTTGTCTCATTTGCTTCAACAGCTGCTTCAGGGCGAATCAAACCTGCACAGTCAGGAGGAGTGTTTGTTTGTTATGCAACAGAATTCTTGCAATTATTATAAATGTACTCCTACAAAAATAAAATTATTTTATAAACTAGTATCATCTTTATTATCATGTACATTTCAACCAGACCCCTGTGAAGCATTTGGAGATCCAGAAATCACTACAAAGTTAAGAAAAGACCACTGAGGGATTGGAAGTAATAAACTGGATAAGAAAGGCAACAAAGTCTCAGTTGATAGGTTATTTTCTCATTTTAAGAAAAAAATTACAAATTTTATTTATAAGTAATATGTATTTTTCCTAACATACAAACCCTCGGTCTTTACATATGGGATTAACTTTCAGCGAGCTGGAAATCCGGCCGTTAAACTTTTGCAAGGTGGTTATGGTAATAACTTCTGATGGTAGGGGGTGGAAGCACCCCCACCAAGTTGGTGCGCATTCAATTCTACGCAGTTTACTTTTGGCTGCTGTCTCATCTAGGTGTGGGTTTCATTCTCCGACCTGCTGTTCAACTTTCTCTTCTGTGTTTGAATATATTGAAACACTTCAACATGTTTTTCTAAATCTCCCTAATGATATATTCACTTATTCTGGCTACACAGCCATTTTGACTTGTTTTAGACTGTATAAGTTTTGGAGCCTTTCTTCCTTATATATCATTTTACTTACTACAGTATTTTGTTGCCTTTTTTTATTATGCAAACCCAACACCTACCTCCTTGGTGTTTGTTTTGTGTACTCTGTTTTCTTCTATCATGTAAATGTGGAGAGTTCGAGGGATGGTATCCAACTGTCGACTGCCAACTGTTCTATTTTTAGACATTTCTCAACCTCATTTTTAAGAACTTCCCTCTTCAACGTTCTTGTCCTCCTTGTTCTGAAATGCCTTTTCCTGAACAAAGAATAATAGTTTTTATTTTCGACTAAACAATTTCTTGGAATGTTGTAATGAATTAGTCTTTCACATGTTGTGTTGATTGAGAGGCTTGAGACAAGGCAGGTTTTTCGTGTTTCCGATGTAAAATTGTCTACTAACCAACATTCTCAACAGACTAAATCAGATGAAAGAAGGTATTTACATTACTCCATAGATAAAGGAGTGATAATACCTTCATTCCTTGATAACCTAGATGGTACCAAAAACCCAGCTAAAGAGTTTGTTGGCCATAACTACATCTTTCATTGATTTGCCAAAGACTTTCCAGAATTGGTTGTATGGTACAATTATTTGCCTGGAGGAAAAGCCCACAGCAAAAATCATTTGAGCCTGTCAGTCAAAACTGTGAGGTACCACATGCTACTCTTCTAACCGTTGTTCCATATCTGCACCTCAAGTTGTGGTTGCAGAATCCTTGAACAGCAACTTGGCACATTCATGAATGAGGTGGGCTTTGGGGTATGGTTTTAAATGTCAGTAACTCATAAGATTTCAGGCATAACCTTTGACAAGACATTTACTTTTGAGAAGCAATACGTATATTGCTTCCTCTGCTTCTCAAAAGTCAGTGTCATGTGGAAATGTTTTCAAATGTTTCATGATGAAGCTATTATCAAGTGTTTTAAACTCTTTTCTCATACCTTGTTTAGAGAACTGTTCTCTAGTGTGGTCTTCAGGTGCTGACCTTCATCTCAAATCTAAGATAGAGTTATGTCGTCAGTCAAGTTTATTTTGTAAACTCTTAATGCTGACTTGTGGCACAGACAAAGTGAGTTCATTATGTTTGTTGCATAAAATGTACTACAATAACATACATCCTATGCACTCTTCTTTAACTCGACTAAATGTTTTTGATTGTAACACTAGGCAGGCTGCTGCTGCAAACAACAAGTCATTTTCTAGTAACAGGTTTAACACTAGACTACTCAGTTTGTTTGTAGTTTTATCTTGGTTACTACTAAAATATGGCATTGTCTGCCTTGTGCAGTTATGAATCTTATGATTTCCAAATATTCAAGCAAGGAGCAAATTCAATCCTGCTTTCTGCTGATGTCTCCTGAAATCTGGTGTATCAGTTTTATTTTTCTATTCCTCATATTTGTCTATTTATTACCTTTTCCTATAATTTGTGTCTCTGCAGGCTGACTGCCCTTTGGAGCTCTCTTGGGTTTATAGTCTGTTGACTCTTTTGTCCATAAGGATTTTCAGCTGAAGAGTTAAAGACAGAAAAAGAAAGCATACACAAGGAGAATATAGCACCCACACATCTCTGACGTGTCTACATAGATAGTCAAGTTGTCTGACTTAAAAACTCAACTCTCAATATGTTGCCTTCATCACAGCCTCAGAACGCCTACCAGAACTGTAGCAGTATATTTCCATTCAGCAAATTAAACAGCCCATATCCTGGATTTCATCTTCACCCTAAATTTGCACAAGATGATCTTCTTTCTGCATCTTTTCCCACTTCTATGGGGTCGATGTTCTGACAGCTTCTCCACCTGGCTCAGTCAAACACATCATCCTCTGACAATTGTTTGTCTCTCAGGTCTTCTAACTACATCCATCTACCATCACTTGGTCTTCCTCTTGCTCTCCCACCACGCACCTCCATCTGCATCACTCTCCTCCCTACATATATCTCATCCCTTCTCATCACATGGCCATACCACTGCAGACTTCTTTCGTGGGCCTTCTTTGATAGTTCTACGACTTTAGTGGTTCCTCTTATTCTTTCATTTTTGATCCTGTCCATTTTTGTTACTCCACACATCCACCTGAGCATCTTCTGCCTCTGCCGCATCCAATTTCTTCTTGCACTCTCTTTACTGGCCATGTTTCTGCTCCATACATCAAAGCTGGTCTCACTACTGTCTTATACATTCTGCCTTTAGCCTTTATGTTGATTTCTCATGGTCGTGACAAGACATGTGACATCTTTTCCCCAATTTTTCCATCCAGCCTGCACCCTGCACTCTGTGTTATTTCTACTTCCAAATTTCCATCATCAGCCACTGTTCAACCAAGATACCTAAATTTTTCTACTCAGTTCCATCTCATCCCTTCCATACCAATCTCGAGTCTTGATCCTCATTAAACTTAGGTATTCAGTCTTCTTCCAACTCATCTTCAATCCTCTGTCTTCCAATGCCTTCCTCCACTGCTCTAGTTTTGACTCCACTACCCCTCTGTTGGTGCTGCCAACATGATGTCATCAGCAAACGACATGCACCAGGGGATTAATCTTTATTCCTTGAGATAGCATATCCATTATCAGGTCAAAAAAGATAAGGACTTGAAGCAGATCTCTGATGTAAACCATTCAGTTAATGTGGACAATTTGTACAAGAAAAGCTCCTGAAAAATTTGGAGCTGGATTATTACTGTCACATGTAACTTGATGGAACTACTAAGTCACATTTCTACCCTCATTAGGATCATGGAGAAGACTGGTTTTGCTGAACAGCATATAATGGAGAAATGTAAGAAGGCAGCTGGGTAGCAAAAACTTGATACACAAAAACAATATTAAAAATCAAATTGTGAATGACAGTAGGGATCTTCAGGTTTCAAGGTACAAGTCCTTCTTCATTGACATGACCAGCAACAAAAGCAA
>NC_089753.1:23136710-23291340 GCF_040412425.1 Macrobrachium rosenbergii | reverse complement strand
TTCAAACGGGAAGAAAGGTATCATCATACCCGATCTGCGTGATCTGCTTACGAGCCATTCCAGGGCACGAGGGGACCTGGGCATCGGGCCTCGGGCAGGTGAAGAAGCCACCTCCCTTCCCAGGTACTGCTACTGCCCTCATTCCCTTCCAGGGACTCCTCTGGCTATAAAAGCATCCGTAGGCTTCCAACGGCACTCAGTCACTCACTCGAGGGCCCTCAGCTTCGCTTGAAGGAATCCCGCCCTCCTGGCCATCCTCAGAATGGCCTCTTGGATTAGCTTGGTAATATCACTTGGCAAGGATAACTTGGCATCTCTCTCTCTCTCTCTCTCTCTCTCTCTCTCTATCATTTTATCCTAAAAAAGAACTTTCCTTCACTGACACCAGACAAGTCTGATCACTTTGGCAACCGAGTACGAACCAAAAATGAAGCCTTCACGCAGCGCTTCCAGATGCCTTTTGAAAAGACTTACGGTTCTTTGATAACAGGAGGAATGGAAAGAAAATTAAATCTAGACATTTATGTACATATATGCACAAGTGATTTGTTTCTCCAATTAAGACTCCTGCCAGTATCATTATTTTCTTAATGCTAGCAATATAAGCATTGTGTGATAAGTTTACTCTTCAGATAGACGAGGCAGTTGATGCCTGAAAAAGACCTGAGTTACACAGTCACAGACACATTTTTTATATATACTTACATTTTTGGGTATGTGTAGTGTATAAACATGTATGTAAAATTTTTTAGTTATGTTTTATTAAATATATTCACGTTTAATTGGTTGAGACAAAAGTTTAAGGTGATATAAAAGAATATCAAAATTTTAATTTTGAAATCCGTAAATGCTGGAAAGAGCAATCCTAAATCTTTGGAAATATTACGCAAATCTTTGGGAAATATAAAACAATACGAATATGTTATCAGATAAAATACGTAAATCTTATAATTCTCTCATAACTGTACAAAAAATTAGATAAAGAAAATAATTTAAATAACATCTTTGATTAAACTTCATAGTAACTGTATGACTTACAAACATAATAGACCATCAAGAGGTTTTCTTACTGACAGACACCACATTACTTTACAGTTTATAAGTGAAGCAAAAATAAACTCTAGCCGATCTCATTACAGGCAGTGTTGGCTGCTCTGGCAGTTAGCACGCTCCAGTTCTCCTGCAACTGAGATGCAGCTATAACATACTCAGGGTTGGAACAGGGAAGGCGTTCTCCATGCTTCTGTCCTTCATAGAGATGGAACTCATAAGTATGGTTATGACACTGGAAAGGAGCCTTTTGAGAGTGCCAAGTCTACTAAGGTTGGTCAACAAAAAGGAAGGTTTGGCTATGTTGACCCTGATGGCCATTCTGTGAATCTCAACACACAGCTGGTGAGGCTGGTTTTGTCCCAACTGGAGCTCACCTCCCACAACCACATCCCTGACTTCCATGCAGCCCATGCTGCTGCAAGGGCTCGTCCACCTTTGTTGATCCCTCGCTAACCCAAATGCTGATGCTTTCTTACGGTTTTCAGTTTGCTGAAGAAGGACAAACAAGATCAGAGCAAAGTGATGCCGCTGGAAATGTCCGAGGATCTTACTCTTACACAGACGATGATGGAATCACAAGAACCTGCTCTTACACTGCAGGTCGTGGTACTGGCTTTGTTGTAGAAGGCAATGACCTTCCACTGTCACCTAAGACTCCCTCAATCTTCTCCATCTACTCCCAGCAGCTACACGACATTCCTCCTCAGCAAGCAGAATTTCCTCAAGTAGCACTGCAAGTACATTCTCAGGATCATCATTGTCTACCTCACCCTCAGTCACAAGTTACACATCACCTGCTGCATCTCCTCCACCATCTTCTTCTCCTGCTGCTGCTGCTGGTGGTTCAACTGGAACATCTTCTTCACAAACCTCATCCCCTAACAATGATGGCTCTTACTCTTTCTCTTTCAATGCTGGTGACCATTCCTCGGCCAGAATCTGCTGATGCTAACCTTAATGTACAGGGACCAGTTTTCTTTTGTTGCTGATGATGGCGCCAGAAGAAGGGTTAATTATCGAGCTGGACCTAATACAGGATTCACTGCATCGGAGATCATCTTCCAAGAGCCCCATCTTCAACACACCTATCACTCCGCCAAACACCTGCCTCCAAGGAACCACAGGTGTATTAACTTACGCTTGCCCCATCTGCTTCTTCTCCAGGCTCTGCCATTACCACATCCTCTAGCCAACAACCATCTCCTTCTGTCTTCGTCCTCTTCCTCAGCTCCATTTCCAAGAAGCTAATACTCGCAGTGAACTTGAGATCAGATGGAAGTTTGTTCTTTGGATATGAAACATCCAGTCATTCAAGGGAAGGAAGCAGGTGACACCAATAACAATGTTGATGGAGACTTTGCATTTGTTGCTGATGATGGTCAACGACGACAGATCAATATCAAGCTGGTTCTGACACTGGATTCATTGCTGAGGATCCCCATTCCAAAGGTCCCATTGTCCCTGGTGCACCTTCAGGTCAACCTACAGGAAGGATTACACCTGTGCGAGAAGTCCCATTCATTGATCCACTAGCTAATTCCAATGCTGATGCCTCCTATAACTTTGCCTTTGACTCTGAACAGTATTCACGATCAGAGACTGCAGATGCTGATGGTAATGTTAGGGAACTTACACTGTAGTAGATGACGATGGAACTCGACGACAGTTCACTTCCCGTGCTGGACAAGGAATTGGTTTTGAAACAAATGAAGTTTCCTCCTCAAAAGGGACCTGCTCCATCTACCATCATCATAGTTCAACCTCTTCCTCAGCAACGTCTCAGTCAGGAAAATTCTCCTCATCAGTGTCTTCCTCAGCAGCAACATCATCCTCTCATAGTGCAACATCATCTTCTGCTATAGTAACATCCCTCTTCCCGTCCATCTGCTCCAGAAAATTTCAGACTCACTCAGTATGATGCTTCAAAGAACCCAAACAAGTTTGGCTATGTTCTCACTTTCAATTAAGAAGACCTAAACATCTCCTCTCAAATGGCAATTTGAGTTGCAGTTTTCCTTTCAAATGAAATTCTATATATCTTAACATGTAACACAGATCTGGCCTCTTTCTAGTCAACTGAGGGAAATTGCCATGCCATTTGTGTGAATCTACTGTATCATATTTTTTACAATTATAGCACCTGGATACCAATAGAACTATAGTTATTGCAAATCAAAAATAACAATAAAATATGAGATTCATAAGCATTTATTATCCATACCTATTCACAGTTATAAACCCAAACACATCAAAGATAACTACCAACATTAATTTCTTTGACTTCCTAACTCAACAGACATGGTGTAATATCACACATGCACAGAATGACACACTAACAAAAGTATTTGGAACAAAGATGAAAGTAGACGACCAGTGGGACACACCTGGCACATGATGGAAGATCACCTCCAGGTAACAACATATGTTTTATAGAAGATCCACACACAGACATCACCAAAACAAAGTTTTGTTCAGGGCAACCAGACAAGAGCAAAGAAGTCATTTTTTTTAAAACTAAAAGTCAACATACACAGTGAGTAATAACCATCGTATTCATATTTTCTTTGCTGAAAATAACTTTTCCATTGGCACAGATCCTGTCAGTGTTGTTATGTTACAAGCTCTTACATCATCATAAATAATGAAAACAAGTCATTTTAGTGCTACTGAAACTGAAAACTCTACCAATCACAAAAAACCTTTTCACATACTTTTTAGAGAACCTTGTCTGTCATTACAGACAATATAGAAAGCATAATTTGACCAACTTATCCTTAAACCTACTCTTTCTCTTATTAGTAAACAACAAAGAGGAATTTTCAATCGACTGCCTCCTCCAACTGTTCCTAGGAACAAAGCATATGGTTACCACACTCATTTTGAAAAATCCTTTACTGAGACTTAATTTAAACCATCACACTTTTTATTACTCCTGCAATCATCTTTAAAATTAAAAGGTCTATTTCCGTCCACTCAGAGTTTTCTGTGAATGCATGCATGTACTAGTAATCAGTAGTAGTAGTAGTTGGGATTTTCTCCTCCCAACACCCTCTACCATATGATTACGATCAATTTTTTTCCTATCTTAAATTTCCCCTTTAAGACGGATCTGTGCTGTTGTAGCAACGTTGACATTTTATATTTCATCTCTTCTCATCCTGCCATTCCTGCTGGGCTGAACTTTGACACCAAGGGACAATAAGGGTGTCAACTGCCTGCTAATCAAGTGCTGAAAAATGGATTAACACACAGCATCTCTGCTGCGTGTTCAAACCTGCTCACATGCTGGAATTTCTTCACTTTCATTTACTAGCCAGTTAGCAGCAACTTGGACACAGCTCACAGTTGGAAGGTCACTAGATCTCTCCAGTGAATACTGAGCCAACCTAGCTGTGATGGGGTCAAGAAAGATGGGCGTTATATTTACATGGAACTAGCAACATAACCTACATGAACCCGAATCAAGGATTATTTACATCTAAAATAAAACCCCCAAAATAATCTCACGATTAGTTGACAAATACCGTAACATTTTTTCTAGTATCAATAATCCTCCAATCAGAGTTATGTTGAATCACTCTCTCTCTCATACATCTCTTCTCTCTCTCTCTCTCTATATATATCTCTCTATGTACTGTATCCTGTATTTCTTTATTGTCTACAGAAACAGGCAGCAACATTTCCTATAATCATATGTTTCCTTAATCTTCTCTTCAAAATCAAATAAGAAAGGAACCTCCATAAGCAAATGCAAATACACATTAATAATTTTAATCATGATTACCTCTTGAGTTCAACAATCTCAATAAAAATTAAACAGCTGCATATGAACAGCTGAAAAATTCATTCAATATCATATACTGTATATGTTACACTGCCATGTTCAAATGCATATTTGATTACAATTATGTTTTTTGTTATACATTATATTTTATATGGGCATGCAAATTCACTCCCCGTGTCAAGTGTATTCTGATAACCATCTGATAAAATTACCCACAAGTTCATCAAATTGCAAGTATAAATTAATAATGCTACAGTTTAATCTTAGTCAACAACAACATTTCGGCTCACTTCAATCATTTTCATAGACACAAATTAAGTCTACTATACAGTCACTGGTGGCATAAAAGAAATCTGGACCAGTATAATATATAAATACGCCTCTCCATGTTAATAGGAAAAAGATGCAATCCATTCTTTATCAATTTTATACAAGTCAGCTGCTGAATGCCTACTAAATTATGGAATTTCGATCGGTTTTCGTTATCAAAATCCAACAAGGAAAGGGACACAGAAAAGTACTGGAACAATTCAGACAGATTTGTCCCTTTTTACCATACCTGGGCCGGGCAAATGTTGACAGGACATTTTGATATGGACAACACCTGACAAAAAGAAAATATATCTAACTGGAACCCAACATTCAGTCAAGACGACAATCATTTGTGGACAGAAGCAACAAGGATCTTCCAGTCACAATAAAATCACAACAAACTTTATCTTCACAGAGAATGAACAATTTTCATTATTCTCCGTCACTAAAACTGGAATGGTTTCTCCTAAACAGTTCTCATTTGGGTAAAGAAAAAAATTTTCAGAATTCTTGTTCTTTCTGGGATAGGGCAAACACCACAGTGAACAAGCAGAAAATTATATGCAATATGGACATCACTGAAACAAAGTCGAATGAGTTAAAAAAGATTTTCAAGAATATTTACAATATTGTCTTCTTGCATTGTATGAACAGGGCCCATTCTCAAATTAGAACTGAAGTACAATTGCTGTCACAATAGTAGACTTACAACCCTTTCCAAAATATCAATACAGCTGATCTTATTATAGAAACTTGTATTTAAAATTTCTTTTTAGGGGAAAAGTCAAATTACATTTTATATACAAACTGTATAACTGACAAATTATGCTTTTAATTATAGATTCGATTTCTGACAGTTAAACGCTGTGTCATTTCTACATCAGGACCTAAGGAATTATTACATCCACACTGTTACCAACCTGAAATGCCTGTTACCATTAACAATATAACAAATATTTTCATTCAAAGGGAAAATATGTTTGCAACATGAACTTTGCAACGTCAGCAAATCTAAAGGAAACAAACACAATGCCATATGCACTAATAATCAAAATATTTTGATCTTAACAAAGAAAGATTCGCAAGAGGAGGAAATGCTAAACCACAAAGAAAATCTCCAAACTCGGCAAGTTTTTTGGGACATTTAATTCCTGCAATTTCATGTCCACAGAAACCTTCCCTGAGGTCATGTTTTCCAGCTTAAATCATTCCTTCCATCAAACAAAGACAGTTTATCAAAATGAACACAAGGACTTCGCCAGCACGTCATCCGTCAATCATACGATGCTAAACTTTGAGAGAGAGAGAGAGAGAGAGAGAGAGAGAGAGAGAGAGAGAGAGAGAGAATTCAACATCTAAATTTCCCTTCAAAACTAAAACCCTAGCCAATTCACAACGAATGTTCAAAACTGAATTTTATATTAACTTATTAAATGCTGTAAGTCAATATTGTCTCCTGAAAACCTTTAAGTAGACAATCAAACTAGGTCATGTTCTTCAATGTATATTGAGAGAACTCCATCTCCTGGTTTATTTAGTTACCTTTCTTTTATTAACATTTAGCCTGCAAACAGAGTGAAAAAGTCCTTAAAATGTTTGAGATACTTTTGCAATTAGCTAATATTCACCACTGTCGAAATTACGAAAATATAAATAGAAACAAATGCCAGTCAACACTCCATCGGAGACTCACCTTATCTCAAACTTTCAAACTGCATCAAATATCAAAGTCTTAGCAAGACTCCATCAATATCAAATAGCCATGGAGGAAACACATACTTGAAACTTTTAATTCCAGTTCTATCATACAAACCTTTTATTCCATGCAATCTTTACCTCCTTTTCTCTATCTCTCCGGAACATTCATCTAGGTCTGCTATGAACTTTTCATTCCAGTCTTCCTCAAAATTGAGCTCCATTTCTCTTCTTTGTCTACACTCTTCCCCTGTCCATCTCTTTGCCACTTTAATTACCATCTCAATCGGAAATTATTACTCTTTCTTTCATACAAATGTCGGAACAATACCACCTAGATTTTGTACAAACTCTACTCTAATTGCACATAGATGACACCACTTATATGTAAACATACATTTGTGAGTGAAGTGTAAATCTCTTCAGGAAAGAACATAATTTCAGGCATAAAAAGGTCTCCTTTTCCAAAACTAAAATTAAAAACGGAGTAAACTATTTATATTAATATCTGGGCTGAGACACAAACCCAAGGGCGACTTTACCACAATAAAAAATCAGACGACACGGCGACCAGGTTCTCTCTCTCTCTCTCTCTCTCTGCTCTCTCTCTCTCTCTCTCTCTCTCTCTCTCTCTCTCTCTCTCTCTCTCTCACATTCCAAGCCTCAATCCATCTCAAATATTTCAAACGAGGAAAAAAGGTATCATCATGGAAGATCTGCGTGATCACTTCACAAGCCATTCCAGGGCACGAGGGGACCTGGGCATCGGGCCTCCCAGGCAGGTGAAGAAGCCACCTCCCTTCCCAGGTACAGCTGCTGCCCTCATGCCCTTCCAGGGACTCCTCTGGCTATAAAAGCATCCGAAGGCTTCCAACGGCACCTCACTCACTCACTCAGGGCCATCAGCATCGCTTGAAGGAATTCCGCCCTCCTGGCCATCCTCAGAATGGCCTCTTGGATTACCTTGGTAATATCACTTGCGAGGATAAGTTGGCATCTCTCTCTCTCTCTCTCTCTCTCTCTCTCTTTCTTCATCTTATCTCTTTATCGATCCAGTTTATCCTAAAAGAACTTTCCTTCAATGACACCAGACAAATAATATCACTTTGGCCATCGAGTAAAACCAAAAATGAAGCCTCTATACGGTGTTTCCAGATGCCTTTTGAAAAACTTAAGGTTCTTTGATAATGTGGGAAATGGAGAAACAAAACCAATGGCACAATTTAAAAATAAATCTGTAGACATTTATTTTTAAATATGCATCCAACATAAGTGATTTGTTTCTCCGTTTAAGACTCATGCCACTAAGATTATTTTCAATAAATTGCAGGGGCAATATAAGCATTGTGTGATAAATTTACTCTTCAGATAGATGAGGCAGTTGATGCCATGTAAAAGACTCCAGAGTTACACAGTCACAGACACACACACATACAGTATATATATTTACATTTTATACAGGGTATATGTAATGTGTATAAACATGTATGTAAAATTTTTAGTTATGTTTATTAATGACACGGAATATTCAAAAAGTTTAATTGGTTAAATGACTATCAATGGTTACTCTTGGAAGCCATACTCAAAAATCCGTAAAAACTGCAAGGTTTTTAATTGGGAAATATAAGAAATCCGTAAATCTTTGGGAAATATAAGAAACCGTAAATGGAAATATTTAAATCTTTGAAATATAAGGTAAATCTTTGGGAAAATAAGAAACGTAAATCTTGGGAAATATAAGAAAACGTAAATCTTAGAGACGTTACTCATAACTTTGTACACAAAAATATCATATAAAAGAAAATAATTTAAATAACATCTCTGATTAAGCAACTTCATAGTAACTGTATGACTTACAAACATAATAGACCTTTAAGAGAATTTCACTACTGACAGACACCACATTACTTTACAGTTTATAAGTGAAGCACAAAATAAACTCTGGCCGATCTCATTTACAGGCAGTGTTGGCTGCTCTGGCAGTTAGCACGCTCAGTTCTCCTGCACCAGATGCAGCTTATAACATACCTCAGGTTGGAACAGGAAGGCGTTCTCAATACTTCGTCCTTCATAGAGATGGAACTCACAAGTATGGTTATGACACTGGAAAGGAGCCTTTGAGAGTGCCAAGTCTACTAGGGTTGGTCAACAGAAAGGAAGGTTTGGCTATGTTGACCTGACGGCCATTCTGTGAATCTCCAATACACAGCTGGTGAGGCTGGTTTTGTCCCAACTGGAGCTCACCTCCCACAACCACATCCTGACTTCCATGCAGCCCATGCTGCTGCAAGGGCCTCGTCCACCTTTTGTTGATCCTCTCGCTAACCCAAATGCTGATGCTTCTTATGGTTTCCAGTTTGCTGAAGAAGGACAAACAAGATCAGAGCAAAGTGATGCCTCTGGAAATGTCCGAGGGTCTTACTCTTACACAGACGATGATGGAATCACAAGAACCTACTCTTACACTGCAGGTCGTGGTACTGGCTTTGTTGTAGAAGGCAATGACCTTCCACTCTCACCTAAGACTCCTCAATCTTCTGGTTCTACTCCAGCAGCTACTCGACATTCCTCCTCAGCAAGCAGAATTTCCTCTAGTGGCACAGCAAGTACATTCTCAGGATCATCATTGTCTACCTCACCCTCAGTCACAACACACATCACCTGCTGCATCTCCTTCCACCATCTTCTTCTCCGCTGCTGCTGCTGGTGGTTCAACTGGAACATCTTCCCCTTCACAAACCTCATCTAACGATGATGGCTCTTACTCTTTCTCTTTCAATGCTGGTGACCATTCCCGTTCAGAATCTGCTGATGCTAACCTTAATGTACAGGGACAGTTTTCTTTTGTTGCTGATGATGGCGTCAGAAGAAGGGTTAATTATCGAGCTGGACCTAATACAGGATTCACTGCATCTGGAGATCATCTTCCAAGTGCCCCATCTTCAGCCACGCCTATCACTCGTCAAACACCTGCTCCCAAGGAACCACAGGTGTATTAACTTCGCTGCCCCATCTGCTTCTTCTCCAGGCTCTGCCATTACCCATCCTCTAGCCAACAACCATCTCCTTCTGCTCTTCGACCCCCTCTTCCTCAACTCATCCACATTTCCAAGAAGCTAATACTCGCAGCCAGTTGAGATCAGATGGAAGTTATTCTTTTGGATATGAAACATCCAGTCATTCAAGGAAGGAAGCAGGTGACACCAATAACAATGTTGACGGAGACTTTGCCTTTGTTGCTGATGATGGTCAACGACGACAGATCCAATATCAAGCTGGTTCTGACACTGGATTCATTGCTGAGGATCCCACATTCCAAAAGGTCCCATTGTCCCTGGTGCACCTTCAGGTCAGCCTACAGGAAGGATTACACCTGTGCATGAGAAGTCCCATTCATTGATCCACTAGCTAATTCCAATGCTGATGCCTCCTATAACTTTGCCTTTGACTCTGAACAGTATTCACGATCAGAGACTGCAGATGCTGATGGTAATGTTAAGGGAACTTACACTGTAGTAGATGATGATGGAACTCGACGCACAGTTCACTTCCGTGCTGGACAAGGAATTGGTTTTGAAACAAATGAAGTTTCCTCCTCAAAAGGACCTGCTCCATCTACTTCATCACATAGTGCAACCTCTTCCTCAGCAACGTCCCAGTCAGGAAAATTCTCCTCATCAGTGTCTTCCTCAGCAGCAACATCATCCTCTCATAGTGCAACATCATCTTCTGCTATAGTATACTCTGCTCCCTCTTCCCATCCATCTGCTCCAGAAAATTTCAGACTCACTCAGTATGATGCTTCAAAGAACCCAAACAAGTTTGGCTATGTTCTCACTTTCAATTAAGAAGACCTAAACATCTCCTCTCAAATGGCAATTTGAGTTGCAGTTTTCCTTCAAATGAAATTCTATATATCTTAACATGTAACACAGATCTGGCCTCTTTCTAGTCAACTTCAAATTGCCATGCCATTTGTACAATCTACTGTATCATATTTTCTTACAATTATAGCACCTGTGATACCAATAGAACTATAGTTATTGCAAATCAAAAATAACAATAAAAATATGCAGATTCATAAGCATTTATTATCCATACCTATTCAGTTATAAACCCAAACACATCACAAGATAACTACTCAACATTAATTTCTTTGACTTCCTAACTCAGCCACAGACATGGTAATATCACACATGCACAGAATGACACACTAACAAAACTACTTGTGGAAGAAAAGATGAAAGATAGACGACCAGTGGGACACACCCAGCACATGATGGAAAGATCACCTCCAGGTAACAACATATGCACACAGTATGGAAGATCCACACACAGACATCATAAAACAAAGTTTGTGTCCAGGGCAACCAGACAAGAGCAAAGAAGTCAACAGTGAAAACTAAAAGTCAACATACACAGTGAGTAATAACCATCGTATTCATATTTTCTTTGGCAAATAACTTTTTCTGTTGGCACAGATCCTATCAGTATTTTTAGGTTACAAGCTCTTACATCATCATAAATCATGATCTACAAGTCATTTTAGTGCTACAAACTGAAAACTCTACCAATCACAAAAAAAACTTTTCACATACTTTTAAAAAGAACCTTTGTCTGCTCCAACACAGACAATATAGAAAGCATAATTTGACAGTATGAATTCTTCTCTTTCTCTTATTAGTTTAACCCCCCAGTTGGGGTCAATCTTTTAAAGAGCCTCCTCCAACTGTTCCTATTTTGAAAGTCTAAATTACCCACTACTTTTCAGTACCAAGTACATGACGACTTAATCCAAACCATCACACTTTATTACTCCTGAAACAAAGCAGCAGTGTTCCCAAGGTCTATTTCCGTCCACTCAGAGTCTTCTGTGAATGCATGCATGTACTAGTAATAGTAGTAGTAGTAGTTGGGATTTGTTTAAGCATATTTTTCCCTGTACCATATGATTACGATCAATTTTTTCCTATCTTAAATTTCCCTTTAGACGGATCTTAAAACATTGGCTATTAATTCCTCTTCATCATCCTGATATGACTGCCGCAAAAAGCTGACACCAAGGAGGCAACAAAAGGTACCAACTGCCCGCTGCTAATGAAGTGCTGTAAAAACTCACAGCATCTCTGCTGCACGTTCAAACCTGCTCACATGCTGGAATTTCTTCTTTCATTTACTAGCTAGTTACAGCAACTTGACACAGCTCACAGTTGTTAGGTGCGTAGATCTCTCCCGGAATACTGAGCCAACCCAGCTGTGATGGGGGTCAAGAAAGATGGGCGTGGAACTAGCAACATAACCCTACATGAACTCGAATCAAGGATTATTTACATCTAAAAATAAAATACTTTGAAATAATCTCAGGATTATGTTGACAAATACTATAACATTTTTCTAGTATCAATAACCTAGCTGTTCCATATCATATCTCTATCTGTCTATATATATATATCTCTCTCTCGTCACTGTCATCCAATTCTTTATTGCTCTACAGAAACGAGCAGTAACATTTCCTATAATCCATGTTTCCTTAATCTTCCTCTTCAAAATCAAATAAGAAAGGAACCTCCATAAGCAATGCAAATACACATTAATAATTTTTAATCATGATTACCTCTTGAGTTCATTGGTCTCAATAAACATTAAACAGCTGCATATGAGAACAGCTGATAAATTCATTCAATATCATATACTGTATATGTCACACTGCCATGTTCAAATGCATATTTGATTACAATTATATTTTTATTATAATTATATTTTATATGGGCTGCAAATTCCTCCTGTGTCATAGAGGTCTGATAACCATCTGATAAAATTACCCACAAGTTCATCCAAATTGCAGTATAAATTAATAATGCTACAGTTTAATCTTAGTCAACAACATTTCAGCTCAATAATAAATCAATCATTTTCTAGCGGAAAATTAAGTCTACTGTACAGTCACTGGTGGCATAAAAGAAATCTTGACCAGTGCACAGATACTGGCAAACACGCCTCTCCATGTTAACAGGAAAAAGATGCAATCCATTCTTGATCAATTTTATACAAGTCAGCTGCTAAATGCCTACTAAATTCCTGAGTTATTTCGTCGGTTTTCGTTATCGACGAACAACAAAGGACACAGCCCAAAGCGGAACAATTCCAGACGATCCAGACCTTTTACCATACCAGGGCCGGGCAAATGTTGACAAGACACTTGATATGGTACAACACCTGACAGCAAACGAAACATTCTAACGGGCTGGCCAACATTCAGTCATGACGACAATCATTTTGGACAGAAGCAACAAGGATCTTCCAGTCACAATAAAATCACAACAAACTTTATGTTCACAGAGAATGAACAATTTTTCATTATTCTCCGTCACTGACTGGAATGGTTTCTCCTAAACAGAACCTCATTCTAGGAAAAAACTTTTTTCAGAATTCTGTTCTTTCTGGGATAGGCAAACACCACAGTGAACAAGCATATAAATTGAATGCAATATGGACATCACTGAAACAAAGTCGAATGAGTTAAAAGATTTTCAAGAATATTTATCATTATTGTCTTCTTGCATTGTATGAACGCCCATTCTCAACAGAACTGAAGTACAATTGTGTCACAGTTACCGCAGAAGCCAGCCCTTTCCAAAATATCAACACTGCTGATCTTATTCAAGAAACTTGTTGTTTAAAATTTCTTTGAGGGGGAAAAGTCAAATTACATTTTATGCACAAACTGCATAACTGACAAATTATGCTTTTAATTATTCATTTCTGACACATAAATGCTGTGTCATTTTCTACATGACACGGACCTACTTAATTATTACATCTACAGTTACCAACTGACTGAAATGCATGTTACCATTAACGGTATAACAAATATTTTCATTCATAGCAACATATGTTTGCAACATGCTTTGCAATATCAGCAAATCTATAGCAGACACAATGCCATATGCATTAATAATCATATTTTGATCTTATGCAAATAACAAGAGGAAGATTTGCTAAAGAAAAAGAAAATCGAGAGAAACTCGGCAAGTTTTTTGGGGACAAATCCTGCCCGTCCACAGAACACCTTCCCCGAGGGTGATGTTATGCAGCTCAAACGTTCCTTCCCATCCAAGGAAAACCCAGTTTATCAAAATTGTTTCCCCACAATCACTTCGCCAGCACGTCCTTCGTCAATCATACGATGCAAATTTGAGAGAGAGAGAGAGAGAGAGAGAGAGAGAGAGAGAGAGAGAGAGAGAGAGAGAGAATTCAACATCTAAATTTCCCTTCCACAAAGAAGAAGCTAGTCAATTACTTGAGATGTTCAAACACTGACTTCCTTAGTATCTCCACTTATTCGCCTATTCTGTAAGTCACTTATTGTCTCCTGCTCCCAAATACATAGACAATTGAACTGCTTCTGTTCTTCAATGTATATCAACTTTCGAACTCCATCTCCTGGTTTCCATTTATCCCTTAACCTTTCTTTTATTCCCATTTAGCCTCAACTTGATCCTCTTAATACCGCCTTAAAACCTTTCATACTTTTGCCAGCTGCTCTTCACTTCTGTCGTGCAATACTATATAATAAGGAAACAAATGCCAGTCAACACTCCATCGAAGACTCAATACCTTATCTCAAAACTTTCGTATTACATCAAATGTCCTTTACCTACACTTGTAGCATCACTCCATCAATATCAATTAGCCATGGAGGAAACACGTACTTGTTTCAGAGCCATATTCACACCTTTATCATAAAAACCTTTTATTCCATACATCCTTTACCTCCTTTTCTCTGTCTCTCCGTCGCAACATTCATCTAGGTCCAGCTATACCACATACACCTTTTTACAGTAGTATTAATCTTCACCTACAACTGTTCCTGAAAACACTTGAGCTCCATATTTCTTCTTTGTCTACACTCTTCCCCTGTCCATCTCTTTGCCACTTCAATTACCATCTCAATCGAAATCCATTACTCTTTCCCTCATACAAATAGTCACAATATGTACCTAGATTTTGTACACTACTCTACTATAATTGCACATACACACACACACATACTTATATGTAAACATACATTTGTGAGTGAAGTGTGAATCTCTTCACTGAGAATGAACATAATTTAAGGCATAAAAAAGGTCTCCGTTTCCCCCACTGAAATTCAAAAACGAGTAAACTCCTCATATTAATATCTGGGCTAAGACACAAACATCAAAGAGGGCGACTTTACCACAATATAAATCAGACGAAAACGGACGGGTTCGGGTTCTCTCTCTCTCTCTCTCTCTCTCTCTCTCTCTCTCTCTCTCTCTCTCTCTCTCTCTCTCTCTCGAATTCCAAGCCTCATCCATCTCAAATATTTCAAACGGGAAGAAAGGTATCATCATGGAAGATCTGCGTGATCTATTTACTGGCCATTCCAGGGTACGAGGGGATCTAGGCATCGGGTCTCGGGCAGGTGAAGAAGCCACCTCCCTTCCCAGGTACAGCTGCTGCCCTCATGCCCTTCCAGGGACTCCTCTGGCTATAAAAGCATCCGAAGGCTTCCAACGGCACCTCACTCACTCAATCACTCGAGGGCCATTAGCATCGCTTGAAGGAATTCCGCCCTCCTGGCCATCCTCAGAATGGCCTCTTGGATTACCTTGGTAATATCACTTGACAAGGATAAGTTGGCATCTCTCTCTCTCTCTCTCTCTCTCTCTCTCTCTCTCTCTCTCTTCTCTCTCTCTCTTATATCGACAGTCCAGTTTATCCTAAAAAGAACTTAACTTCAATGACACCAGACAAATAATATCACTTTGGCCATCGAGTAAAAAGCAATAGGAAGCCTCTATACGGTGTTTCCAGATGCCTTTGAAAAGGCTTAAGGTTCTTTGATAATAACAAAACCACAGGAATGGATAACAAAATAAATCTGTAGAGATTTATTTTTTAAATATGCATGCAATACATAACTGTGGATTTGTTTCTCCGTTTTAAGACTCATGCCACTAAGATTATTTTCAATAAATTGCAGGGCAATATAAGCATTGTGTGATAAATTTACTCTTCAGATAGATGAGGCAGTTGATGCCATGAAAAAGACTCCAGAGTTACACAGTCACAGACACACACACACATTTTATATATATTTACATTTTATACAGGGTATATGTAATGTGTATAAACATGTATGTAAAATTTTTAGTTATGTTTATTAATGTACACGGAATATTCACAAAGTTTAATTGGTTAAATGACTGTCAATGGTTACTCTTGAAAGTGATACTGAAAAGAGCGGCCCAAAACTGCAAAAAATTGGGAAATATAAGAAATAAAAGAAATTTTAATCTTTGGGAAAATAAAACTTTGGGAAATATAAGAAATCAATAAATCTTTGGGAAATATAAGAAATCCGTAAATTTTTGGGAAATATAAGAAAACGTAAATCTTAGAGACGTTACTCATAACTTTGTACACAAAAATATCATATAAAAGAAAATAATTTAAATAACATCTTTGATTAAGCAACTTCATAGTAACTGTATGACTTACAAACATAATAGACCTTTAAGAGGTTTTCACTACTGACAGACACCACATTACTTTACAGTTTATAAGTGAAGCACAAAATAAACTCTGGCCGATCTCATTTACAGGCAGTGTTGGCTGCTCTGGCAGTTAGCACGCTCAGTTCTCCTGCACCAGATGCAGCTTACAACATACCTCAGGTTGGAACAGGAAGGCGTTCTCAATACTTCGTCCTTCATAGAGATGGAACTCACAAGTATGGTTATGACACTGGAAAGGGAGCCTTTGAGAGTGCCAAGTCTACTAAGGTTGGTCAACAAAAAGGAAGGTTTGGCTATGTTGACCCTGACGGCCATTCTGTGAATCTCCAATACACAGCTGGTGAGGCTGGTTTTGTCCCAACTGGAGCTCACCTCCCACAACCACATCCTGACTTCCATGCAGCCCATGCTGCTGCAAGGGCTCGTCCACCTTTTGTTGATCCTCTCGCTAACCCAAATGCTGATGCTTCTTACGGTTTCCAGTTTGCTGAAGAAGGACAAACAAGATCAGAGCAAAGTGATGCCTCTGGAAATGTCCGAGGATCTTACTCTTACACAGACGATGATGGAATCACAAGAACCTACTCTTACACTGCAGGTCGTGGTACTGGCTTTGTTGTAGAAGGCAATGACCTTCCACTCTCACCTAAGACTCCTCAATCTTCTGGCTCTACTCCAGCAGCTACTCGACATTCCTCCTCAGCAAGCAGAATTTCCTCTAGTGGCACAGCAAGTACATTCTCAGGATCATCATTGTCTACCTCACCCTCAGTCACAACTTACACATCACCTGCTGCATCTCCTTCACCATCTTCTTCTCCCCTGCTGCTGCTGGTGGTTCAACTGGAACATCTTTCCCTTCACAAACCTCATCTAACAATGATGGCTCTTACTCTTTCTCTTTCAATGCTGGTGACCATTCCCGTTCAGAATCTGCTGATGCTAACCTTAATGTACAGGGACAGTTTTCTTTTGTTGCTGATGATGGCGTCAGAAGAAGGGTTAATTATCGAGCTGGACCTAATACAGGATTCACTGCATCTGGAGATCATCTTCCAAGTGCCCCATCTTCAGCCACGCCTATCACTCGTCAAACACCTGCCTCTCAAGGAACCACAGGTGTATTAACTTACGCTGCCCCATCTGCTTCTTCTCCAGGCTCTGCCATTACCACATCCTCTAGCCAACAACCATCTCCTTCTGCTCTTCGACCCTCCTCTTCCTCAACTCCACATTTCCAAGAAGCTAATACTCGCAGCCAGTTGAGATCAGATGGAAGTTATTCTTTTGGATATGAAACATCCAGTCATTCAAGGAAGGAAGCAGGTGACACCAATAACAATGTTGACGGAGACTTTGCCTTTGTTGCTGATGATGGTCAACGACGACAGATCCAATATCAAGCTGGTTCTGACACTGGATTCATTGCTGAGGATCCCACATTCCAAAAGGTCCCATTGTCCCTGGTGCACCTTCAGGTCAACCTACAGGAAGGATTACACCTGTGCGAGAAGTCCCATTCATTGATCCACTAGCTAATTCCAATGCTGATGCCTCCTATAACTTTTGCCTTTGACTCTGAACAGTATTCACGATCAGAGACTGCAGATGCTGATGGTAATGTTAAGGAACTTACACTGTAGTAGATGACGATGGAACTCGACGCACAGTTCACTTCCGTGCTGGACAAGGAATTGGTTTTGAAACAAATGAAGTTTCCTCCTCAAAAGGACCTGCTCCATCTACTTCATCACATAGTGCAACCTCTTCCTCAGCAACGTCTCAGTCAGGAAAATTCTCCTCATCAGTGTCTTCCTCAGCAGCAACATCATCCTCTCATAGTGCAACATCATCTTCTGCTATAGTATACTCTGCTCCCTCTTCCCATCCATCTGCTCCAGAAAATTTCAGACTCACTCAGTATGATGCTTCAAAGAACCCAAACAAGTTTGGCTATGTTCTCACTTTCAATTAAGAAGACCTAAACATCTCCTCTCAAATGGCAATTTGAGTTGCAGTTTTCCTTCAAATGAAATTCTATATATCTTAACATGTAACACAGATCTGGCCTCTTTCTAGTCAACTTCAAGTTGCCATGCCATTTGTACAATCTACTGTATCATATTTTCATACAAATATAGCACCTGTGATACCATTAGAACTATAGTTATTGCAAATCAAAAATAACAATAAAAATATGCAGATTCATAAGCATTTAATATCCATACCTATTCACAGTTATAAACCCAAACACATCACAAGATAACTACTCAACATTAATTTCTTTGACATCCTAACTCAGCCACAGACATAGTAATATCACACATGCACAGAATGACACACTAACAAAACTACTTGCGGAACAAAAGATGAAAGATAGACGACCATTGGGACACACCCAGCACATGATGGAAAGATCACCTCCAGGTAACAACATATGCACACAGTATGGAAGATCCACACACAGACATCACACAAAACAAAGTTGTGTTCAGGGCAACCAGACAAGAGCAAAGAAGTCAACAGTGAAAACTAAAAGTCAACATACACAGTGAGTAATAACCATCGTATTCATATTTTCTTTGGCAAATAACTTTTCTGTTGGCACAGATCCTATCAGTGTTGTTAGGTTACAAGCTCTTACATCATCATAAATCATGATCTACAAGTCATTTTAGTGCTACAAACTGAAAACTCTACCAATCACAAAAAAAAACCTTTTCACATACTTTTAGAGAACCTTTGTCTGCTCCAATACAGACAATATAGAAAGCATTATTTGACAGTATGAATTCTTCTCTTTCTCTTATTAGTTTAACACCCCAGTTGGGGTCAATCTTTTTAAAGAGCCTCCTCCAACTGTTCCTATTTATAAAGTCTAAATTACCCACTACAATTCAGTACCAAGTACATGACGACTTAATCTAAACCATCACACTTTATTACTCCTGAAACTCACAGCTTTGGTGTTCCCAAGGTCTATTTCCGTCCACTCAGAGTCTTCTGTGAATGCATGCATGTACTAGTAATAGTAGTAGTAGTAGTTGGGATTTGTTTAAGCATATTTTTTCCCTGTACCATATGATTACGATCAATTTTTTCCTATCTTAAATTTCCCCTTTAGACGGATCTGTGCCTGATAAAACATTGGCTATTAATTCCACTTCATCATCCTGATATGGCTGCCGCAAAAGTTGACACCAAGGAGACAACAAAGGTACCAACTGCCCGCTGCTAATGAAGTGCTGTAAAAACTCACAGCATCTCTGCTGCGCCTTCAAACCTGCTCACATGCTGGAATTTCTTCTTTCATTTACTAGCCAGTTACAGCAACTTGACACAGCTCACAGTTGTTAGGTCCGTAGATCTCTCCCGGAATACTGAGCCAACCCAGCTGTGATGGGGTCAAGAAAGGTGGGCGTGGAACTAGCAACATAACCCTACATGAACCCGAATCAAGGATTATTTACATCTAAAAATAAAATACTTCGAAATAATCTCACGATTATGTTGACAAATACCGTAACATTTTTCTAGTATCAATAACCCTAGCTGTTCCAATCATATCTCTCTCTCTCTCTCTCTCTCTCTCTCTCTCTCTCTCTCTCTCTCTCATCTGTCATCTCTCGTCACTGTCATCCAATTCTTTATTGCTCTACAGAAACGAGCAGTAACATTTCCTATAATCATATGTTTCCTTAATCTTCCTCTTCAAAATCAAATAAGAAAGGAACCTCCATAAGCAATGCAAATACACATTAATAACTTTTAATCATGATTACCTCTTGAGTTCATTCAGTCTCAATAAACATTAAACAGCTGCATATGAGAACAGCTGATAAATTCATTCAATATCATATACTGTATATGTCACACTGCCATGTTCAAATGCATATTTGATTACAATTATATTTTTTATTACAATTATATTTTATATGGGATGCAAATTCCTCCTGTGTCATAGAGGTCTGATAACCATCTGATAAAATTACCCACATGTTCATCCAAATTGCAGTATATATAAATTAATAATGCTACAGTTTAATCTTAGTCAACAACATTTCAGCTAACTTCAACCATTTTCTAGCGGAAAATTAAGTCTACTGTACAGTCACTGGTGGCATAAAAGAAATCTGGACCAGTGCACAGATACTGCCAAACACGCCTCTCCATGTTAACAGGAAAAAAGATGCAATCCATTCTTGATCAATTTTATACAAGTCAGCTACTAAATACCTACTAAATTCCTGAGTTATTTCGTCGGTTTTCGTTATCGACGAACAACAAAGGACACAGACCAAAGCGGAACAATTCCAGACGATCCAGACCTTTTACCATACCAGGGCCGGGCAAATGTTGACAAGACACTTGATATGGCACAACACCTGACAGCAAACGAAACATTCTAACGGGTTGGCCAACATTCAGTCATGACGACAATCATTTTGGACAGAAGCAACAAGGATCTTCCAGTCACAATAAAATAACAACAAACTTTACGTTCACAGAGAATGAACAATTTTCATTTTCTACGTCACTGACTGGAATGGTTTCTCCTAAACAGAACCTCATTCTGGGGAAAAACTTTTTTTTCAGAATACTGTTCTTTCTGGGATAGGGCAAACACCACAGTGAATCAGCATATAAATTCGAATGCAATATAGACATCACTGAAACAAAGTCGAATGACTTACAGCCAGATTTTCAAGAATATTTATCATTATTGTCTTCTTGCATTGTATGAACGCCCATTCTCAACAGAACTGAAGTACAATTGTGTCACAGTTGCCGCAGAAGCCAGCCCTTTCCCAAATATCAACACTGCTGATCTTATTCAAGAAACTTGTTGCTTAAAATTTCTTTGAGGGGGAAAAGTCAAATTACATTTTATGCACAAACTGCATAACTGACAAATTATGCTTTTAATTATTCATTTCTGACACATAAACGCTGTGTCATTTTCTACATGACACGGACCTACTTAATTATTACATCCACACTGTTACCAACTGGCTGAAATGCCTGTTACCATTAACAATATAACAAATATTTTCATTCATAGCAATATATGTTTGCAACATGCTTTGCAATGTCAGCAAATCTATAGCAGACACAATGCCATATGCATTAATAATCATATTTTGATCTTATGCAAACAACAAGAGGAGGAAATGCTAAAGAAAAAGAAAATCGAGAGAAACTCGGCAAGTTTTTTGGGGACAAATCCTGCCCGTCCACAGAACACCTTCCCTGAGGGTGATGTTATGCAGCTCAAGCATTCCTTCCATCCAAGGAAAACCCAATTTATCAAAATTGTTTCCCACAAGGACTTCGCCAGCACGTCCTTCGTCAATCATACGATGCAAACTTGAGAGAGAGAGAGAGAGAGAGAGAGAGAGAGAGAGAGAGAGAGAGAGAGAGAGAGAGAGAGAGAGAGAGAATTCAACATCTAAATTTCCCTTCCACAAAGAAGAAGCTAGTCAATTACTTGAGATGTTCAAACACTGACTTCCTTAGTATCTCCACTTATTCGCCTATTCTGTAAGTCACTTATTGTCTCCTGCTCCCAAATACATAAACAATTGAACTGCTTCTGTTCTTCAATGTATATCAACGTTCGAACTCCATCTCCTGGTTTCCATTTATCCCCTTAACCTTTCTTTTATTCCCATTTAGCCTCAACTTGATCCTCTTAATAACGCCTTAAAACCTTTCATAGTTTTGGCAGCTGCTCTTCACTTCAGTCGTGCAGTACTATATAATACGGAAACAAATGCCAGTCAACACTCCATCGAAGACTCAATACCTTATCTCAAAACTTTCATACTGCGTCAAATATCCTTTACCTACACTTGTTACATCACTCCATCAATATCAAATAGCCATGGAGGAAACACATACTTGTTTCAGAGCCATATTCACACCTCTATCATACAAACCTTTTATTCCATACATCCTTTACCTCCTTTTCTCTGTCTCTCCGTCGCAACATTCATCTAGGTCCAGCTATACCACATACACCTTTTAACAGTAGTATTAATCTTGACCTCCAACTGTCCCTCAAAACACTTGAGCTCCATTTCTCTTCTTTGTCTACACTCTTCCCATATCCATCTCTTTGCCACTTTAATTACCATCTCAATCGAAATCCTTACTCTTTCCTTCATACAAATAGTCACAATATGCACCTAGATTTTGTACACTAATCTACTATAATTGCACATACACACACACATACTTATATGTAAACATACATTTGTGAGTGAAGTGTAAATCTCTTCACTGAGAATGAACATAATTTAAGGCATAAAAAAGGTCTCCTTTTCCCCACTAAAATTCAGAACCGAGTAAACTATTTATATTAATATCTGGGCTGAGACACAAACACCAAAGAGGCCGACTTTATCACAATAAAAATCAGACGAAAACGGCGACGGGTTCTCTCTCTCTCTCTCTCTCTCTCTCTCTCTCTCTCTCTCTCTCTCTCTCTCTCTCTCTCTCTCTCTCTCTCGAATTCCAAGCCTCATCCATCTCAAATATTTCAAACGAGAAGAAAGGTATCATCATGGAAGATCTGCGTGATCTATTTACTGGCCATTCCAGGGTACGAGGGGATCTGGGCATCGGGCCTCGGGCAGGTGAAGAAGCCACCTCCCTTCCCAGGTACAGCTGCTGCCCTCATGCCCTTCCAGGGACTCCTCTGGCTATAAAAGCATCCGAAGGCTTCCAACGGCACCTCACTCACTCACTCGAGGGCCATCAGCATCGCTTGAAGGAATTCCGCCCTCCTGGCCATCCTCAGAATGGCCTCTTGGATTACCTTGGTAATATCACTTGACGAGGATAAGTTGGCATCTCTCTCTCTCTCTCTCTCTCTCTCTCTCTCTCTCTCTCTCTCTCTCTCTCTCTCTCTCTAAGTTCTTCATGTTATCTTTATCGACCGTCCAGTTTATCCTCAAAAAGAACTTAACTTCAATGACACCAGACAAATAATATCACTTTGGCCATCGAGTAAAAAGCAATAGGAAGCCTCTATACGGTGTTTCCAGATGCCCTTTTGAAAAGGCTTAAGGTTCTTTGATAATGTGGGAAATGGAGAAACAAAACCACAGGTACGTATATGGCACATATTTACAAAATAAATCTGTAGAGATTTATTTTGTATAAATATGCACCAATACATAACTGTGGATTTGTTTTCTCGTTTAAGACTCATGCCACTAAGATTATTTTGAATAAATTGCAGCAACGTAAGCATTGTGTGATAAATTTACTCTTCAGATAGATGAGGCAGTTGATGCCATGTAAAAGACTCCAGAGTTACACAGTCACAGACACACACATTTTATATATATATTTACATTTTATACAGGGTATATGTAATGTGTATAAACATGTATGTAAAATTTTTAGTTATGTTTTATTAATGTACACGGAATATTCACAAAGTTTAATTGGTTAAAGGACTGTCAATGGTTACTCTTGGAAGTGATACTCAAAAGAGCGGCCCAAAACTGCAAAATTTTAATTGGGAAATATAAGAAATCCGTAAATCTTTGGGAAATATAAGAAATCCGTAAATCTTTGGGAAATATAAAAATACGTAAATCTTTGGGAAATATAAGAAATCCGTAAATCTTTGGGAAATATAAGAAATCCGTAAATCTTTGGGAAATATAAAAAATACGTAAATCTTAGAGACGTTACTCATAACTTTGTACACAAAAATATCATATAAAAGAAAATAATTTAAATAACATCTTTGATTAAGCAACTTCATAGTAACTGTATGACTTACAAACATAATAGACCATCAAGAGAATTTCACTAGTGACAGACACCACATTACTTTACAGTTTATAAGTGAAGCACAAAATAAACTCTGGCCGATCTCATTTACAGGCAGTGTTGGCTGCTCTGGCAGTTAGCACGCTCAGTTCTCCTGCACCAGATGCAGCTTACAACATACCTCAGGTTGGAACAGGAAGGCGTTCTCAATACTTCGTCCTTCATAGAGATGGAACTCACAAGTATGGTTATGACACTGGAAAGGGAGCCTTTGAGAGTGCCAAGTCTACTAGGGTTGGTCAACAGAAAGGAAGGTTTGGCTATGTTGACCCTGACGGCCATTCTGTGAATCTCCAATACACAGCTGGTGAGGCTGGTTTTGTCCCAACTGGAGCTCACCTCCCACAACCACATCCTGACTTCCATGCAGCCCATGCTGCTGCAAGGGCTCGTCCACCTTTTGTTGATCCTCTCGCTAACCCAAATGCTGATGCTTCTTACGGTTTCCAGTTTGCTGAAGAAGGACAAACAAGATCAGAGCAAAGTGATGCCGCTGGAAATGTCCGAGGATCTTACTCTTACACAGACGATGATGGAATCACAAGAACCTACTCTTACACTGCAGGTCGTGGTACTGGCTTTGTTGTAGAAGGCAATGACCTTCCACTCTCACCTAAGACTCCTCAATCTTCTGGCTCTACTCCAGCAGCTACTCGACGTTCCTCCTCAGCAAGCAGAATTTCCTCTAGTGGTACGGCAAGTACATTCTCAGGATCTTCACTGTCTACCTCACCCTCAGTCACAACTTACACATCACCTGCTGCATCTCCTTCACCATCTTCTTCTCCCGCTGCTGCTGCTGGTGGTTCAACTGGAACATCTTCCCCTTCACAAACCTCATCTAACAATGATGGCTCTTACTCTTTCTCTTTCAATGCTGGTGACCATTCCCGTTCAGAATCTGCTGATGCTAACCTTAATGTACAGGGACAGTTTTCTTTTGTTGCTGATGATGGCGTCAGAAGAAGGGTTAATTATCGAGCTGGACCTAATACAGGATTCACTGCATCTGGAGATCATCTTCCAAGTGCCCCATCTTCAACCACACCTATCACTCGTCAAACACCTGCCTCTCAAGGAACCACAGGTGTATTAACTTACGCTGCCCCATCTGCTTCTTCTCCAGGCTCTGCCATTACCACATCCTCTAGCCAACAACCATCTCCTTCTGCTCTTCGACCCTCCTCTTCCTCAACTCCACATTTCCAAGAAGCTAATACTCGCAGCCAGTTGAGATCAGATGGAAGTTATTCTTTTGGATATGAAACATCCAGTCATTCAAGGAAGGAAGCAGGTGACACCAATAACAATGTTGACGGAGACTTTGCCTTTGTTGCTGATGATGGTCAACGACGACAGATCCAATATCAAGCTGGTTCTGACACTGGATTCATTGCTGAGGATCCCACATTCCAAAAGGTCCCATTGTCCCTGGTGCACCTTCAGGTCAACCTACAGGAAGGATTACACCTGTGCGAGAAGTCCCATTCATTGATCCACTAGCTAATTCCAATGCTGATGCCTCCTATAACTTTGCCTTTGACTCTGAACAGTATTCACGATCAGAGACTGCAGATGCTGATGGTAATGTTAAGGGAACTTACACTGTAGTAGATGATGATGGAACTCGACGCACAGTTCACTTCCGTGCTGGACAAGGAATTGGTTTTGAAACAAATGAAGTTTCCTCCTCAAAAGGACCTGCTCCATCTACTTCATCACATAGTGCAACCTCTTCCTCAGCAACGTCTCAGTCAGGAAAATTCTCCTCATCAGTGTCTTCCTCAGCAGCAACATCATCCTCTCATAGTGCAACATCATCTTCTGCTATAGTATACTCTGCTCCCTCTTCCCATCCATCTGCTCCAGAAAATTTCAGACTCACTCAGTATGATGCTTCAAAGAACCCAAACAAGTTTGGCTATGTTCTAACTTTCAATTAAGAAGACCTAAACATCTCCTCTCAAATGGCAATTTGAGTTGCAGTTTTCCTTCAAATGAAATTCTATATATCTTAACATGTAACACAGATCTGGCCTCTTTCTAGTCAACTTCAAATTGCCATGCCATTTGTACAATCTACTGTATCATATTTTTTTACAATTATAGCACCTATGATACCAATAGAACTATAGTTATTGCAAATCAAAAATAACAATAAAAATATGCAGATTCATAAGCATTTATTATCCATACCTATTCACAGTTATAAACCCAAACACATCACAAGATAACTACTCAACATTAATTTCTTTGACATCCTAACTCAGCCACAGACATAGTAATATCACACATGCACAGAATGACACACTAACAAAAGTACTTGTGGAAGAAAAGATGAAAGGTAGACGACCAGTGGGACACACCCAGCACATGATGGAAAGATCACCTCCAGGTAACAACATATGCACACAGTATGGAAGATCCACACACAGACATCACACAAAACAAAGTTGTGTCCAGGGCAACCAGACAAGAGCAAAGAAGTCAACAGTGAAAACTAAAAGTCAACATACACAGTGAGTAATAACCATCGTATTCATATTTTCTTTGGCAAATAACTTTTCCATTGGCACAGATCCTCTCAGTATTGTTAGGTTACAAGCTCTTACTTCATCATAAATCATGATCTACAAGTCATTTTAGTGCTACAAACTGAAAACTCTACCAATCACAAAAAAAAAAACCTTTTCACATACTTTTAGAGAACCTTTGTCTGCTCCAATACAGACAATATAGAAAGCATTATTTGACAGTATGAATTCTTCTCTTTCTCTTATTAGTTTAACCCCCAGTTGGGGTCAATCTTTTAAAGAGCCTCCTCCAACTGTTCCTATTTTATAAAGTCTAAATTACCCACTACAATTCAGTACCAAGTACATGACGACTTAATCTAAACCATCACACTTTATTACTCCTGAAACTCACAGCTTTGTGTGTTCCCAAGGTCTATTTCCGTCCACTCAGAGTCTTCTGTGAATGCATGCATGTACTAGTAATAGTAGTAGTAGTAGTTGGGATTTGTTTAAGCATATTTTTTCCCTGTACCATATGATTACGATCAATTTTTTCCTATCTTAAATTTCCCCTTTAGACGGATCTGTGCCTGATAAAACATTGGCTATTAATTCCACTTCATCATCCTGATATGGCTGCCGAAAAAGTTGACACCAAGGAGACAACAAAAGGTACCAACTGCCCGCTGCTAATGAAGTGCTGTAAATGTAACTCACAGCATCTCTGCTGCGTGTTCAAACCTGCTCACATGCTGGAATTTCTTCTTTCATTTACTAGCCAGTTACAGCAACTTGACACAGCTCACAGTTGTTAGGTCCGTAGATCTCTCCCGGAATACTGAGCCAACCCAGCTGTGATGGGGTCAAGAAAGGTGGGCGTGGAACTAGCAACATAACCCTACATGAACCCGAATCAAGGATTATTTACATCTAAAAATAAAATACTTCGAAATAATCTCACGATTATGTTGACAAATACCGTAACATTTTTCTAGTATCAATAACCCTAGCTGTTCCAAATCTCTCTCTCTCTCTCTCTCTCTCTCTCTCTCTCTCTCTCTCTCTCTCTCTCTCATCTCTCTCTCTCTCTCTGTCACTGTCATCCAATTCTTTATTGCTCTACAGAAACGAGCAGTAACATTTCCTATAATCATATGTTTCCTTAATCTTCCTCTTCAAAATCAAATAAGAAAGGAACCTCCATAAGCAATGCAAATACACATTAATAATTTTTAATCATGATTACGTCTTGAGATCATTCAATCTCAATAAACATTAAACAGCTGCATATGAGAACAGCTGATAAATTCATTCAATATCATATACTGTATATGTCACACTGCCATGTTCAAATGCATATTTGATTACAATTATAGTTTTTATTATAATTATATTTTATATGGGCTGCAAATTCCTCCCGTGTCATAGAGGTCTGATAACCATCTGATAAAATTACCCACAAGTTCATCCAAATTGCAGTATAAATTAATAATGCTACAGTTTAATCTTAGTCAACAACATTTCAGCTCACTTCAATCATTTTCTAGCGGAAAATTAAGTCTACTGTACAGTCACTGGTGGCATAAAAGAAATCTTGACCAGTGCACAGATACTGCCAAACACGCCTCTCCATGTTAACAGGAAAAAGATGCAATCCATTCTTGATCAATTTTATACAAGTCAGCTGCTAAATACCTACTAAATTCCTGAGTTATTTCGTCGGTTTTCGTTATCGACGAACAACAAAGGACACAGACCAAAGCGGAACAATTCCAGACGATCCAGACCTTTTACCATACCAGGGCCGGGCAAATGTTGACAAGACACTTGATATGGTACAACACCTGACAGCAAACGAAACATTCTAACGGGTTGGCCAACATTCAGTCAAGACGACAATCATTGTGGACAGAAGCAACAAGGATCTTCCAGTCACAATAAAATCACAACAAACTTTATGTTCACAGAGAATGAACAATTTTCATTATTCTCCGTCACTGACTGGAATGGTTTCTCCTAAACAGAACCTCATTCTAGGGAAAAACTTTTTTCAGAATTCTTGTTCTTTCTGCGATAGGGCAAACACCACAGTGAACAAGCACAGAAATTCGAATGCAATATGGACATCACTGAAACAAAGTCGAATGACTTACAGCCAGATTTTCAAGAATATTTATCATTATTGTCTTCTTGCATTGTATGAACGCCCATTCTCAACAGAACTGAAGTACAATTGTGTCACAATGGCCGCAGAAGCCAGCCCTTTCCCAAATATCAATACAGCTGATCTTATTCAAGAAACTTGTTGCTTAAAATTTCTTTGAGGGGGAAAAGTCAAATTACATTTTATGCACAAACTGCATAACTGACAAATTATGCTTTTAATTATTCATTTCTGACACATAAATGCTGTGTCATTTTCTACATGACACGGACCTACTTAATTATTACATCCACACTGTTACCAACTGACTGAAATGCCTGTTACCATTAACAATATAACAAATATTTTCATTCATAGCAACATATGTTTGCAACATGCTTTGCAACATCAGCAAATCTATAGCAGACACAATGCCACATGCACTAATAATCATATTTTGATCTTATGCAAACAACAAGAGGAGGAAATACTAAAGAAAAAGAAAATCGAGAGAAACTCGGCAAGTTTTTTGGGGACAAATCCTGCCCGTCCACAGAACACCTTCCCCGAGGGTGATGTTATGCAACTCAAGCGTTCCTTCCCATCCAAGGAAAACACAGTATATCAAAATTGTTTCCCACAAGGACTTCGCCAGCACGTCCTTCGTCAATCATACGATGCAAACTTGAGAGAGAGAGAGAGAGAGAGAGAGAGAGAGAGAGAGAGAGAGAGAGAGAGAGAGAGAGAGAGAGAGAGAGAGAATTCAACATCTAAATTTCCCTTCCACAAAGAAGAAGCTAGTCAATTACTTGAGATGTTCAAACACTGACTTCCTTAGTATCTCCACTTATTCGCCTATTCTGTAAGTCACTTATTGTCTCCTGCTCCCAAATACATAAACAATTGAACTGCTTCTGTTCTTCAATGTATATCAACGTTCGAACTCCATCTCCTGGTTTCCATTTATCCCCTTAACCTTTCTTTTATTCCCATTTAGCCTCAACTTGATCCTCTTAATACCGCCTTAAAACCTTTCATACTTTTGCCAGCTGCTCTTCACTTCTGTCGTGCAGTACTATATAATACGGAAACAAATGCCAGTCAACACTCCATCGAAGACTCAATACCTTATCTCAAAACTTTCATACTGCGTCAAATATCCTTTACCTACACTTGTTACATCACTCCATCAATATCAAATAGCCATGGAGGAAACACATACTTGTTTCAGAGCCATATTCACACCTCTATCATACAAACCTTTTATTCCATACACCCTTTACCTCCTTTTCTCTGTCTCTCCGTCGCAACATTCATCTAGGTCCAGCTATACCACATTCAGCTTCCTGAAAACACTTGATCTCCATTTCTCTTCTTTATCTACACTCTTCCCCTGTCCATCTCTTTGTCACTTTAATTACCATCTCAATCGAAATCCTTACTCTTTCCTTCATACAAATAGTCACAATATGCACCTAGATTTTGTACACTAATCTACTATAATTGCACATACACACACACACACATACTTATATGTAAACATACATTTGTGAGTGAAGTGTAAATCTCTTCACTGAGAATGAACATAATTTAAGGCATAAAAAAGGTCTCCTTTTCCCCACTAAAATTCAGAAACGAGTAAACTATTTATATTAATATCTGGGCTGAGACACAAACACCAAAGAGGCCGACTTTATCACAATAAAAATCAGACGAAAACGGCGACGGGTTCTCTCTCTCTCTCTCTCTCTCTCTCTCTCTCTCTCTCTCTCTCTCTCTCTCTCTCTCTCTCTCTCGAATTCCAAGCCTCATCCATCTCAAATATTTCAAACGGGAAGAAAGGTATCATCATGGAAGATCTGCGTGATCTATTTACTGGCCATTCCAGGGTACGAGGGGATCTGGGCATCGGGCCTCGGGCAGGTGAAGAAGCCACCTCCCTTCCCAGGTACAGCTGCTGCCCTCATGCCCTTCCAGGGACTCCTCTGGCTATAAAAGCATCCGAAGGCTTTCAACGGCACCTCACTCACTCACTCGAGGGCCATCAGCATCGCTTGAAGGAATCCCGCCCTCCTGGCCATCCTCAGAATGGCCTCTTGGATTACCTTGGTAATATCACTTGACGAGGATAAGTTGGCATCTCTCTCTCTCTCTCTCTCTCTCTCTCTCTCTCTCTCTCTCTCTCTCTCTCTCTCTCTCTCTCTCTCTCTCTCTCTCTCTCTCTCTCTCTCTCTAAGTTCTTCATGTTATACGCTTTATCGACCGTCCAGTTTATCCTCAAAAAGAACTTAACTTCAATGACACCACACAAATAATATCACTTTGGCCATCGAGTAAAAAGCAATAGGAAGCCTCTATACGGTGTTTCCAGATGCCCTTTGAAAAGGCTTAAGGTTCTTTGATAATGTGGGAAATGGAGAAACAAAACCACAGGTACGTATACGTGCATATATTTACAAAATAAATCTGTAGAGATTTATTTTGTATAAATATGCACCAATACATAACTGTGGATTTGTTTCTCCGTTTAAGACTCATGCCACTAAGATTATTTTGAATAAATTGCAGCAACGTAAGCATTGTGTGATAAATTTACTCTTCAGATAGATGAGGCAGTTGATGCCATGAAAAAGACTCCAGAGTTACACAGTCACAGACACACACACATATATATATTTACATTTTATACAGGGTATATGTAATGTGTATAAACATGTATGTAAAATTTTTAGTTATGTTTTATTAATGTACACGGAATATTCACAAAGTTTAATTGGTTTTTTCAATGGTTACTCTTGGAAGTGATACTCAAAAGAGCGGAATAAAACTGCAAAATTTTAATTGGAAATATAAGAAATGTAAATCTTTGGAAATATAAGAAATCCGTAAATCTTTGGGAAATATAAGAAATACGTAAATCTTTGGGAAATATAAGAAAAGTAAATTTTGGGAAATATAAGAAATCCGTAAATCTTTGGGAAATATAAGAAATACGTAAATCTTAGAGACGTTACTCATAACTTTGTACACAAAAATATCATATAAAAGAAAATAATTTAAATAACATCTTTGATTAAGCAACTTCATAGTAACTGTATGACTTACAAACATAATAGACCATCAAGAGAATTTCACTAGTGACAGACACCACATTACTTTACAGTTTATAAGTGAAGCACAAAATAAACTCTGGCCGATCTCATTTACAGGCAGTGTTGGCTGCTCTGGCAGTTAGCACGCTCAGTTCTCCTGCACCAGATGCAGCTTACAACATACCTCAGGTTGGAACAGGAAGGCGTTCTCAATACTTCGTCCTTCATAGAGATGGAACTCACAAGTATGGTTATGACACTGGAAAGGGAGCCTTTGAGAGTGCCAAGTCTACTAGGGTTGGTCAACAGAAAGGAAGGTTTGGCTATGTTGACCCTGACGGCCATTCTGTGAATCTCCAATACACAGCTGGTGAGGCTGGTTTTGTCCCAACTGGAGCTCACCTCCCACAACCACATCCTGACTTCCATGCAGCCCATGCTGCTGCAAGGGCTCGTCCACCTTTTGTTGATCCTCTCGCTAACCCAAATGCTGATGCTTCTTACGGTTTCCAGTTTGCTGAAGAAGGACAAACAAGATCAGAGCAAAGTGATGCCGCTGGAAATGTCCGAGGATCTTACTCTTACACAGACGATGATGGAATCACAAGAACCTACTCTTACACTGCAGGTCGTGGTACTGGCTTCGTTGTAGAAGGCAATGACCTTCCACTCTCACCTAAGACTCCTCAATCTTCTGGCTCTACTCCAGCAGCTACTCGACGTTCCTCCTCAGCAAGCAGAATTTCCTCTAGTGGCACAGCAAGTACATTCTCAGGATCATCATTGTCTACCTCACCCTCAGTCACAACTTACACATCACCTGCTGCATCTCCTCCACCATCTTCTTCTCCCGTTGCTGCTGCTGGCGGTTCAACTGGAACATCTTCCCCTTCACAAACCTCATCTAACAATGATGGCTCTTACTCTTTCTCTTTCAATGCTGGTGACCACTCCCGTTCAGAATCTGCTGATGCTAACCTTAATGTACAGGGACAGTTTTCTTTTGTTGCTGATGATGGCGTCAGAAGAAGGGTCAATTATCGAGCTGGACCTAATACAGGATTCACTGCATCTGGAGATCATCTTCCAAGAGCCCCATCTTCAACCACACCTATCACTCGTCAAACACCTGCCTCTCAAGGAACCACAGGTGTATTAACTTACGCTGCCCCATCTGCTTCTTCTCCAGGCTCTGCCATTACCACATCCTCTAGCCAACAACCATCTCCTTCTGCTCTTCGACCCTCCTCTTCCTCAACTCCACATTTCCAAGAAGCTAATACTCGCAGCCAGTTGAGATCAGATGGAAGTTATTCTTTTGGATATGAAACATCCAGTCATTCAAGGAAGGAAGCAGGTGACACCAATAACAATGTTGACGGAGACTTTGCCTTTGTTGCTGATGATGGTCAACGACGACAGATCCAATATCAAGCTGGTTCTGACACTGGATTCATTGCTGAGGGATCCCACATTCCAAAAGGTCCCATTGTCCCTGGTGCACCTTCAGGTCAACCTACAGGAAGGATTACACCTGTGCGAGAAGTCCCATTCATTGATCCACTAGCTAATTCCAATGCTGATGCCTCCTATAACTTTGCCTTTGACTCTGAACAGTATTCACGATCAGAGACTGCAGATGCTGATGGTAATGTTAAGGGAACTTACACTGTAGTAGATGACGATGGAACTCGACGCACAGTTCACTTCCGTGCTGGACAAGGAATTGGTTTTGAAACAAATGAAGTTTCCTCCTCAAAAGGACCTGCTCCATCTACTTCATCACATAGTGCAACCTCTTCCTCAGCAACGTCTCAGTCAGGAAAATTCTCCTCATCAGTGTCTTCCTCAGCAGCAACATCATCCTCTCATAGTGCAACATCATCTTCTGCTATAGTATACTCTGCTCCCTCTTCCCATCCATCTGCTCCAGAAAATTTCAGACTCACTCAGTATGATGCTTCAAAGAACCCAAACAAGTTTGGCTATGTTCTAACTTTCAATTAAGAAGACCTAAACATCTCCTCTCAAATGGCAATTTGAGTTGCAGTTTTCCTTCAAATGAAATTCTATATATCTTAACATGTAACACAGATCTGGCCTCTTTCTAGTCAACTTCAAATTGCCATGCCATTTGTACAATCTACTGTATCATATTTTTTTACAATTATAGCACCTGCGATACCAATAGAACTATAGTTATTGCAAATCAAAAATAACAATAAAAATATGCAGATTCATAAGCATTTATTATCCATACCTATTCACAGTTATAAACCCAAACACATCACAAGATAACTACTCAACATTAATTTCTTTGACATCCTAACTCAGCCACAGACATAGTAATATCACACATGCACAGAATGACACACTACCAAAACTACTTGTGGAAGAAAAGATGAAAGGTAGACGACCATTGGGACACACCCAGCACATGATGGAAAGATCACCTCCAGGTAACAACATATGCACACAGTATGGAAGATCCACACACAGACATCACACAAAACAAAGTTGTGTCCAGGGCAACCAGACAAGAGCAAAGAAGTCAACAGTGAAAACTAAAAGTCAACATACACAGTGAGTAATAACCATCGTATTCATATTTTCTTTGGAAAATAACTCTTCTGTTGGCACAGATCCTATCAGTGTTGTTAGGTTACAAGCTCTTACTTCATCATAAATCATGATCTACAAGTCATTTTAGTGCTACAAACTGAAAACTCTACCAATCACAAAAAAAAACCTTTTCACATACTTTTAGAGAACCTTTGTCTGCTCCAATACAGACAATATAGAAAGCATTATTTGACAGTATGAATTCTTCTCTTTCTCTTATTAGTTTAACACCCCAGTTGGGGTCAATCTTTTTAAAGAGCCTCCTCCAACTGTTCCTATTTATAAAGTCCAAATTACCCACTACAATTCAGTACCAAGTACATGACGACTTAATCTAAACCATCACACCTTATTACTCCTGAAACTCCCAGCTTTGGTGTTTCCAAGGTCTATTTCCGTCCACTCAGAGTCTTCTGTGAATGCATGCATGTACTAGTAATAGTAGTAGTAGTAGTAGTTGGGATTTGTTTAAGCATATTTTTTCCCTGTACCATATGATTACGATCAATTTTTTCCTATCTTAAATTTCCCCTTTAGACGGATCTGTGCCTGATAAAACATTGGCTATTAATTCCACTTCATTATCCTGATATGGCTGCCGCAAAAAGTTGACACCAAGGAGACAACAAAAGGTACCAACTGCCCGCTGCTAATGAAGTGCTGTAAATGTAACTCACAGCATCTCTGCTGCGTGTTCAAACCTGCTCACATGCTGGAATTTCTTCTTTCATTTACTAGCCAGTTACAGCAACTTGACACAGCTCACAGTTGTTAGGTCCGTAGATCTCTCCCGGAATACTGAGCCAACCCAGCTGTGATGGGGTCAAGAAAGGTGGGCGTGGAACTAGCAACATAACCCTACATGAACCCGAATCAAGGATTATTTACATCTAAAAATAAAATACTTCGAAATAATCTCACGATTATGTTGACAAATACCGTAACATTTTTCTAGTATCAATAACCCTAGCTGTTCCAATCATCTCTCTCTCTCTCTCTCTCTCTCTCTCTCTCTCTCTCTCTCTCTCTCTCTCTCTCTCTCTCGTCACTGTCATCCAATTCTTTATTGCTCTACAGAAACGAGCAGTAACATTTCCTATAATCATATGTTTCCTTAATCTTCCTCTTCAAAATCAAATAAGAAAGGAACCTCCATAAGCAATGCAAATACACATTAATAACTTTTAATCATGATTACCTCTTGAGTTCATTCAATCTCAATAAACATTAAACAGCTGCATATGAGAACAGCTGATAAATTCATTCAATATCATATACTGTATATGTTACACTGCCATGTTCAAATGCATATTTGATTACAATTATAGTTTTTATTATAATTATATTTTATATGGGCTGCAAATTCCTCCCGTGTCATAGAGGTCTGATAACCATCTGATAAAATTACCCACAAGTTCATCCAAATTGCAGTATAAATTAATAATGCTACAGTTTAATCTTAGTCAACAACATTTCAGCTCACTTCAATCATTTTCTAGCGGAAAATTAAGTCTACTGTACAGTCACTGGTGGCATAAAAGAAATCTTGACCAGTGCACAGATACTGCCAAACACGCCTCTCCATGTTAACAGGAAAAAAGATGCAATCCATTCTTGATCAATTTTATACAAGTCAGCTGCTAAATACCTACTAAATTCCTGAGTTATTTCGTCGGTTTTCGTTATCGACGAACAACAAAGGACACAGACCAAAGCGGAACAATTCCAGACGATCCAGACCTTTTACCATACCAGGGCCGGGCAAATGTTGACAAGACACTTGATATGGTACAACACCTGACAGCAAACGAAACATTCTAACGGGTTGGCCAACATTCAGTCAAGACGACAATCATTTTGGACAGAAGCAACAAGGATCTTCCAGTCACAATAAAATCACAACAAACTTTATGTTCACAGAGAATGAACAATTTTCATTATTCTCCGTCACTGACTGGAATGGTTTCTCCTAAACAGAACCTCATTATGGGGAAAAAGTTTTTTCAGAATTCTTGTTCTTTCTGGGATAGGGCAAACACCACAGTGAACCAGCACAGAAATTCGAATGCAATATGGACATCACTGAAACAAAGTCGAATGAGTTAAAAAAAGATTTTCAAGAATATTTATCATTATTGTCTTCTTGCATTGTATGAACGCCCATTCTCAACAGAACTGAAGTACAATTGTGTCACAATGGCCGCAGAAGCCAGCCCTTTCCCAAATATCAATACAGCTGATCTTATTCAAGAAACTTGTTGCTTAAAATTTCTTTTAGGGGGAAAAGTCAAATTACATTTTATGCACAAACTGCATAACTGACAAATTATGCTTTTAATTATTCATTTCTGACACATAAATGCTGTCAATTTCTACATGACACGGACCTACTTAATTATTACATCCACACTGTTACCAACTGACTGAAATGCCTGTTACCATTAACAATATAACAAATATTTTCATTCATAGCAACATATGTTTGCGACATGCTTTGCAACATCAGCAAATCTAAAGGAGACACAATGCCATATGCACTAATAATCATATTTTGATCTTATGCAAACAACAAGAGGAGGAAATGCTAAAGAAAAAGAAAATCGAGAGAAACTCGGCAAGTTTTTTGGGGACAAATCCTGCCCGTCCACAGAACACCTTCCCTGAGGGTCATGTTATGCAGCTCAAGCGTTCCTTCCATCCAAGGAAAACACAGTTTATCAAAATTGTTTCCCACAAGGACTTCGCCAGCACGTCCTTCGTCAATCATACGATGCAAACTTGAGAGAGAGAGAGAGAGAGAGAGAGAGAGAGAGAGAGAGAGAGAGAGAGAGAGAGAGAATTCAACATCTAAATTTCCCTTCCACAAAGGAGAAGCTAGTCAATTACCTGAGATGTTCAAACACTGACTTCCTTAGTATCTCCACTTATTCGCCTATTCTGTAAGTCACTTATTGTCTCCTGCTCCCAAATACATAAACAATTGAACTGCTTCTGTTCTTCAATGTATATCAACGTTCGAACTCCATCTCCTGGTTTCCATTTATCCCCTTAACCTTTCTTTTATTCCCATTTAGCCTCAACTTGATCCTCTTAATACCGCCTTAAAACCTTTCATACTTTTGCCAGCTGCTCTTCACTTCTGTCGTGCAGTACTATATAATACGGAAACAAATGCCAGTCAACACTCCATCGGAGACTCAATACCTTATCTCAAAACTTTCATATTGCATCAAATATCCTTTACCTACACTTGTAGCATCACTCCATCAATATCAAATAGCCATGGAGGAAACACATACTTGTTTCAAAGCCATATTCACACCTCTATCATACAAACCTTTTATTCCATGCATCCTTTACCTCCTTTTCTCTGTCTCTCCGTCGCAACATTCATCTAGGTCCAGCTATACCACATTCAGCTTTTAACAGTAGTATTAATCTTGACCTCCAACTGTCCCTGAAAACACTTGATCTCCATTTCTCTTCTTTATCTACACTCTTCCCCTGTCCATCTCTTTGTCACTTTAATTACCATCTCAATCGAAATCCTTACTCTTTCCCTCATACAAATAGTCACAATATGTACCTAGATTTTGTACACTACTCTACTCTAATTGCACATACACGCACACATACTTATATGTAAACATACATTTGTGAGTGAAGTGTAAATCTCTTCACTGAGAATGAACATAATTTAAGGCATAAAAAAGGTCTCCTTTTCCCCACTAAAATTCAGAAACGAGTAAACTATTTATATTAATATCTGGGCTGAGACACAAACACCAAAGAGGCCGACTTTATCACAATAAAAATCAGACGAAAACGGCGACGGGTTCTCTCTCTCTCTCTCTCTCTCTCTCTCTCTCTCTCTCTCTCTCTCTCTCTCTCTCTCTCTCTCTCTCTCGAATTCCAAGCCTCATCCATCTCAAATATTTCAAACGGGAAGAAAGGTATCATCATGGAAGATCTGCGTGATCTATTTACTGGCCATTCCAGGGTATGAGGGGATCTGGGCATCGGGCCTCGGGCAGGTGAAGAAGCCACCTCCCTTCCCAGGTACAGCTGCTGCCCTCATGCCCTTCCAGGGACTCCTCTGGCTATAAAAGCATCCGAAGGCTTCCAACGGCACCTCACTCACTCACTCGAGGGCCATCAGCATCGCTTGAAGGAATTCCGCCCTCCTGGCCATCCTCAGAATGGCCTCTTGGATTACCTTGGTAATATCACTTGACGAGGATAAGTTCTCTCTCTCTCTCTCTCTCTCTCTCTCTCTCTCTCTCTCTCTCTCTCTCTCTCTCTCTCTAAGTTCTTCATGTTATACGCTTTATCGACCGTCCAGTTTATCCTCAAAAAGAACTTAACTTCAATGACACCACACAAATAATATCACTTTGGCCATCGAGTAAAAAGCAATAGGAAGCCTCTATACGGTGTTTCCAGATGCCATTTGAAAAGGCTTAAGGTTCTTTGATAATGTGGGAAATGGAGAAACAAAACCACAGGTACGTATACGTGCACATATTTACAAAATAAATCTGTAGAGATTTATTTTGTATAAATATGCACCAATACATAACTGTGGATTTGTTTCTCCGTTTAAGACTCATGCCACTAAGATTATTTTGAATAAATTGCAGCAACGTAAGCATTGTGTGATAAATTTACTCTTCAGATAGATGAGGCAGTTGATGCCATGAAAAAGACTCCAGAGTTACACAGTCACAGACACACACACACAGTATATATATTTACATTTTATACAGGGTATATGTAATGTGTATAAACATGTATGTAAAATTTTTAGTTATGTTTTATTAATGTACACGGAATATTCACAAAGTTTAATTGGTTAAAGGACTGTCAATGGTTACTCTTGGAAGTGATACTCAAAAGAGCGGCCCAAAACTGCAAAATTTTAATTGGGAAATATAAGAAATCCGTAAATCTTTGGGAAATATAAGAAATCCGTAAATCTTTGGGAAATATAAGAAATACGTAAATCTTTGGGAAATATAAGAAATCAGTAAATCTTTGGGAAATATAAGAAATCCGTAAATCTTTGGGAAATATAAGAAATACGTAAATCTTAGAGACGTTACTCATAACTTTGTACACAAAAATATCATATAAAAGAAAATAATTTAAATAACATCTTTGATTAAGCAACTTCATAGTAACTGTATGACTTACAAACATAATAGACCATCAAGAGAATTTCACTAGTGACAGACACCACATTACTTTACAGTTTATAAGTGAAGCACAAAATAAACTCTGGCCGATCTCATTTACAGGCAGTGTTGGCTGCTCTGGCAGTTAGCACGCTCAGTTCTCCTGCACCAGATGCAGCTTATACAACATACCTCAGGTTGGAACAGGAAGGCGTTCTCAATACTTCGTCCTTCATAGAGATGGAACTCACAAGTATGGTTATGACACTGGAAAGGAGCCTTTGAGAGTGCCAAGTCTACTAGGGTTGGTCAACAAAAGGAAGGTTTGGCTATGTTGACCCTGACGGCCATTCTGTGAATCTCAATACACAGCTGGTGAGGCTGGTTTTGTCCCAACTGGAGCTCACCTCCCACAACCACATCCTGACTTTCATGCAGCCCATGCTGCTGCAAGGGCTCGTCCACCTTTTGTTGATCCTCTCGCTAACCCAAATGCTGATGCTTCTTACGGTTTCCAGTTTGCTGAAGAAGGACAAACAAGATCAGAGCAAAGTGATGCCACTGGAAATGTCCGAGGATCTTACTCTTACACAGACGATGATGGAATCACAAGAACCTACTCTTACACTGCAGGTCGTGGTACTGGCTTCGTTGTAGAAGGCAATGACCTTCCACTCTCACCTAAGACTCCTCAATCTTCTGGCTCTACTCCAGCAGCTACTCGACATTCCTCCTCAGCAAGCAGAATTTCCTCTAGTGGCACAGCAAGTACATTCTCAGGATCATCATTGTCTACCTCACCCTCAGTCACAACTTACACATCACCTGCTGCATCTCCTCCACCATCTTCTTCTCCCGTTGCTGCTGCTGGCGGTTCAACTGGAACATCTTCCCTTCACAAACCTCATCTAACAATGATGGCTCTTACTCTTTCTCTTTCAATGCTGGTGACCACTCCCGTTCAGAATCTGCTGATGCTAACCTTAATGTACAGGGACAGTTTTCTTTTGTTGCTGATGATGGCGTCAGAAGAAGGGTTAATTATCGAGCTGGACCTAATACAGGATTTACTGCATCTGGAGATCATCTTCCAAGAGCCCCATCTTCAACCACACCTATCACTCGTCAAACACCTGCCTCTCAAGGAACCACAGGTGTATTAACTTACGCTGCCCCATCTGCTTCTTCTCCAGGCTCTGCCATTACCACATCCTCTAGCCAACAACCATCTCCTTCTGCTCTTCGACCCTCCTCTTCCTCAACTCCACATTTCCAAGAAGCTAATACTCGCAGCCAGTTGAGATCAGATGGAAGTTATTCTTTTGGATATGAAACATCCAGTCATTCAAGGAAGGAAGCAGGTGACACCAATAACAATGTTGACGGAGACTTTGCCTTTGTTGCTGATGATGGTCAACGACGACAGATCCAATATCAAGCTGGTTCTGACACTGGATTCATTGCTGAGGATCCCACATTCCAAAAGGTCCCATTGTCCCTGGTGCACCTTCAGGTCAGCCTACAGGAAGGATTACACCTGTGCGAGAAGTCCCATTCATTGATCCACTAGCTAATTCCAATGCTGATGCCTCCTATAACTTTGCCTTTGACTCTGAACAGTATTCACGATCAGAGACTGCAGATGCTGATGGTAATGTTAAGGGAACTTACACTGTAGTAGATGACGATGGAACTCGACGCACAGTTCACTTCCGTGCTGGACAAGGAATTGGTTTTGAAACAAATGAAGTTTCCTCCTCAAAAGGACCTGCTCCATCTACTTCATCACATAGTGCAACCTCTTCCTCAGCAACGTCTCAGTCAGGAAAATTCTCCTCATCAGTGTCTTCCTCAGCAGCAACATCATCCTCTCATAGTGCAACATCATCTTCTGCTATAGTATACTCTGCTCCCTCTTCCCATCCATCTGCTCCAGAAAATTTCAGACTCACTCAGTATGATGCTTCAAAGAACCCAAACAAGTTTGGCTATGTTCTAACTTTCAATTAAGAAGACCTAAACATCTCCTCTCAAATGGCAATTTGAGTTGCAGTTTTCCTTCAAATGAAATTCTATATATCTTAACATGTAACACAGATCTGGCCTCTTTCTAGTCAACTTCAAATTGCCATGCCATTTGTACAATCTACTGTATCATATTTTTTTACAATTATAGCACCTGCGATACCAATAGAACTATAGTTATTGCAAATCAAAAATAACAATAAAAATATGCAGATTCATAAGCATTTATTATCCATACCTATTCACAGTTATAAACCCAAACACATCACAAGATAACTACTCAACATTAATTTCTTTGACTTCCTAACTCAGCCACAGACATGGTAATATCACACATGCACAGAATGACACACTAACAAAAGTACTTGTGGAAGAAAAGATGAAAGATAGACGACCATTGGGACACACCCAGCACATGATGGAAAGATCACCTCCAGGTAACAACATATGCACACAGTATGGAAGATCCACACACAGACATCACACAAAACAAAGTTGTGTTCAGGGCAACCAGACAAGAGCAAAGAAGTCAACAGTGAAAACTAAAAGTCAACATACACAGTGAGTAATAACCATCGTATTCATATTTTCTTTGGAAAATAACTCTTCTGTTGGCACAGATCCTATCAGTGTTGTTAGGTTACAAGCTCTTACATCATCATAAATCATGATCTACAAGTCATTTTAGTGCTACAAATTGAAAACTCTACCAATCACAAAAAAAAAGCCTTTTCACATACTTTTAGAGAACTTTTGTCTGCTTCAATACAGACAATATAGAAAGCATTATTTGACAGTATGAGTTCTTCTCTTTCTCTTATTAGTTTAACCCCCCAGTTGGGGTCAATCTTTTTAAAGAGCCTCCTCCAACTGTTCCTATTTATAAAGTCTAAATTACCCACTACAATTCAGTACCAAGTACATGACGACTTAATCCAAACCATCACACTTTATTACTCTTGAAACTCACAGCTTTAGTGTTCCCAAGGTCTATTTCCGTCCACTCAGAGTCTTCTGTGAATGCGTGCATGTACTAGTAATAGTAGTAGTAGTAGTTGGGATTTGTTTAAGCATATTTTTTCCCTGTACCATATGATTACGATCAATTTTTTCCTATCTTAAATTTCCCCTTTAGACGGATCTGTGCCTAGTAAAACGTTGCCTATTAATTCCTCTTCATCATCCTGATATGGATGCTGCACAAAAGCTGACACCAAGGAGACAACAAAAGGTACCAACTGCCCGCTGCTAATGAAGTGCTGTAAATGTAACTCACAGCATCTCTGCTGCGTGTTCAAACCTGCTCACATGCTGGAATTTCTTCTTTCATTTACTAGCCAGTTACAGCAACTTGACACAGCTCACAGTTGTTAGGTCCGTAGATCTCTCCCGGAATACTGAGCCAACCCAGCTGTGATGGGGTCAAGAAAGGTGGGCGTGGAACTAGCAACATAACCCTACATGAACCCGAATCAAGGATTATTTACATCTAAAAATAAAATACTTGAAATAATCTCACGATTATGTTGACAAATACCGTAACATTTTTCTAGTATCAATAACCCTAGCTGTTCCAATCTCTCTCTCTCTCTCTCTCTCTCTCTCTCTCTCTCTCTCTCTCTCTCTCTCTCTCTCTCTCGTCACTGTCATCCAATTCTTTATTGCTCTACAGAAACGAGCAGTAACATTTCCTATAATCATATGTTTCCTTAATCTTCCTCTTCAAAATCAAATAAGAAAGGAACCTCCATAAGCAATGCAAATACACATTAATAACTTTTAATCATGATTACCTCTTGAGTTCATTCAGTCTCAATAAACACTAAACAGCTGCATATGAGAACAGCTGATAAATTCATTCAATATCATATACTGTATATGTCACACTGCCATGTTTAAATGCATATTTGATTACAATTATGTTTTTTATTACAATTATATTTTATATGGGCTGCAAATTCCTCCCGTGTCATAGAGGTCTGATAACCATCTGATAAACTTACCCACATGTTCATCCAAATTGCAGTATAAATTAATAATGCTACAGTTTAATCTTAGTCAACAACATTTCAGCTCACTTCAATCATTTTCTAGCGGAAAATTAAGTCTACTGTACAGTCACTGGTGGCATAAAAGAAATCTGGACCAGTGCACAGATACTGGCAAACACGCCTCTCCATGTTAACAGGAAAAATGATGCAATCCATTCTTTATCAATTTTATACAAGTCAGCTGCTAAATACCTACTAAATTCCTGAGTCATTTCGTCGGTTTTCGTTATCGACGAACAACAAAGGACACAGCCCAAAGCGGAACAATTCCTGTTGACAAGACACTCGATATGGTACAACACCTGACAGCAAACGAAACATTCTAACGGGCTGGCCAACATTCAGTCATGACGACAATCATTTTGGACAGAAGCAACAAGGATCTTCCAGTCACAATAAAATCACAACAAACTTTATGTTCACAGAGAATGAACAATTTTCATTATTCTCCGTCACTGACTGGAATGGTTTCTCCTAAACAGAACCTCATTCTAGGGAAAAACTTTTTTCAGAATTCTTGTTCTTTCTGCGATAGGGCAAACACCACAGTGAACAAGCACAGAAATTCGAATGCAATATGGACATCACTGAAACAAAGTCGAATGAGTTAAAAAAAGATTTTCAAGAATATTTATCATTATTGTCTTCTTACATTGTATGAACGCCCATTCTCAACAGAACTGAAGTACAATTATGTCACAATGGCCGCAGAAGCCAGCCCTTTCCCAAATATCAATACAGCTGATCTTATTCAAGAAACTTGTTGCTTAAAATTTCTTTGAGGGGGAAAAGTCAAATTACATTTTATGCACAAACTGCATAACTGACAAATTATGCTTTTAATTATTCATTTCTGACACATAAATGCTGTGTCATTTTCTACATGACACGGACCTACTTAATTATTACATCCACACTGTTACCAACTGACTGAAATGCCTGTTACCATTAACAATATAACATATATTTTCATTCATAGCAACATATGTTTGCAACATGCTTTGCAACATCAGCAAATCTATAGCAGACACAATGCCACATGCACTAATAATCATATTTTGATCTTATGCAAACAACAAGAGGAGGAAATACTAAAGAAAAAGAAAATCGAGAGAAACTCGGCAAGTTTTTTGGGGACAAATCCTGCCCGTCCACAGAACACCTTCCCTGAGGGTCATGTTATGCAGCTAATTGTTCCTTCCATCCAATTAAACACAGTATATCAAAATTGTTTCCACACAAGGACTTCGCCAGCACGTATATCAATCATACGATGCAAACTTGAGACAGAGAGATAAATTTAAGAGAGAGAGAGAGAGAGAGAGAGATTGAGAGAGAGAGAGAGAGAGAGAATTCAACATCTAAATTTCCCTTCCACAAAGAAGAAGCAGTCAATTACTTGAGATGTTCAAACACTGACTACCTTAGTATCTCCACTTATTCGCCTATTCTGTAAGTCACTTATTGTCTCCTGCTCCCAAATACATAGACAATTGAACTGCTTTGTTCTTCAATGTAATCAACGTTCGAACTCCATCTCCTGGTTTCCATTTGGTTTAACCTTTCTTTTATTCCCATTTAGCCTCAACTTGATCCTCTTAATAATAAATTAAAACCTTTCATAGTTTTGCCAGCTGCTCTTCACTTCTGTCACTGCAGTACTATATAATACGGAAACAAATGCCAGTCAACATTCCATCAGACTCAATACCTTATCTCAAAACTTTCATATTGCATCAAATATCTTTTACCTACACTTGCATCTATCCATCAATATCAAATAGCCATGGAGGAAACACATACTTGTTTCGGCCATATTCACAGTTCTATCATACAAACCTTTTATTCCATGATCCTTTACGGACTTTTCTCTGTCTCTGGATCGCAACTATTCATCTAGGTCCAGTGGATTTTCATCCTTCAACTATACAGTAGTATTAATCGTTTCCAACAGAGAGAAAGAAACACTTGAGCTCCATTTAATCTTCTTTGAAATCAATGGTAACTCTCATCCCAAATCCATCTATTGCCACTTTAATTACCATCTCAATGAAAGAATTTTATATCATACAAATAGTCAAAGATGCACCTAGATTTTGTACAAACTCTACTTTAATTGCACATACACACACATACTTATATGTAAACATACATTTGTGGAGTGAAGTGAAATCTCTTCACTGAGAATGAACATAATTTAAGGCATAAAAGGTCTCCTTTTCCCACTAAAATTCAAACAGAGTAAACTACCAATTAATATCTGGGCTGAGACACAAACACCAAAGAGGCCGACTTTATCACAATAAAAATCAGACGAAAAAAACAATCTCTCTAGCAAACACCTGTCTCTTCTCTCTCATGATTCAATTTCAAGCCTCATCCATCACAAATATTTCAAACGAGAAGAAAGGTATCATCATGGAAGATCTGCGTGATCTAATTTACTGGCCATTCCAGTTCTTGGGGATCTGGGCATCTGATCATTGGGCAGGTGAAAAGCCACCTCCCTTCCCAAAAACAGCTGTTGCCCTCATGCCCTTCCAGGGACTCCTCTGGCTATAAAAGCATCCGAAGGCTTCAACGGCATCCACTCACTCAACACTGGGGCCATCAGCATCGCTTGAAGGACAACCTTTGTTCAGAGATCCTCCTGGCCATCCTCAGAATGGCCTCTTGGATTACTTTGGAACATATCACTTGACGAGGATATGTTGGCAATCGTTTCTCATGAAACTCTCTACTCTTCTCTCTAATGATTCTTCATGTTATTCGCTAATAAATCGACCGTCCAGTTTATCCTCAAAAGAACTTCGTTTGCTCAAAGACACTTTCAGCAACAAATAATATCACTTTGGCCATCAAGTAAAAACGGCAATAGGAACAACGGAATACGGTGTTTCCGGGATGCCCATTTTGAAAAGGCTTAAGGTTTTTGATAACCTGTTGGAAATGGAGAAACAAAACCACAGGATCAGATCTGGCATATTTACAAAATAAATCTGTAGAGATTTATTTTGTATCCTCTCCACCAATACTTAACTGTCATTTGTTTCTCCGTTTAAGACTCATGCCACTAAGATTATTTCAATAAATTGCAGCACCATTCATTGTGTGATAAATTTACTCTTCAGATAGATGAGGCAGTTGATGCCATGTGAAAAAGACTCAGAGTTACACAGTCACAGACACACACACATCCCATATTTACATCTCCACAGTTTGTAATGTGATAAACATGTATGTAAAATTTTTAGTTATGTTTTATTAATGTAAGGAATATTCACAAAGTTAATGGTTAAATGACTGTCAATGGTTACTCTTTCTCTCTCTCTCCTTCCATTCCAAATCTCTCAAAATTTCATGGGAAATATAAGAACACTGGTAAATCTTTTGGGCATTTATAAGAATTGATCTTTGGGAAATTGCACTAAAGATTTTAATTGGGAAAAATATAAGCATAAGAAAATAAATCTTTGGGAAATAGAGACGTTCTTGAGACATAACTTCATAACTTTTACACAAAACGATCAATAAAAGAAAATAATTTAAATATTATCTTTGATTAGCAACTTCTTTAACTGTATGACTTTACAAACATAATAGACCTTTTAAGAGATTTTCACTAGTGACAGACACCACATTAACAGTTTAAAGTGAAGCACAAAATAAACTCTGATAGTGATCTCATTTACAGGCAGTGTTGGCTGCTCTGGCAGTTAGCAGGCTCAGTTCTGTTGCACCAGATGGAGCTTATAACATACCTCAGGTTGGAACAGGAAGGCGTTCTCAATACTTTGTCCTTCATAGAGATGGAACTCACAAGTATGGTCATGACACTGGAAAGGGAGCCTTTGAGAGTGCCAAGTCTAACAAGACAATTCCAACAAAAAGGAAGGTTTGGCTATGTTGACCTGGCTGACAAAGGCCATTCTGTGAATCTCCAATACACAGCTGGTGAGGCTGGTTTTGTCCCAACTGGAGCTCAATCCCACAACCACATCCTGATCTCCATGCAGCCCATGCTGCTGCAAGGGCTCGTCCACCTTTGTTGATCCTGGTGCTTACCCAAATGCTGATCTTCTCTACGGTTTCCAGTTTGCTGAAGAAGGACAAACAAGATCAGAGCAAAGTGATGCCGCTGGAAATGTCCGAGGATCTTACTCTTACACAGACGATGATGGAATCACTTGAACCTCTCTCTTACACTGCAGGTCGTGATACTGGCTTGTTGATAGAAGGCAATGACCTTCCACTCTCACCTAAGACTCCTCAATCTTCTGGCTCTACTCCAGCAGCTACTCGACGTTCCTCCTCAAACAAGCAGAATTCCCTCTCTAGTGGCACGGCAGAGTGACATTCTCAGGATCTTCAATGGTTACCTCACCCTCAGTCACTAAAACTAATACACATCACCTGCTGCATCTCCTTCACCATCTTTCTTCGCTGTTTGAATTGGTGGTTCAACTGGAACATCTTCCCTTCACAAACCTCATCTAACAATGATGGCTCTTAATCTTTCTCTTTCAATGCTGGTGACCATTCCCGTTCAGAATCTGCTGATGCTAACCTTTAATGTACAGGGACAGTTTTCTTTTGTTGCTGATGATGGCGTCAGAAGAAGGGTTAATTATCGAGCTGGACCTAATACAGGATTCACTGCATCTGGAGATCATCTTCCAAGTGCCCCATCTTCAACCACACCTATCACAGTCAAACACCTGCCTCCCAAGGAAAAACAGGTGTATTAACTTACGCTGCCCCATCTGCTTCTTCTCAGGCTCTGCCAGTACCACATCTTCTTTGCCAACAACCATCTCCTTCTGCTCTTCGACCCTCCTCTTCCTCAACTCCACATTTCCAAGAAGCTAATATTTTGTCAGCCAGTTGAGATCAGATGGAAGTTATGCTTTTGATATGAAACATCCAGTCATTCAAGGAAGGAAGTTAAAGGTGACACCAACAATGTTGATGGAGAGTTTTGGCTTTGTTGCTGATGATGGTCAACGACTTTACAGATCCAATATCAAGCTGGTTCTGACACTGGATTTTGCATGAGGATCCCACATTCCAAGGTCCCATTGTCCCTGGTGCACCTTCAGGTCAGCCCACAGGAAGGATTACACCTGTGCGAGAAGTCCCATTCATTGATCCACTAGCTAATTCCAATGCTGATGCCTCTTATGGTTTGCCTTTGACTCTGAACAGTATTCAAGATCAGAGACTGCAGATGCTGATGGAAATGTCCGATGGAACTTACACTGTAGTAGATGATGATGGAACACGACGAACAGTTCACTTCCGTGCTGGACAAGGAATTGGTTTTGAAACAAATGAAGTTTCCTCCTCGAAAGGACCTGCTCCATCTACTAAATCACTCAATCAACCTCTTCCTCAGCAACGTCTCAGTCAGGAAAATTCTCCTCATCTGTGTCTTCCTCGACAGCAACATCTTCATCTCACAGTGCAACATCACCTTCTGCTATAGTATACTCTGCTCCCTCTTCCCATCCATCTGCTTTGGAAAATTTCAGACTCACTCAGTATGATGCTTCAAAGAACCCAAATAAGTTTGGCTATGTTCTCACTTTCAATTAAGAAGACCTAAATATATCTTCTCTCAAATGGCAATTTGAGTTGCATTTTTGTTTCAAATGAATTTCTACATATCTTAACATGTAAAACAAATCTGGCCTTTTTCTAGTCAACTTCAAGTTGCCATGCCATTTATACAATCTACTGTAACATATTTTCTTACAATTACAGCACCTATGATAACATTAGAAGTATAGTTATTGCAAATCAAAAATAACAATAAAATATGCAGATTCATAGGCATTTTTTATTCATAACTATTCCTGTTAAAAATCATAAGCATTTTCTATTCATAACTATTCCTGTTATAAATCCTAAGTATTAAACTGAGAAGAAGAAGAATTCTTAGTTATAAGTCCAAAGACATCACAAAATACCCAATGACCATAAATTTCTTTTAATTTCTAAGGCAGCCACAGGCATGATATGCTCCATATAGGCAGGATGATAGATGACCACAATTATTTATGGAAGAAAAGGTGAAAGGTAAAGGACCAGAGGGGAAGACCCAGCAGATGATGGAAAGATCACCAGCAGGGAATAATATAGCCACATATTATTGAAGATCCATAGGATGGAGGTGTCACAAAACAAATTGGTGTCGATAGTCCGATACAAGAGGCAACAAGTCACAGTGAAACCTGAGGAACAACAGAGGGAGTGGGTAATATTCCAATTTTCTTTGGAAAATGATTTTTCCATGGGAAACGTCCCTTCCATGCTCATATTCATGCTCTGTAAAACTATTTCAGTCCCAGAACCTTAAAACTCTTTAAATCACAAAAAACCTTGTTGAACACAAACCTACTAAAAACCACCAGAATGGAATCAGAATGGTGATTCTGTTTCAGAGTAATGACACTACTTCAAATAAAGCATTTATGGAATCTAGCAGAGCCATGCTGACCTGTAGATGGTATTTGCTCATAATCAATAGTTGCTAGTCATCATTGAGGATGAGTTTTATTTTAAAATAATAATTGCGATGAATGTTGAGTGATATTGCACTTCCCTGTTTTTCATAATAAACTAAAATTGTGAGCGTGCCTTGGGAATGGCAGAATTATACCAAGAATCTACAGACTTTGAGTGATAAAGAATTTTCTTCACCAAATTCAAATCACTGGTGTAGTAACATCAGATCCATAATAAATATTACTGAGCCTTCTTCCTCTCCGATCCTCAAAATGGATCAGTTGGCTCACCATCTTAACACCCCTGACAAGATAAGTTGAGATTCTTCTCTCTCCATCATCTATAGTTCTTTATTTTACATTCTATTCTCCTTATTTTATCCTGAAAAGGACCTTTCATTCAGACAAATATGATCACTTTGGAAATGAAGTAAAAAGTTGACATGACCATCTTCATTATTTTGAAAAACAGGAAGCCTTATAAATCTCTCATAAACCTTTTATTCTGGTTTAGATGCTCTGTCGTCTGTGGAATATGAGGTGTTTTAAATCTAATCTGTAGATAAATGATAATGGACATGCAGTGAAAAAGCTTTCACAGATGCAAACAATATATTTCAGATATATATAGTTATATTAATAATATATTATAGAAACTAATATATATATATATATATATCACATATATACATATATGCAATATATATAAACATATATATATAAATTTTTATTTATATTTATAAATAAAAACAATAAAAAAGTTTATATATATTAATACTATCCATTTTATTACTCTTCATTTACTCAAAAACATAAATATAAATATATATATAATATGAATATATATATGAATATGATAAGATTTAATAAATATAATAAATATATAAAATCTTTGAAATTTATGTGAGCTAAATCTTACACAAAGGTATAAATGCATTCAATGCCAGAAAGTAATAATCAAGCAGTTAAAATTACAAGATTTCGATAACTGAAAATATGTTAAGTAACATATCTGATTATCCAACGTGATAATAATTGCGTGAATGAAAAACACGACTTCTTCCATAAGGCCTTCATGAAACTATCATTATACCATGGAATTATTGCCATTTTCATTTACTTCGAGACAGCCCGCAGTATTTTACAGTTTATGAGTGGAGCACAATGCAGACTCTGACCAATCTCTTGCAGGCAGTGCTCTCAGCTCTAGCAGTTAGCATCCTAAGTTTTCCTGCACCAGATGGAGCTTATAACATACCTCAAGTGGGAACCGAAATGCGTTCTCAATACTTTGTCCTTTATGAGGATGGAACTCACATGTATGGTTATGACGCTGGAAAGGGAGCCTTTGAGAGTACCAAGTCAACTAAGGTTGGTCAACAAATAGGAAGGTTTGGCTATGTTGACCCTGACGGCCATTCTGTGAAACTCCAATACACAGGTGGTGAGGCTGGTTTTGTCCCAACTGGACCTCATCTCCCACAACCACATCCTGACTTCCATGCAGCCCATGCTGCTGCAAGGGCTCGTCCACCTTTTGTTGATCCTCTGGCTAACCCAAATGCTGATGCTTCTTATGCCTTCCCGTTTGCTGGAGAAGGACAGCCTCATTCGGAGCAAAGTGATGTGGAAATGGTCGAGACCCAAAGAAAAAATCAGAAAAAGACAGCAATAAACGTGGAGGAGAGGCACTTAACTCTAGAGGAAGCAATAGCAGGCTCTTAACGTCAAATGAGCAGAAAGAAGTGGGTTTAGTGGTTCAAAAAAAATCTTGAATCCTGATATCCAAAGAACACGAGTTCCACAGCACCGACAAATTGTAAAGACCAAAGACAGCAATTTTTGTCCTTTGCTCAAAAGAACAGACCCTGCAAGTAACTTCATAACTGATAAGTGAATAACAGTGGTAGCACCAGCAGCAACATTATGTCTGGAATCAGGATAATTAATATTCTTAAGATTATGCATTCCCATGAATTTGAACTTCCTTAATGCACTGTTAATTTTTTCAGATATTATGGTTCAAACTCAGTTCTTGGAAACGCCATGTTCTGCCTGGAATTTAAAGTGCCTCTGAAATTCAATTTTAGGGTTTCGTTGGGGGAATTTTAATCTACATTACCATAATTAGCCATCAAAATAGTGCACCTGCAGTATCAGTAAGCCTCAAGTCTGTGGGCAAGTAGGTATTGCAGCAAAATTTCTAGTTGTTGTGAGCACTAATTCTACGATATACTGTTCCATGGCACAACGGTATCATTGCTGACATAACAAAGCATTTCTCCCGTTCTTCCAGTTTGGGTATCAGACCTGTAAGTTTTTTGCACCCTGGTTTTCCTGCTATTGCTGTGTGGGTTTGTCTTCTCCAGCAAAGCAAAATAACTGTGACCCAAAATAAAATAGGGAACATGAATGCAGTTTCTTGAAAGAAACTGAAAGAAACTGCATAAAGAGAGTTGCAGCACAAGGCACACAGACGAAATCAAAAGAAAACAAAAGCATCAGATGTGCAAATGACTTTGAGAGATGAACGCATGGAGCCGTTCAGAATTCCCGATTCGGATCCCTTTAAAATTCATTAAACCAGTATGAAATATTACATAGTCAGATTTTTGGTGATGCGAACGTAACAAGGAACTCATAATTTAGTCAGTGCAGATTAATCAGCGTAGTAATTGCACAGTACCTGCTCACTTCCATTTTATTTCTTTCTTCCTTCTTGCTACTGCTGATTGTATACCACTGATTTTTAATCAATTTAAAATTGATTTCCCTTGACAATTTTTTTCAAAGAAAAGGTGTAGATAAGAAGAAGAAGAAGAAGAAGAAGAAGAAGAAGAAGAAGAAGAAGAAGAAGAAGAAGAAGAAGAAGACAATAAATACATTGCCAGCGTTACTTTCTTCCCCAAACAGCAAAGCCTACGCAATCAAATGGATCAAACCAAATTTCCTTAATATGATCACTTTCCAATAACAGAAAATCAAAGCGCAAACTAATGCCTTAACATCAAGAAATGTTCCGTCTTTTGCAGCCAGCTGTTACATCAAGATGAAACGTTCGAAACAAAACTTTGTTGCCACGGTCCTTCAGTCTCAGCATCCATCTGTCAGACAACAATCCTGCAGCCTAAGTGGCCCTGTGAAAAGCGCATAAGATGGAGTCATAAGAGATAAAGTTCTAACCAAAACCTCATAAATTTACCAAGTAGTCATCTGAAATTTCTACAGGAGTCACATGAATTTATGGACCACAGAACAGAACAGAGAAGCAAGGTATCTCGTTCTTTACAAGGACAACCTTCTTCCCAATTACTACAACTACTTCCAGGGCATGACAGGACACACAGATCCTGATCAAGAAAGAAAGCCGTCATGACTTCGCCCTCTCCCGCCCACCCGACCCTTCCCCCCCTCGTCCAACCTTACGCTTCTTCAGTCTGAGTCTGAGTCCTGGACTTGCTTAGTGTGAGTATAAAAGGGCCTCATCTCTTGTAACGCCAGCTCACTCACTTGAGGGCCATCGGCGTCGCCTGAAGGAAACCCACCCTCCCAGCCATCTCCACAATGGCCTCCTGGCTTAGATTGGTAATAGCACTCAACGATGTGTTGGGATCTAAAAAAGGCTCTCTCTCTCTCTCTCTCTCTCTCTCTCTCTCTCTCTCTCTCTCTCTCTCTCTATATACATACATATATATATATATATATATATATATATATATATATATATATATATATATAGATATAGAGAGAGAGAGAGAGAGAGAGAGAGAGAGAGAGAGAGAGAGAGAGAGACTGGAGGAAATATACTGCTACTAGAAGTTGCAGTCATATTATGTGGAATATTTATTTGCTTTAATTATATATATATATATATATATATATATATATATATATATATATATATATATATATATATATATATATATATTCAACATTAACCGTAATACGGGAGGTTCCCGGAAAAAAGGCGTCAAAATTAAACTGCCGGAATCAAACATTAAAAGCCGGATCGTGAATGAAATGAACCTCACGTACCAAAACCCTCCAAAATATTAGCCGCACCGTACACCTACACAGAGGACAAGTCAAGATCACGTCGAGTACACACGCTGCAACACTCAACTCCACTTTGCACACACACTCTTGTTACTCCTGGGTGTTCAGATTCTTCCTTTCCAATATATACACTTCTTTCACTACATTTATCCACCACTTTCATGACCTGTCTTTCATACTTACTCCTCAAGCTTCCAAATAGTACATTATTTTCACCAATCAATCGTTCTCTATTCTCTCCACATGACTAAACCATATCAAAACATGCATACGTATACACACACACACACACACACACACACACACATATATATATATATATATATATATATATATATATATATATATATATATATATATATATATATATATATATATATATATATATATATATATATATATATATATATATATATATATATATATATATATATATATATATATATATATATTTCATCTGTGCTCATCATTTAATAATATTTTTATTTGCAATCATAAAGGACTTAATCTTCAATTTTTTAAGGAGAAATAGATGAATAAATAAAAATTTTTTATGCTTATATTCTAAACCATTTCCTTTCACCTTCGTATATTTTACTCAACTTTTCAGGCAGTGTTGTCTGCTGTGGCAGTTAGCACTCTGAGTTTGCCCGAACCAGATGGAGCCTACAACATACCTCAAGTAGGAACTGGAAGGCGTTCCCAGTATTTTGTCCGTCATAGAGATGGTACTTATAAATATGGCCACGATACTGGTGAAGGAGCCTTTGAGAGTGCCAAGTCTACAAGGGGTGGACAGCAAGATGGAAGGTTTGGCTATGTTGATCCTGATGGCAATCCTGTCAATCTTCAATACACAGCTGGTGAGGGTGGTTTTGTCCCATCAGGATCTCACCTTCCACAACCACATCCTGACTTCCATGCAGCCCATGCTGCTGCAAGGGCTCGTCCACCTTTCGTTGATCCTCTCGCTAACCCAAATGCTGATGCTTCTTATGGTTTCCAGTTTGCTGGAGAAGGACAAACAAGATCAGAGCAAAGTGATGCCACTGGAAATGTCCGAGGATCTTACTCTTACACAGACGATGATGGAATAACAAGAACCTACTCTTACACTGCAGGTCGTGGTACTGGCTTCGTTGTAGAAGGTAATGACCTTCCACTGTCACCTAAAACTCCTCAATCCTCTCCTTCTACTCCAGCAGCTACACGACAATCTTCCTCAGGTATCAGATTCCCCTCAAGTAGCAGAACTACTGCTGTAGGTTCTACGCCATCTTCTTCTGTTCTTGCAGTTAAGAGTGCAAGTGGAACCTTTTCCTCTTCACAAAGAGGGGCTTCTTCTTCACAAAGTTCAGCTAGTAATGATGGCTCTTACTCTTTCTCCTTCGATGCTGGTGACCATTCTCGCTCAGAATCTGCTGACGCTAACCTTAATGTACAGGGACAGTTTTCTTTTGTTGCTGATGATGGTGTCAGAAGAAGGGTTGACTATCAAGCTGGAGCTAACAGAGGATTCACTGCATCTGGAGATCATCTACCATCTCCTCCATCTTCAAACACACCTGTCACCACTGGCTTCCATGGTAGCTCAGGTTCATCAACTTACCAGGCCCCATCACCTTCTCTTCACGGTTCTGCCAGCACCATCTTCTCTAGCCAGCTTCCATCTCCTTCTGCTGCTTCTCAAACATACTCTTCCTCATCTCATCCACGTTTCGAACAAGCTAATACTCGCAGTGAACTGAGATCAGATGGAAGTTATGCTTTTGCATATGAAACATCCAGCCACTCAAGGAAGGAGGCTGGTGACACCAACAACAATGTTGATGGAGATTTTGCATTTGTCGCTGATGATGGTCAACGGCGAAAGATCCAATATCAAGCTGGTTCTGACACTGGATTCATTGCTGAAGGATCCCACATTCCAAAGGGTCCCATTGTACCAGGAGCACCATCAGGTCAGCCTACAGGAAGGATTACTCCTGTGCGAGAAGTCCCATTCATTGACCCATTAGCTAATTCCAATGCTGATGCCTCCTATAACTTTGCCTTTGACTCTGAACAGTATTCACGATCAGAGACTGCAGATGCTGATGGAAATGTTAGGGGAACTTACACTGTAGTAGATGATGATGGAACCCGACGCACTATTCGTTTCCGTGCAGGAGAAGGCATTGGTTTTGAAGCTGATGAGGTGTCTTCCTTAAAGGGACCTGCTCCATCTAGATCATATGCCTAATCTTCATCTCACAGAGGATTAGCTGGCTCAGCATCCACTACCTTTCTGTATTTTCCTCTTCATCAGCTTCTTCACAGGCAGGAACCTTCTCATCATCGACTTCACTTTCAGGATATCCTGGCTCTTCTTCACAACAACATAGTTCTGATAACTTCAAGCTTACACAATATGATGCATCGAAGACCCTAAATAAATTTGGATATGTCTTGACCTTCTAATAATGGTCACAACTCATAACTGGTGACCTGAGTCATAATTATCTTGGTCAGAATGGAACTAATGCAGCTCATCCATTTCTGATGGTCACAATCTATTGTATAATATTTTCTCTTCTTATTACTACCTTAGATGATGTATGAAGTGTATGTTTCGCAAATAAAATGGCAATAAAAAATTTGAAGATTTCTTAAGTATTTTACTTATGCTGCTTTCAAAACCAATTTATTTCATTCTCCTCTACAATAATATCAATTACCCACTTAGGGCAACTTGATGATATCAAAGTTTGAAATCAAATCACTAGGCGATTTGTTTCTATTTTCTGGAGAAGTCACAACTTTTCATGTAAATGTTTCACACATTTTCCACCCTCCCTGCTGTATGTCAATACACTAATCAAGTTTCATGATCGAACCTCAATGTTTAGTTACTCTACATAAAAAAGGTCATGCATCTTACAACCTCATCCCAAAAACCATTGCTAAGACTTTTGCACAAAACATCTGGAGTCTAGTGAGAGATACAAAGGGTCACAATCAAAGACCTGCACTATTACTGTCTTATCTTTTCTATATAGTTATGCTCACTTGTAGCTCTTTGTTGGGCGAGTCGGTAGAGCTGCAGACTGTCACTCGATGGGCCGGAGTTCAATTCCCCAGCCGGCTGATGAAGAGTTAGAGGAATTTATTTCTGGTGATAGAAATTCATTTCTCGCTATAATGTGGTTCGGATTCCACAATAAGCTGTAGGTCCTGTTGCTAAGTAACCAATTGGTTCTTAGCCAAATAAAATAAGTCTACTCCTTCGGGCCAGCCCTAGGAGAGCTGTTAATCAGCTCAGTGGTCTCGTAAAACTACTGTAAGGTATACTTAACTTTACGCTCACTTGTATGTACGCCAATCAAAATCAAACGAGTCCCACTGTTTTTCATCAGTTATTATTTTTTATTAGTCTTGGCACAGTGAGGTTAGTGATTAACTGAAAATAGTGCCACAACCAGTGATTCTCAACTGAAGATACTTTTTGGCCCCTTTTAACGGCAGAATAAAAATTGATCTGTTATAAACAGCATTCTCTCGAAATCAAATGATGTACTAATATCACCTCGGACTCATTCTGAAAGTAAAACCCAACTGTATTTGCCTTACATTTTATGCTCAAGCCTCTGGCTATTTCTTCAATAAAATAAAAAGAAAAAAAGGTCAAGATTCAGTAGAGAATGGTTATCTGCACTGGTCTATTTTTAACTGAACTGAATTGAATTAATGTAGAATTTAGGCCAAAGGCCAAGCACTGGGGCCTATGAGGTCATTACGTGCTGAAACGGAAATCGACAGTAAAAGGTTTAAAATGTGTAACAGGAGGAAAACCTCAAAGCAGTTGCACTATGAATAAATTGTTAGGAGAGGGTGGAAAGTATGATGGAAAAAAGAGAAAAATAAAAGGCAGTATGGTAAGAGGAACGAAAGGGGTTGCAGCTAGGGGCCGAAGGAACACTGCAAAGAACCTTAAGTAATGCCTGCAGTGCACCCCACGAGGTGCACTGACGGCACTAACCCCCATACTTCTTTTTTTTTTTTTAGAACGAAGTCAAGCAAGAGTTCTTGATTAAAATGCCGAACCTGTCACCGGATATCAGTCAGATGGTCGTTCATTCGGAAGAGGTACAATAACAACCATCCTAACGAACTCAGCCAGCAAAGTTACATGCACACCATGGGCGGTAACTGAATTGTCCACTCACCTACACGCTTGCGAATTTCTCACAGCATTCTATCGTCTATGAATGAAGCTGAAGTCAATTTGGGATGCAAAAAGGTAATACACAAGAGGTACACGATCAGTGAAGGCGAATTGTTTTGTCTTAAATGTTTCAAAGAGTTGGTTTAACATATAGCTCTTGAATGCCTCTTACAAGAATCTCGAAATAAAAACACCATGGATCTGGAAACTAAAACAATGCAGAAGAAACTCATAACAATGCAGTAAATTATGTACCGGGTAGTTAATCGACTGTGTTGCGTCGCAACCAAGGTGGAAGAAGGCATGGGCTCAATGCCTCACCTAATGAAAAACTTTTCCGAGTTTCGAAAGTTTAACAAATTCTGGTGCCAACTTCTCTAAGGATACGACTTTTAAGTGAAAGCACATATTACAATTTGTATGTTATACATACACACACGTATATATATATATATATATATATATATATACTATATATATATATATATATATATATATATATATATATATATATATATATATATATATATATATATATATATATATATATATATATATATATATATATATATATATATATATATTAATATCATGAACTGATTAACTGGTTAATAAAAATTTATCCCGTGTTAAAACTACTCATGATAAAAGCAACTGCAAAAACTGGACTCATACTGGCAGAGAACTAATATATATATATATATATATATATATATATATATATATATATATATATATATATATATATATATATATATATATATATATATATATATATATATATATATATATATATATATATATATATATATATATATATATGGCATAAATAAATCTTAAAAATAAGAACAGTAAATAAAAGAACTCAGAGAGGTGAAAAACCTTAAAAAAATAAATAGAAAATAAAACTAACAATAAAACTGAACTATAAAAACTACAAATGGAATGTCTAAGTAAAATTATAAGTCGCATACAAAGAGATGTACTCCCAGAACCACATAGCCTCCACAATTTCATGACTGCAGCGATCTACCTTCTGTACATTTATCTACTCCTGCAATTTCATGACCTCAGAGATGGCGATCAGCTGATCGGACAATGATAAAATCAATTCGAACGAAAAAATGGGACATCTTCGATCCAACAAGACTATATTGGCTGTTGTGGTTTTTCATCCTCTACTATAAGACACATTAAGCTTGCGTGTGTCTGGAGAGAGAGAGAGAGAGAGAGAGAGAGAGAGAGAGAGAGAGAGAGAGAGAGAGAGAGAGAGAGAGAGAGAGAGCGCTAATATACAACTTGCTGCTTCATTAAAACAAATAACTGAAACTTATTCACAATTGCAAAAATGCATTTTACATTCAATATAAATACAGAGACCGTTAAATTTCCAAATCTTAAAAACAGACTGATTTTTTAAGACACGTGATTGACAAAACCTAAGGAGATTCATTCATTATTATCCGATCAGTTACAAAGAACAAAATGAAAACAGAATAACAAATTCTAACATGTCATGAGATGAAACAGAACTAACGAATATTCCCCCAACCCTCAATTCAAACTCTTATTTTAAGACGGGAACACTCTGATGGTAGATTAAGACTGGAAACCTTTTATTCCGATTCTGAAGAATGGAAGACACTGATTCCAGTTCTAAAAGCTGCAACTCTTTCCCCGTGGCTCTAAGACCTGGAATGCTTCACTTTTAACACTACATATGGAACACTTCCATTCCTCTCTACAGAATTTCCTTAGGTGCAAACATCAGAAGAAACACTTGAATCGTTTACATTAAATTCATTACAAGTGTGGCTAAATAATAATATTACTGAGCTAATGATAACAAAGGATCATTATGATAAAGAACGAGGGAAATAATCGCACTCAGGAAATCTCATTTAAAACTTCATAAATCAAATGAACAACGGAAGAGAAACAACGGAATGTGAAGCACAGGATCTGGTTCTCCCAAGGGCGATCACAGGCACAGCTCTTTACAGACCACGAATTCAGATCTGGCAATGAAGGTACTGGCTGATGCCCTGATTTCTGTCCTTCTACCCCCTACCCGTCCTCCCAAAAAAACTTGCTCACCACCCACCCCCACCCAACCCCGTCCACTCTCCTACTCTCATTCCGTTTCACAGCCTCCTCTGGGTATAAAAGGGCCTCATCTCTTGCAAAGGCAGCTCACTCACTCGTGGGCCATCGGCGTCGCCTGAAGGAAATCCACCCTCCCAGCCATCTCCACAATGGCCTCCTGGATTAGCTTGGTAATACTGTAGCACTCAGCGATGTGTTGAGAGGAGTACCTTCCTGTATATCCAGCTCTCTCTCTCTCTCTCTCTCTCTCTCTCTCTCTCTCTCTCTCTCTCTCATTCTTATGCCCACATTCACGAAGGAAATAAGGCCATTTATGTGTCCCTTTTATCGCCCTACAGGATTTTTCTTCTCCTGTTTTTCGTATGAAAAGCATATGCATAAGCTTCCTTCCTTCACCTTCTATGACACCCTTACTATGTTTTCATATATATTACCTTTTCTTAAGACGTTTACGAACTCAGTTACACTTATGGCTCCTATTTACCGGCACAAGGATAAGCATCAAAATTCATCCTGTGTACAGAAACTCGAGCATTTGAGAGTGGACATGTAACCACGAAATCATGTGATGGGGCTGATTCCTTTACCTTTTTATGCAACTCGCTCTCACTTGATAATCTTAAGCACTTTCACTCGAAACATTTAACTTACACCTCACAAGCATTAATAGACTTGTCAAAGGACTTTCCAGACACTTCCTGATTCTATGAAGGTGAAAGCATCTCCAACATGCCCACAAATCGGCCTTCTTCCTTCTCCAGCCTAATTATATAACATTTGACTCCAATCTCCAAAACAAACCACTCTACTTGCCTCCTTATTTCCCCTCCAACTCATCCTTAGACAGTCATTATTCTAAGTCCTTCCACTATCACCTACAAGCTCTTATTTAGGTCAAATGTAAGGAGGAACCTCCATTCACTCCTCAATCAAAATAACTGGAGCTCTGAACCTGCTTCTCTTAAAGTCAGATAATCATCTAATGTAAACAAAATTAACTCTTTGTCTCTCTTCCTACCTAACTCATTTCCGGTCATCTTTTATATAAAAACAAGCCTTAGAATGTTTTAGGTTAATTTCTGCAACCATGCCTGTCCCAGTCACTTTACACTAAAATAATTTCTGCAAAAACATGACACCAAATCTTTACGCTCATATCAAAATTCAAAGCATAAAGTTGATGTCATTATAATATATACTGCAATTTCTCTTTTCTAATAATTTTCGAACATTCTGTTTAAGATAAAGGGTAATCTTACAGACAGCACACAAAGGTCCATTTTCCAAATAATAATAGGAAATTTTATTATTTGCAGGTTGTGTTGTCTGTCTTGACAGTTAGCACTCTAAGTTTGCCTGGACCTGATGGGGCCTACAACATACCTCAAGTAGGAACTGGAAGGCGTTCCCAGTATTTTGTCCTTCATAGAGATGGTACTTATAAGTATGGCCATGATACTGGTGAAGGAGCCTTTGAGAGTGCCAAGTCTACAAGGGTTGGACAACAAGATGGAAAGTTTGGCTATGTTGATCCTGATGGCAATTCTGTAAATCTTCAATACACAGCTGGTGAGGGTGGTTTTGTCCCATCAGGATCTCACCTCCCACAACCACATCCTGACTTTCATGCAGCCCACATGCTGCTGCAAGGGCTCGTCCACCTTCGTTGATCCTCTCGCTAACCCAAATGCTGATGCTTCTTATGGTTTCCAGTTTGCTGGAGAAGGACAAACAAGATCAGAGCAAAGTGATGCCACTGGAAATGTCCGAGGATCTTACTCTTACACAGACGATGATGGAATCACAAGAACATATTCTTACACTGCAGGTCGTGGTACTGGCTTCGTTGTAGAAGGTAATGACCTTCCACTGTCACCTAAAACTCCTCAATCTTCTCCATCGACTCCAGCAGCTACACGACAATCTTCCTCAGGTACCAGATTCCCCTCAAGTAGCACACCTACAGGATCCTTAGGATCTCACTCAACTCTCTCCTCCTCCTCCTCCTCCTCCTCCCCTACTTACAGGCCATCTGCTGCAGGTTCTACGCCATCTTCCTCTTCTCTTGTTGCAGTTAAGAGTGCAAGTGGAACCTTTTCCTCTTCACACAGTGGTGCTGCTTCTTCACAAAGTTCAGCTAGTAATGATGGCTCTTACTCTTTCTCCTTCGATGCTGGTGACCATTCTCGCTCAGAGTCTGCTGACGCTAACCTTAATGTACAAGGACAGTTTTCTTTTGTTGCTGATGATGGTGTCAGAAGAAGGGTTGACTATCAAGCTGGAGCTGATAGAGGATTCACTGCATCTGGAGATCATCTACCAACTGCCCCATCTTCAAACACACCTGCCTCCTCCCAGTCCTCTGCCTTCCATGGTGCCTCACGTCCATCAACTTACCGTGCCCCATCACCTTCTCTTCACGGTTCTGCCAGTCCATCTATTTCTGCTGGTTCTCAAACATATTCTTCTGGTACTCGTCCCTCTTCCTCAACTCGTCCACGTTTCGAAGAAGCTAATACTCGCAGTGAACTAAGGCCAGATGGAAGTTATGCTTTTGCATATGAAACATCCAGCCACTCAAGGAATGAAGCAGGTGACACCAGTAACAATGTTGATGGAGATTTTGCATTTGTTGCTGATGATGGTCAACGACGACAGATACAGTACCAAGCTGGTTCTGACACTGGATTCATTGCTGAGGGATCCCACATTCCAAAAGGTCCTATTGTCCCTGGAGCACCTTCTGGTCAGCCTACAGGTAGGATTACACCTGTACGAGAAGTCCCTTTCATTGATCCATTAGCTAATTCCAATGCTGATGCTTCCTATAACTTTGCCTTTGACTCTGAACAGTATTCAAGATCAGAGACTGCAGATGCTGACGGAAATGTTAGCGGAACTTACACTGTCGTAGATGATGATGGAACCCGACGCACTGTTCGCTTCCGTGCTGGACAGGGAATTGGTTTCGAACCTCAGGAGGTTTCTTCTTCAAGGGGACCTCGCCCATCTCGACCATCTTCTTCTTCTTCCTCTCCATCTCACACAGGATCAGTTGGCTCACCATCTTCTTCCCCTGCAGCAGCATTTGCTTCTTCAGCATCATCTCAAGTTGGAACATTCTCTTCATCGTCATCTAGTGGTTCACCACGACCATCTTCCCCCTCACAGTATTCTGCTCCTTCTTCACAAAGACACAGTCCACAAAACTTCCAACTCACTCAGTACGACGCCTCAAAGAACCCCAATAAATTTGGATACGTCTTAACTTTCAACTGATAATGGACTCAGGCACACCTTTCTTACAAACACGTGAGGGTAAGTTATGTTAATAATAATTATGAAACTAATGTATTATATTTTCTCACTATCACAGTACCTGCATTACCATGAAAAGCAAAGCTATGGCACATGTAAATAAAAACAATAAAAAGTGAGCATCGTAATACCCATTATTCTTCAGCCTTCGTTTTACCTACCATTCCTGGGCATGTGACTTAAATATCTACCATGAATATACTTGATATAATACGATTCGAATAAATATAAAACAATAACAAGACACACAACAATACCGATAAATTTATCTCACAGAAAGTACACCACTGCGGTTAAACCTGACTTTATCATAATTTTACAGAGACTTTCCTGTTTTCTCTATTGTTTTTAAATTCCGTGCATGTGCAGACTAATTAATCTTAATTGGATTTCATATCAACAAAAACTTTCATTAATTTTCTCCATTTTTTTTTCCTAAACAAATAAACGCAGCCACAACCTTTCGTTGAATCTAACAACCACATGGTCTTCTCATTGCTTGCTGCCTAAAGTTCTCATGTTATCTGTTTTGGTTTAAAAAACACAAGTGTGCCTTAAATAACCAAACTATGATTCTCCTTGAGGCCTACTATGAAATGTCTCCAATTCTTAAAACACAACAGGTATCTCTCTCTCTCTCTCTCTCTCTCTCTCTCTCTCTCTCTCTCTCTCTCTCTCTCTCTCTCTCATCTGTCTTGATTAAAGGATGTAAATTCCACATACTGACAGTAATCAGTTCACCAACTTATCCTTAAAACCTAATAGTTACTTTAGTAAAACAACAAAGAGGAATTTTCAATCGACTGTCTTGAACTGCAATCGAGGAGGAACAAGGCATATGGTTAACACCCTCATCTTTTGAAAAACTTTACCGAGATGCAGAAGTTTGACACATTGTGGGGCAATCATCTTCAAAATTAAAAAGTATAGTATGACAACCAATAAACTCAATCTCTCTCTAACTCAGCCATCTCTGTCTCTCTCTTTCTCCTCCCAACACCCCTTCTACTCTCTCTCTCTCTTCTCTCTCTCTCTCTCTCTCTCTCTCTCTCTCTCTCTCTCTCTCTCTCTCCCTTTCCTGTTAAGATAGTTGCTTCAGTTACGTTGCCCAGCATTTATGACATTTTATATTTCATCCCTTCTCACCCGCCATTCCTATCGGGGCTGAACTTGGACTTAAAGGGCATAAGGAGTGTCACTCTTCATCTCAACAACCTCGAAAACTATGGATTAGACACTAATATCTGTTGTTTTAGGTTCTTTTTACATGTCACCCCCTTCCCAACCCTTCTCACCCCCTTCCTATCAGAGCTGATCTTGGACTTAAAGGGCATTGGAAGTGTCACTATTCGTCTCAGTGACCTCAAAAACTATGGGTTAGACACTAATATCTGTCGTTTTCGGTTATATTTACATGTCCCCTGCTTCCCCTACCCCGCCTTTTGTGCCAGTGATGTCAAACCCCCAACAGTATTCATTCCCAGGTAGTAAGTCATATGTATACCAAGTTTGGTTGAAATTGCTCAATGTGTTTCAGAGTTATGTTCGAACACACACATACACACATACATTCATTTTCATATATAAAGATATATATATGTATGTATGTATGTATGTATGTATGTATTATGTATGTATGTATATATGTATATATATATATATATATATATATATATATATATATATATATATATATATATGTAATTGTAATAGCTAAAATGCCCTTTAAACTTCTAGAATTCTTTGCATTTTTTTGGATATGCTTGTCACTACAAAGCCCTAACATCCAAGTGAAAGAAATTTGAAGAAATTATGCCGTCTGGTAGACGGGAAACAAACCCGCATTATCATAATCACAATGAGGTCACGTGCTGACCTGACGACAATAATCGTGACACAAGTTTGTTTTCTGCTACCGAACATCATAATTTCTTTATATTTCTTACATGTAGATCTTAAGGCTTTATAGTGACAAGTGTATTAAAAAAGCGTGAAGAATTCAAAAGTTAAGAGGGCAATGTGGCTATTACAACTACATATGTATCTGGTAAAAAGTGACCGGTATATTCTATGCACACTCATAGACACACACACATATGTATATATATATATATATATATATATATATATATATATATATATATATATATATATATATATATATATATATATATATATATATATATAATGTGTATAACTGAATCACGAAAATATGGAATGTGATGGATACATAAATACAAAATCCATGAAGGAAAGGGAAACAATGGAGTACTGCAAGGCCTTTCGACTTCTTGTCCTTTGCTTCGCACACCGAAAAAATGTAAAAATAAGTTTACAAAGGAGGCTCATACGACAGATGAGGATTACAAAAGAAAATATATGTAACTGGAACCCAACACAATTGAAGAATTAGTAGACATATCAAAACAGGGTTGAATATTTAGGAGGTTTTACAAAAAATTAGGCTCAACAGCTCAGAAGCAGGGGCACGACAATTAAAAGATTATACAAGAATGGTGACTGACCACTAAAAATCTTATAAAAGTACAACTAAATAGTTCTCCTTTGGGTAAAGAATAAAAATTTTTGCATGGTGAACATTTTTACAAAAAAAATATATATATATCAAACATGTCAATACACAGAAAATATATATAAGTAACTAATTTGTAATTAAGTCAGTGATTTAATCTTTTATGTCATTCTTGAATATTTTACTAATACAGGGGTTCAAATAATGCATGCCAGGGCGAAGGTTAAAATTACAACTGGAAGTAAGCTGTGTAATAGTAGATTCTACAAGATTTTGCAAAGAGAAATCTTTCGATTATATTATATATACATATATTACATATATTACATATATTATATATATATTACATATATTATATACATGTATGTATATACATATAAACATAATATATATATAAAGTATAGATTGAACGATTGATCGCATCAGTTAATAAAATCTCCACCATTACAATCATCAGTTCAGAAGGAAAGATCGGGCTACTCACGATGGTCAACCCCAAAACTTACCGTCACAAAACAAACCATTAAAGAGGGCCAAAGGGAAAAACAACCCAAAAGAACAATTCAAAAGCAGAAAAGAAAAGGAAAACAAACACAAACAGAAGAAGAAGAATCAAAACTACAATGGAATGACTAACAAAGAAAGATTCGCATACGTAGAGATGTACTCCCACAACCACATATCAGCCTCCACAATTTCATGACTGCAGCGATCTACTTTCTATACATTTATCTATTCCTGCAATTTCATGACCTCACAGATAACGATCAGCTGATCGGACAATAATAAAGTTCCGCTTAAATCATTTTGATCGAAACAACGGGACGTCTTCAATCCATGAACACTATATTGGCTGTTGTGGATTTTCATCCTCAACTATAAGGTGCTATACGTTTGGAGAGAGAGAGAGAGAGAGAGAGAGAGAGAGAGAGAGAGAGAGAGAGAGAGAGAGAGAGAGAGAGAGAGAGAGCAACGTAACGCTTCATCAAAACTAAAACCCCAGCCTATTCACAACGCAATGAAAGAATTTTATATTAACTATAAATGCAAAGACGTCAATAGACTAGAAAACCTTTAAGTAAATTTCAAAATAGGTCATACCTTTTTCTACGGTGTGGGATTGAGAGAACCTAAGGGGATAAATTATTAGTTACTTGGCCAGTTACTAACGTGACTGCAAACAGAATGAAAAAGTCCAATATGTCATGAGATGGAATGCAATTAGCCAATATTCACCCACTTCGAAATTGACGGAAAAACAATAAATAGCAAACATTGTTCTTCACACATGATTCAATTTCAAGTCAAAGTACAAAACCACTAAATTCAAAGTCTTAAAGACTAGAACATTTCGATGCTTGCTCTAATGACCGAAAACTTTTAATTCCAGTTCTTAGGAATGAAACACTGATTCCAGTTCTAAAATCTGCAACTCTGGCTCTAAAAACAGGAATGTTTTACTTTTAACTCTGCATATGAACTCTTTCATTCCAGACTTGATCTTATTGAGCTCGGGGGCAGCCTCTCTCAACACTGGCCCCCACACAATTATGCACAATGGAGGTACCTTCGTCAGAGCTTCGGCAAATTATTACTACATAATTTACTTTGGAACAAATATCGGAACAAACCACTAGAATCGTTTACATGAAACTCGATACAAATTTCGCTAGATGATACCATTATTCTGCTAATAATAACCACGATCATAATGGTAAATATCGAGGCAAAGAATCCCACTCAGCAAATGCAATTTCAAACTCCAAAAATCAAATAAAAACGGACAAGAGACAACGGAATATGAAGCTCGGGATGTGGTTCTCCCAAGGGCGATCAGGCACACCTGTTTACAGGCCACGACAGGCCACCAATTCAGATCTGGCAATAAGGGCACTGGCTGATGCCCTGATTCTGTCCCTCTCCTCCCTACCCTCTCTCATAACTTGCTCACCCAACAACACCCTACCCCGCCCACTCTACCTACTCTCATCCGTCTCACGACCTCCTCTGGGTATAAAAGGGCCTCATATCTTGCAAAGGCAGCTCACTCACTCGTGGGCCATCGGCGTCGCCTGAAGGAAACCCACCCTCCCAGCCATCTCCACAATGGCCTCCTCGATTAGCTTGGTAATACCAATCAGCGATGCGTTAGAAGGAGTACCTTCCTGTGAATGCAGTCTCTCTCTCTCTCTCTCTCTCTCTCTCTCTCTCTCTCTCTCTCTCTCTCTCTCTCTCATGTCCACATTCAAGAAGGAAATAGGGCATTTATGAATTGATTTTATTGCACTAAAGGATTTGTTCGTAGCAAAAGCATATGCATACACTACCTTCCTTCAGCTTCTTGGCCCACCTTACTATTTTTTCACATCTACGATAATCATGAATCGCTTTTCATATTACTTTTTCTTAAGACACTTTCGGACTTATGACCCATATTTACTGGCTCAAGGATTACCACGAAAATTCACACCGCGAACAAGAACTCGCAGACATGATAGTGGACATGTACCCAGTGTTCGTGACTCCACTTGTGATAGGGTTGTTTCTTTTACCTTTCTGTACCACTCCATCTTGCACTATCGTTTTCAACACTCCACTCTAGAAGTGGAGTTTACAAATACGCATCCATAAACATACCTGTCGCAAGACTTTCCAAACACTTCTCCATTCTATGAAGGCGAAACCAGCACCTCCAAGCATACCCACAAATGTGGCTTTTTCTTCCTCTACCCGACTAATTTTACTGCAGTTATCTCCCGTTGCTCAATCTCCCACACTCTTCCTTCTTTTCACTGGTGAACTTATTCAAATCCCTTCTTGTCCTAACCATCCACATGAAGATGGTGTACTCTTTAAAACTCCTCTCCTTCTCAGCACGTTTAAAAGACACAATCTCATTCTTGCCTCTCATGTATCACTATCACCGTACCTCTGGATATCATCTCTAAATCCGTAGTAAAACTACAGTAGGTTCTTTTCAGATCATCCAAAACGAATTTCCCTCTTATACACGGAGATAACATAAGAACCAATGGTATCACAGAACTAAAACTAATATTTCTTTCTTAACATTAATTAGACAAGTAAATTTCATTTCTAATGAATTAATTTTATTATCTGCTTGAATACGAATTTCAAAGACTAAGGTTAATTTGTCACTTAACACTAGAAATAATTTCTGCATGTAAAAGACACCGAACCTTCACACTAATATTAAAATTCATAGAACAGGGCCATAATGATATAACTACAATTTATCTGCTCTAAAAATTTATACTTACTGTTTATGATTAAGGTTAATCTTACAGATAGCACAGAAATGCATATTTTCCGTTTATAAAACGAATTTGTATTAATTGCAGGTTGTGTTGTCTGTCTTGACAGTTAGCACTCTAAGTTTGCCTGGACCTGATGGGGCCTACAACATACCTCAAGTAGGAACTGGAAGGCGTTCCCAGTATTTTGTCCTTCATAGAGATGGTACTTATAAGTATGGCCATGATACTGGTGAAGGAGCCTTTGAGAGTGCCAAGTCTACAAGGGTTGGACAACAAGATGGAAAGTTTGGCTATGTTGATCCTGATGGCAATTCTGTAAATCTTCAATACACAGCTGGTGAGGGTGGTTTTGTCCCATCAGGATCTCACCTCCCACAACCACATCCTGACTTTCATGCAGCCCATGCTGCTGCAAGAGCTCGTCCACCTTTCGTTGATCCTCTCGCTAACCCAAATGCTGATGCTTCTTATGGTTTCCAGTTTGCTGGAGAAGGACAAACAAGATCAGAGCAAAGTGATGCCACTGGAAATGTCCGAGGATCTTACTCTTACACAGACGATGATGGAATCACAAGAACATATTCTTACACTGCAGGTCGTGGTACTGGCTTCGTTGTAGAAGGTAATGACCTTCCACTGTCACCTAAAACTCCTCAATCTTCTCCATCGACTCCAGCAGCTACACGACAATCTTCCTCAGGTACCAGATTCCCCTCAAGTAGCACACCTACAGGATCCTTAGGATCTCACTCAACTCTCTCCTCCTCCTCCTCCCCTAGTTACAGGCCATCTGCTGCAGGTTCTACGCCATCTTCCTCTTCTCTTGTTGCAGTTAAGAGTGCAAGTGGAACATTTTCTTCTTCACAAAGAGGGGCTTCTTCTTCACAAAGTTCAGCTAGTAATGATGGCTCTTACTCTTTCTCCTTCGATGCTGGTGACCATTCTCGCTCAGAATCTGCTGACGCTAACCTTAATGTACAGGGACAGTTTTCTTTTGTCGCTGATGATGGTGTCAGAAGAAGGGTTGACTATCAAGCTGGAGCTAATAGAGGATTCACTGCATCTGGAGATCATCTCCCAACTGCCCCATCTTCAAACACACCTGCCTCCTCCCAGTCCTCTGCCTTCCATGGTACCTCACGTCCATCAACTTACCGTGCCCCATCACCTTCTCTTCATGGTTCTGCCGGTCCATCTATTTCTGCTGGTTCCCAAACATATTCTTCTGGTACTCGTCCCTCTTCCTCAACTCATCCACGTTTCGAAGAAGCTAACACTCGCAGTGAACTGAGGCCAGATGGAAGTTATGCTTTTGCATATGAAACATCCAGCCACTCAAGGAATGAAGCAGGTGACACCAGTAACAATGTTGATGGAGATTTTGCATTTGTTGCTGATGATGGTCAACGACGACAGATCCAGTATCAAGCTGGTTCTGACACTGGATTCATTGCTGAGGGATCCCACATTCCAAAGGGTCCCATTGTCCCTGGAGCACCTTCTGGTCAGCCTACAGGTAGGATTACACCTGTACGAGAAGTCCCTTTCATTGATCCATTAGCTAATTCCAACGCAGATGCTTCCTATAACTTTGCCTTTGACTCTGAACAGTATTCAAGATCAGAAACTGCAGATGCTGATGGAAATGTTAGCGGAACTTACACTGTAGTAGATGATGATGGAACCCGACGCACTGTTCGCTTCCGTGCTGGACAGGGAATTGGTTTCGAACCTCAGGAGGTTTCTTCTTCAAGGGGACCTCGACCATCTCGACCATCTTCTTCTTCTTCCTCTCCATCTCACACAGGATCAGTTGGCTCACCATCTTCTTCCCCTGCAGCAGCATTTGCTTCTTCAGCATCATCTCAAGTTGGTGCATTCTCTTCATCATCATCTAGTGGTTCACCACGACCATCTTCCCCCTCACAGTATTCTGCTCCTTCTTCACAAAGACACAGTCCAGAAGACTTCAAACTCACTCAGTACGACGCTTCAAAGAACCCCAATAAATTTGGATACGTCTTAACTTTCAACTGATAATGGACTCAGGCGCACCTTTCTCGCAAACACGTGTGGGAAAGTTATGTTAATAATAATTATGAAACTAATGTATTATATTTTCTCACTATCACAGTACCTGCAATACCATGAAAAGCAAAGCTTTAGCACATGTAAATAAAAACAATAAAAAGTTAGCATCGTAATACCCATTTTTATTCAACCTTCATTTTACCTGCGATTCTTGGGCAAGTGACTTAAATATCTACCATGAATATGCGTGAATATGATAAGATTCGAATAAATATAAAACAACACCAAGACACACAGCAATACTGATAAATTTATCTCACAGAAAGTACATCACAGCAGTTTAACCTGATTTTATAATAATTTTACAGAAGCTTTCCTATTTCCTCTATCGTTGCTAAATTCTGTGCATGTACAGACTAATTAATCTTAATTGGATTTCTGATCAACAAAACTTTTTTTTACATTTTGTCGCTAAAACTAATATGCACAGCCACAACCTTCCGTTAAATCTAACAACCAGACCGCCTCCTCATTGCTTACTGCCTAAAGTTCTCATGCTATCACTTTTTATTTTTAACACAAGTGTGCCTTAAATAACGCCACTATGATTCTGGTTGAGGCCTAATATGAAACGTCTCCAATTTTTAAAACAAAGCAGGCAGCTCTCTCTCTCTCTCTCTCTCTCTCTCTCTCTCTCTCTCTCTCTCTCTCTCTCTCTCTCTCTCTCTCTCTCTCTCAGCTGTCTTGTTTACAGGATGTGAATTCCACACACACTGCCAGTAATCACTTCACCAAAGGATCCTTAGAACCTAATAGTTACTGTAAGCTCAACAGAACAGACACTGCAAGTAACGTCATGACTGGTAAGTGGGTTTAGTGGAAAATCTTTACCTAACAGGAACACTCAGCACCGACAAATTGTAAAGCAAAGACAGCAAATTTTTGTCCTCGTGCATCACCACTGGAACAGCCATATTCAAATTGTGATCAGCAGTGGTAGCAGCAGCTACAACATGTTTGAAAACAGGATAATTAATATTCTTAAGATTATGCATTCCCATAAGTTTGAACTTCCTTATTGAATTCTTAATTTTTTCAGACATTATGGTTCAAACTCAGTTCTTGGAAATGCTATGTTCTGCCTGGAATTTAAAGTGCCTCTGTAATCAATTTTAGGGTTTCTTTGGGGGAATTTTAATTTACATTTCCATAATTACCCATCAAAACAGTGCAGTTGCAGTATCGGTTGTGATATATTCTGCATCAGTAAGCCTCAAGTCTGTGGGCAAGTAGGTATTGCAGCAAAATTTCTAGTTGTTGTGAGCACTAATTCTACGATATACTGTTCCATGGCACAACGGTATCATTGCTGACATAACAAAGCATTTCTCCTGTTCTTCCAGTTTGCGTATCAGACCTGTAAGTAAGATTCTTGCACCTTGGTTTTCCTGCTATTGCTGTGTGGGTCTTTCTTCTGCGCAAAACAAAATAACAGTGGCCCAAAATAAAATATGGAACATAATTGTAGATGGAGGAGAGAGAGCCAAAAGTCTTCTTGATAGAAACTGCATAAAGACAGTTACAGCAGAACACACACAGACGAAATCAAAAGAAAACAAAAGCATCAAATGTGTACATGTCTTTGAAAGATGAACACGTGAAGCCGTTCAGAATTCCCGATTCGGATCCCTTTAAAATTCATTAAACCAGTATGAAATATTACCTAGTCGGATTTTTGGTGATGCGAACGTAACAAGGAACTCTCATAATTTATTGAGTCAAGATTAATAATAAGTGTAGTAATTGCACAGTAACTGCTCATTTCCATTTTACTTCTATCTTTGTTCCTTCTTGCTACTGCTGATTGTATACCACTGATTTTTAATCAATTTAAAATTGATTTCCCTTGACAATTTTTTTTTCAGTGAGAAGAAGAAGAAGAAGAAGAAGAAGAAGAAGAAGAAGAAGAAGAAGAAGAAGAAGAAGACAATATATACATTGCCAGCGTTACTTTCTTCCCCCCAACAGCAAACCCTAAGCAATCAAATGGATCAAACCAAATTTCCTTAATATGATCACTTTCCAATAACAGAAAATCAAAGACCAAACTAATGCCTTAACATTAAGAAATGTTCCCCTTTTTTGCAGCCAGCTGTTACATCAAGGTGAAACGTTCGAAACAGAATTTTGTTGCCATGGTCCTTCAGTCTTAGCATCCATCTGTCAAGCAACAATCCTGCAGCCTTAGTGACCCTGTGAAAAGCGCATAAGATGGAGTCATAAGAGATAAAGCTCAAACCAAAACCTCATAAATTTACCACGTAGCCATCTGAAATTTCTACAGGAGTCACATGAATTTATGGACCACCGAACAGAAGAACAGAGAAGCGAGGTATCTCGTTCTTTACAAGGACAACCTTCTTCCCAATTACTACAACTACTTCCAGGGCATGACAGGACACACAAATCCTGATCTAGAAAGAAAGCCGTCATGACTTCGCTCTCTCTCGCCCACCTGACCCCTCCCCCCCTCGTACACCCTTAAGCTTCTCCAGTCTGAGTCTGAGTCCTGGACTTGCTTAGTGTGAGTATAAAAGGGCCTCATCTCTTGCAACGGCAGCTCACTCACTTGAGGGCCATCGGCGTCGCATGAAGGAAACCCACCCTCCCAGCCATCTCCACAATGGCCTCCTGGCTTAGATTGGTAATGGCACTCAGCGATTTGTTGGGATCTAAAAGAGTTTCTCTCTCTCTCTCTCTCTCTCTCTCTCTCTCTCTCTCTCTCTCTCTCTCTCTCTCTCTCTATATATATATATATATATATATATATATATATATATATATATATATATATATATGATATATATCTGCTATAGAAGCAGGCATCATATTATGCCACGAATATTTATTACTGGCTTTAATATATATATGTATATATATATATATATATATATATATATATATATATATATATATATACTCTCATATATATACTGGGTATATATTCAACATTAAAGGCAATAGTGGGAGGTTCCCGGAAAAAGGCGTCAAAATTATACTGCTGGAATCAAACATTAAAAGCCGGATCGTGAATGAAATGAACATCACGTACCAAACCCTCCAAAATATTAGCCGCACCGTACACCTACACAGAGGACAAGTCAAGATCACGTCGAGTACACACGCTGCAACACTCAACTCCACTTTGCACACACTCTTGTTACTCCTGGGTGTTCAGATCCTTCCTTTCCAATATATACACTTCTTTCACTACATTTATCCACCACTTTCATAGCCTGTCTTTCATACTTACTCCTCAAGCTTCCAAATAGTACATTATTTTCACCAATCAATCGTTCCCTATTCTCTCCACATGACTAAATCCCTTTTTCATATCAAAACATGCATAATTATATACACACAGTCTTCACACACACACACACACACACACACACACACACACACATATATATATATATATATATATATATATATATAATATATATATATATATATGTATATATATATATATATATATATATAATATATAGTATATATATATATATATTATAATATAATCTGTTTTTATATATATATACCTAATATTTATAAATTTAATAATATTTTTATTTGCAATCATAATTTCTCAGGACTTAATCTTCAATATTTTTATTTTTAAAGGACTTAATCTTCAAATAGATGAATAGATGAATAAATAAAAATTTTTATGCTTATATTCCAAACCATTTCCTTTCACCTTCGTATATTTTACTCAACTTTTCAGGCAGTGTTGTCTGCTGTGGCAGTTAGCACTCTGAGTTTGCCTGGACCAGATGGAGCCTACAACATACCTCAAGTAGGAACTGGAAGGCGTTCCCAGTATTTTGTCCTTCATAGAGATGGTACTTATAAATATGGCCACGATACTGGTGAAGGAGCCTTTGAGAGTGCCAAGTCTACAAGGGTTGGACAGCAAGATGGAAGGTTTGGCTATGTTGATCCTGATGGCAATTCTGTCAATCTTCAATACACAGCTGGTGAGGGTGGTTTTGTCCCATCAGGATCTCACCTCCCACAACCACATCCTGACTTTCATGCAGCCCATGCTGCTGCAAGGGCTCGTCCACCTTTCGTTGATCCTCTCGCTAACCCAAATGCTGATGCTTCTTATGGTTTCCAGTTTGCTGGAGAAGGACAAACAAGATCAGAGCAAAGTGATGCCACTGGAAATGTCCGAGGATCTTACTCTTACACAGACGATGATGGAATCACAAGAACCTACTCTTACACTGCAGGTCGTGGTACTGGCTTCGTTGTAGAAGGTAATGACCTTCCACTGTCACCTAAAACTCCTCAATCTCTCTCCTTCTACTCCAGCAGCTACACGACAATCTTCCTCAGGTACCAGATTCCCCTCAAGTAGCAGAACTCACTCTGCTGCAGGTTCTACATCACACGCCATCTCCTCTTCTGTTGTTGCAGTTAAGAGTGCAAGTGGAACCTTTTCCTCTTCACAAAGTGGTGCTTCTTCTTCACAAAGTTCAGCTAGTAATGATGGCTCTTACTCTTTCTCCTTCGATGCTGGTGACCATTCTCGCTCAGAATCTGCTGACGCTAACCTTAATGTACAGGGACAGTTTTCTTTTGTTGCTGATGATGGTGTCAGAAGAAGGGTTGACTATCAAGCTGGAGCTGATAGAGGATTCACTGCATCTGGAGATCATCTACCAACTGCCCCATCTTCAAACACACCTACCTCCTCCCAGTCCTCTGCCTTCCGTGGTGCCTCACGTTCCATCAACTTACCAGTGCCCCATCACCTTCTCTTCACGGTTCTGCCAGTCCATCTATTTCTGCTGGCTCTCAAACATATTCTTCTGGTACTCGTCCCTCTTCCTCAACTCGTCCACGTTTCGAAGAAGCTAATACTCGCAGTGAACTAAGGCCAGATGGAAGTTATGCTTTTGCATATGAAACGTCCAGCCACTCAAGGAATGAAGCAGGTGACACCAGTAACAATGTTGATGGAGATTTTGCATTTGTTGCTGATGATGGTCAATGACGACAGATCCAATATCAAGCTGGTTCTGACACTGGATTCATTGCTGAGGATCCCACATTCCAAAAGGTCCCATTGTCCCTGGAGCACCTTCTGGTCAGCCTACAGGTAGGATTACACCTGTACAAGAAGTCCCTTTCATTGACCCATTAGCTAATTCCAATGCTGATGCTTCCTATAACTTTGCCTTTGACTCTGAACAGTATTCAAGATCAGAGACTGCAGATGCTGATGGAAATGTTAGCGGAACTTACACTGTCGTAGATGATGATGGAACCCGACGCACTGTTCGCTTCCGTGCTGGACAGGGCATTGGTTTCAAACCTCAGGAGGTTTCTTCTTCAAAGGGACCTCGCTCCATCTAAACCATCTTCTTCTTAATCTCCATCTCACACAGGATCAGTTGGCTCAGCATCCTTCCTAGCATTTTTCTTCAGCATCATCTCAAGTTTCATCATTTTCTTCATCATCATCTAGTGGTTCTCATCGACCATCTTCCCCTCACAGTATTCTGCTCCTTCTTCACAAACAACACAGTCCTGATAACTTCAAACTTACTCAGTATGATGCATCAAAGAACCCCAATAAATTTGGATATGTCTTAACTTTCAACTGATAATGGACTCAGAGTCACCTTTTTCTTGGTCATGAATGGAACGTAGGGTAATGTTATGTTAATAATAATTATGAAACTAATGTATTATATTTTCTCTATCACAGTACCTGCATTACCATGAAAAGCAATGCTATGGCACATGTAAAAAAAACAATAAAAAGTGAAGCATTTAATACCCATTTTTGCTGCTTTCAACCCTTCGTTTTACCTTCCATTCCTGGGCAATAATTCAATTATCTACCATGAATATACTTGATATAATAAGATTCAAATAAATATAAAACAATAACAAGACACACATTTGTTTCTGATAAATTTATCTCACAGAAAGTACACCACTGCAGTTAAACACATAATTTTACAGAAACTATCCCTGTTTTTCATGTTAACCTGACTTTATCATAATTTTCCACTTTCCTGTTTGAATCTCTATTGTTGCTGTATGTCAATGCAGACTAATTTATTTAATCAATTTCATGATCAACCTCAATGTTCAATTTTCTCCATTTTTTACATAAACAGGTCATGCATCAGCCACAACCTCATCTAACAAAACCATGGTCTAAGACAGGATTTTGCACCAAAACATCTGTTATCTGTTCTAAAAGTTTAAAAAAACACAAGTGTGCACAATCAAATAACTAACCTGCATCTCCTTATTACTGTGAATCTTTCTCCAATAGTTAAACACAACTTGTAGCTCTTTGTTCTCTCTCTCTCTCTCTAGAGCTCAGACTCTCTCACTCGATGGGCTGGAGTCTCAATTCCCCAGCCGGCTGATGAAGAGTTAAGATGTTATTTCTGGTGATAGAAATTAATTCTAACTATAATCAGTTCCACAATAATCTGTAGGTCCTGTTGCTAAAACAACAAAGAGGAATTTAAAATCGATGTCTTGAACTGCAATCGAGGAGGAACAAGGCATAGCTGTTAATCAAGCTCAGTCTTTGATAAAACTACTGAGATACTTAAGTTTTGCCTGCTCACTTGTATGGCAATCATCTTCAAAATCAAAAAGTACAGTAACGAGTCCCACTGTTTTTCATCAGTTATTATTTTTATTAGTCTTTCTCCCCAGTGAGGTTAGTGATTAACTCTCTAGTGCCACAACCAGTGATTCTCAACTCCTCTCCCTTTTCTCTCTCTCTCAGAATCTTTTCTGTTAAGACAGCATTCTCTCTTTCGAAATCAAATGATGTACTTTTAATATTTTATATTTCATCTCATTCTGAAAGTAAAACCTAACTGTTGAACTTACATTTTATGCATCAGGGCCTCTGGCTATTTCTTCAACAAAATAAAAAAAAAAGGTCAAGATTCAGTAGAGAATGGTTATCTGCACTGGTCTATTTTTTAATGTGAACCTTCCCAAATATTGAATTAATCAGAATCTTAGGCCATTGGCCATGTCCACTGGGGCCTATAAGGTTCGTCTCATGACCAAATATTTTTTTTTGGAAATCGACAGTAAAAGGTTTAAAATCTGTCTTTAGGAGGAAAACCTCAAATGTCCTTAAGTTGCACTTTTGAATAAATTGTCTTACCCCAACTGGTCAATCAAAGTATGATGGAAAGTCAGATGAAAATAAAGTTTGCTGTATGGTTCAAGGAACGAAACACACAGGTTTGCAGCTTCATATATAAAGGAACACTGCATCCAAAGAAGTCTGTGTTTTGTAAATGTATCACATTATTACGAGGTGTAACTGATATATTCCATATACTTACTGTATATCTTTTACAAAGTTTTTTTTTTAGAATATTGAACATTCAAGCAATCCAGTTCTTGAATTAAAATGCCGTTAACCTGTCATTCTTTTTGGATATCCATTGATGGTCGTTCATTCGGAAGAGGTACAATAACAACCATCCTAACGAACTCAGCAAACAGCAAGAAGTTACATGAATATTTTGGCGGTAACTGACATTGTCCCTAACATCCAGTTTAGGAATTTCTCATGAAGCATTCTATCGTCTATGAATGAAGCTGAAGTCAATTTGGGAGACAAAAGGTAATCACATGAGGTACACGATCAGTGAAGACAAAATTGTTTTGTCTTAAATGTTTCAAAGAGTTGGTTTAACATCATAAGCTCTTGAATGCCTCTTACAAGAATCCATAAATAAAAACACCATGGATCTGGAAACTAAAACAATGCAGAAGAAACTCAAACAATGCAGTAAATTATGTACCGGGGTAGTTAATCGACTGTATCTTAAAAGTGTCATAATATTCCAAGGTGGAAGAGGGCATGGGCTCAATGCCTCACCTAATGAAAAACTTTTCCGATATATTTTGGAAAGTTTAACAAATTATATGCCAACTTCTAAGGATACGACTTTTAAGTGAAAAGGGCACATATTACAATTTGTATGTTATACATATATATATATATATATATATATATATATATATATATATATATATATATATATATATATATATATATATATATATATATATATATATATATATATATATATATATATATATATATATATATATATATATATATTTATATATATATATATATATATATATATATATATATATATTTATGAACTGATTAACTGTGAATAAAAAATATTTATGGATACATACATTACAAAACATGAATGAATGAAACAAAGTACTGCAAGGCCTGCAAACTTCTTGTCCTCACTTACACAGAGAAAAATGTTTAAAATAAGTTTATAAATAGGCTCATACGACAGATAGGATTACAAAATAAATTATATGTAATCTTAAAAATACAGATTAAATAATTAGTAAAATCAAAACAAAAAATATTTAGGAACAAAAATTTTGCATGGCTCAAAGCTCCAAAAATAAGGCGACAGAAAATAAAAGATTATACAACAATAAAACTAAACTATAAAAACTAAATAAATGGAATGTTTAAGTAAATTATAAAATTTTACATATATATATATATATATATATATATATATATATATATATATATATATATATATATATATATATATATATATTTATATATACATAAAGATTTACTACAAAACCATATATATCCAAAATTTCAATACACTGCAGCGATCTACCTTCTGTACATTTATCTACTCCTGATTTAATTTCATGACCTCAGATATTTTATAAACACGATCAGCTGATCGGACAATGATTAAAATTCAACTGAAGTAAGCTGAAAAAATGGGCCATCTTCTACAAGATCCAACGAGACTATATTGGCTGTTGTATATATATATATTTTCATATATTATATATAAGACATATTATTATATACATGTATCCATATACATAGAGAGATATATATATATAAAAGAGATTGATCTCCATATATATTAATAGAAATCTCCAGAGTTACATATTATCAGTTCAGAAGGAAAGATCGCTACTAATATCAACCCCAAAACTTCCATTAAAACAAATAACTTAAAACTTATTCAAAAAAACAATTACAAAAATAAAAGAAAAGAAAAGGAAAACATTCAATATAAATACAGAAGAATCAAAAAAATGGAAATCTAACAAAAAAAGAAAGACTGATTTTTACTGCCACGTGACATATCACAAAATGACTGCATGAGATTCATACATTTATTATTCTGCAATTTCATGTTACAAAGAACAAAATGAAATCGGACAATAACAAATTCTAAATCATGTTTGAGATGAAACAATGGACGTCTTCAATCCATGAACACTATATTCCTGTTGTGGATTTTCATCCTCAATTCAAATTCTTATTTTAAGACGGGAACACTCTGATGGTAGATTAAGACTGGAAAGCTAGAAGATTTTTTTTCCAATTCTGAAAAGAATGGAAACACTGATTCAGTTCAAAACTGCAACTCTTTCCATCCACAACTCAATGAAAGAATTTTATATTAACTATAACACAAAGACGTCAAATGGAACACTTCCAAACTCTCAAATTTCAAACAGTCAATTTTTCTACAGTGTGGCAATTGATCAGAACCTAAGATGGATAAATTACTTGAATCGTTTACTACATAATTTAAATGCAAACAGAATGAAAAAGTCTAATATGTCATGGCTGGAAAATAATATTCACCATTATTCTGCTAATGATAAAAAGGATCATTATGATAAAGAACGAGGGAAATAATCGCACTCAGGAAATCTAATTTCAAAGTCTTCATAAATCAAATGAACAACGGAAAGAAACAACAGAAGGAATGAAGCACAGGATCCAGTTCTCCCAAGGGCGATCAGGCACAGCTCTTACAGGCCACGACAGACCACCAATTCAGATCTGGCAATGAAGGCACTGGCTGATGCCCTGATTTCTGTCCTTCTACCCCTACCCCCCTCCCAAAAAAACTTGCTCACCCAACCCCACCCACCTCGTCCACTCTCCTACTCTCATTCCGTCTCACAGCCTCCTCTGGGTATAAAAGGGCCTCATCTCTTGCAAAGGCAGCTCACTCACTCGTGGGCCATCGGCGTCGCCTGAAGGAAATCCACCCTCCCAGCCATCTCCACAATGGCCTCCTGGATTAGCTTGGTAATAGCCCAACTCAGCGATGTGTTGAGAGGAGTACCTTCCTGTGAATGCAATCCAGCTCTCTCTCTCTCTCTCTCTCTCTCTCTCTCTCTCTCTCTCTCTCTCTCTCTCTCTCTCTCTCATTCTTATGCCCACATTCAAGATGGAAATAAGGCCATTTATGTTGATTTTATTGCCCTAAAGGATTTTTCTTTGTTTTTCGTATGAAAAGCATATGCATACACTACCTTCCTTCACCTTCTATGACACCCTTACTATTTTTTCACATTCGATAATCATGAATCATTTTCTATTACTTTTCTTAAGAACTCAGTTGGACTTATGGCCCTATTTACTGGCACAAGGATTACCATCGAAAATTCATCACTGTGAACAGAAACTCGAGACATTTGGCAGTGGACATGTACCCAGTGGTCGTGAAATGATGTGATGGGGTTGATTCCTTTACCTTTCTATGCCACTCCATCTTCACTGATAATTTTCAACACTTCCACTCTAGAAACATTTTTCCCCTACAGACATCCATCAATAGACTTGTCAAAACAGACTTTCCAGTTCTTCCCACACTTCTCTGATTCTATGAAGGTGAAACCATCACTCCAACATGCCCACAAATCGGCCTTTCTTCCTTCTCCAGCCTAATTATCTAACATTTACTCCAATCTCCAAAACAAACCACTCTTCTTTTCACTCCTTATTTTATTTCCAACTCATCCTTCTTGTCACTCTTTTCTAAGTCCTTTGATAATCACCTACAAAGCTCTTAAACTCTTTAGTTCAGGGGTTTAAAAGAACTTTTCCATTCCTCCTCAATCAAAATCAACTGGAGCTCTGAACTCTGCTTCTCTCTAAAGTCAGATAATCATCTAAATGAGGATGAAATTTTTAAAAAATTAACTCTTTACACTTCTTCCTAACAATCTCATTTTCCAGTCATCTTTTATATAAAAACAAGCCTTAAAATAAATTTCATTTTAATGAATTAAATTATCTATTTGAATATGAATTTCAAAGACTGTCCAATATCAGTCACTTTACACTAAAATAATTTCTGCAAAAACAAGACACCAAATCTTTACGGTCATATCAAAATTCATAGCATAAAGTTGATGTCATTATAATATAACTGCAATTTATCTTTTCTAATAATTTATACATTACTGTTTAGATTAAAGGGTAATCTTACAGATAGCACAGAAATGCATATTTTCCATTTATAAAACGAATTTTTATTAATTGCAGGTTGTGTTGTCTGTCTTGACAGTTAGCACTCTAAGTTTGCCTGGACCTGATGGGGCCTACAACATACCTCAAGTAGGAACTGGAAGGCGTTCCCAGTATTTTGTCCTTCATAGAGATGGTACTTATAAGTATGGCCACGATACTGGTGAAGGAGCCTTTGAGAGTGCCAAGTCTACAAGGGTTGGACAACAAGATGGAAAGTTTGGCTATGTTGACCCTGATGGCAATTCTGTAAATCTTCAATACACAGCTGGTGAGGGTGGTTTTGTCCCATCAGGATCTCACCTCCCACAACCACATCCTGACTTCCATGCAGCCCATGCTGCTGCAAGGGCTCGTCCACCTTTCGTTGATCCTCTCGCTAACCCAAATGCTGATGCTTCTTATGGTTTCCAGTTTGCTGGAGAAGGACAAACAAGATCAGAGCAAAGTGATGCCACTGGAAATGTCCGAGGATCTTACTCTTACACAGACGATGATGGAATCACAAGAACATATTCTTACACTGCAGGTCGTGGTACTGGCTTCGTTGTAGAAGGTAATGACCTTCCACTGTCACCTAAAACTCCTCAATCTTCTCCATCGACTCCAGCAGCTACACGACAATCTTCCTCAGGTACCAGATTCCTCCAAGTAGCACACCTACAGGATCCTTAGGATCTCACTCAACTCTCTCCTCCTCCTCCTCCCCTAGTTACAGGCCATCTGCTGCAGGTTCTACGCCATCTTCCTCTTCTCTTGTTGCAGTTAAGAGTGCAAGTGGAACCTTTTCCTCTTCACAAAGTGGTGCTGCTTCTTCACAAAGTTCAGCTAGTAATGATGGCTCTTACTCTTTCTCCTTCGATGCTGGTGACCATTCTCGCTCAGAATCTGCTGACGCTAACTTTAATGTACAGGGACAGTTTTCTTTTGTTGCTGATGATGGTGTCAGAAGAAGGGTTGACTATCAAGCTGGAGCTGATAGAGGATTCACTGCATCTGGAGATCATCTACCAACTGCCCCATCTTCAAACACACCTGCCTCCTCCCAGTCCTCTGCCTTCCATGGTGCCTCACGTCCATCAACTTACCGTGCCCCATCACCTTCTCTTCACGGTTCTGCCAGTCCATCTATTTCTGCTGGTTCCCAAACATATTCTTCTGGTACTCGTCCCTCTTCCTCAACTCGTCCACGTTTCGAAGAAGCTAATACTACTTGCAGTGAACTAAGGCCAGATGGAAGTTATGCTTTTGCATATGAAACATCCAGCCACTCAAGGAATGAAGCAGGTGACACCAGTAACAATGTTGATGGAGATTTTGCATTTGTTGCTGATGATGGTCAACGACGACAGATCCAGTACCAAGCTGGTTCTGACACTGGATTCATTGCTGAGGATCCCACATTCAAAAAGGTCCTATTGTCCCTGGAGCACCTTCTGGTCAACCTACAGGTAGGATTACACCTGTACGAGAAGTCCCTTTCATTGACCCATTAGCTAATTCCAATGCTGATGCTTCCTATAACTTTGCCTTTGACTCTGAACAGTATTCAAGATCAGAGACTGCAGATGCTGATGGAAATGTTAGCGGAACTTACACTGTCGTAGATGATGATGGAACCCGACGCACTGTTCGCTTCCGTGCTGGACAGGGGATTGGTTTCGAACCTCAGGAGGTTTCTTCTTCAAGGGGACCTCGCCCATCTAAACCATCTTCCTCTTCTTCATCTCCATCTCACACCGGATCAGTTGGCTCACCATCTTCTTCCCATACAGGAGCATTTGCTACATCAGCACCATCGCAAGTTGGAACATTCTCTTCATCGTCATCTAGTGGTTCAGCACGACCATCTTCCCCCTCACAGTATTCTGCTCCTTCTTCACAAAGACACAGTCCAGAAGACTTCAAACTCACTCAGTACGACGCCTCAAAGAACCCCAATAAATTTGGATATGTCTTAACTTTCAACTGATAATGGACTCAGGCGCACCTTTCTTGCAAACACGTGTGGGAATATTATGTTAATAATAATTATGAAACTAATGTATTATATTTTCTCAATATCATAGTACCTGCATTACCATGAAAAGCAAAGCTTTGGCACATGTAAATAAAAACAATAAAAAGCGAGCACCGTAATACCTATCTTCATTCAACCTTCGTTTTACCTACAACTGTTGCTCAAAGGCTATAACTTGAATATATACCATGAATATAAGTGACTATCACAAGACATAATACAAAAGCTAAAAAGATTGGAATAAATATAAATCCTTACAAAGACACATAACACTGCTGAGAAGTTAATCTTACAAAAAGTATACCACTGAAATTTACAACTGATTTAGCCATAAGTTTACAGAAACTATTTCTGTTTCCTCTATCTATGCTAAATTCTGTGAATATGCACACTAAATAATCTTCGCTGGGTTTCTAAGCAACAAAAACTTTCACTAATTTTTCCTAATTTATTATTTTCCCGAAAACAAACACATACAGCCACAATCTGTCACAACCTTCTGTACAATCTAACAACCAGATCGTCTCCTCATTTCTTGCTGCCTAAAGCTTTCATGGTTTCTCTTTTGGTTTAAAAGACACAAGTGCGCCTTAAATAACCACACTATGATTTTGGTTGAGGCCCACTATGAAACGTCTCTAATACTTAAACATAACGGGTCTCTCTCTCTCTCTCTCTCTCTCTCTCTCTCTCTCTCTCTCTCTCTCTCTCTCTCTCTCCTTGTTTATAGGATGTGAATTGTACTCACTGACAGTAATCACTATCACCAATATATATAGAATATATATATATATATAAGCTCAATAGAATATAGATATATGCAAGTAACGTCATACTGGTAGTGGGTTTGTGTAAGAATCTATAGATAAGAGGAACAGAGACCAACAAACTGATTGACTGTATTAGTTAGTTCATAATATCTCTGTCTTTATAATTATCAATCAGTTCAAAAGGAAATACTGGGATCACCCACGATGCAGGCAATCGTTAATGTTGACGCCACTGTTGCCAAACAATACTAAAAAAATTAAAATTAATAATAAAAGAATTATTTTTAATCAAAATGAATGAAAGAATAATTAGAAATTATCTGGCATCGTGACTACCAGGCTCAATGACGCACATATCATTCTTGAAAACTACAAGCAAATATGTATTCAGCTGAACACGATGAGATTTCTCCCAGGAGAACAGCTGCTGGGATAAAGCTAAAAATGCCCCTGGCGTCATATACAACATCCTCTCTGAGGGTCTAGTGAGGATAAACGCGCCATCCTCATTTACGAGCCTCGGAGGTATAATTCCTCAGATCCCAAAACCGGGCCATTCAACCAGCAAATGCCTCACAGTCATGGGAACCAGGAAATCTTCCCAAAAAGGCTGGTGATCATAATTCGTCAAAATTTATGGGTTGTTGAGTATACCCTTTAGTTAATCGACATAATACCGTATCCCATAAAGGCATATTTCTCTATAAATAAGGATTTGTAACAAATGTCATTTCTTGCATTTTGTTTGAACTTATCATGTTCCAACGGTCTTGCCAGACCTCGTACTGAAGCTTTAAAAATAAAAAATCTTTCAGCAAAATTGGCCGTCTTGAAGTAGTTCAACTGCTGCCCGTTTTGCAATTCTGTCATGCTCTTCATTGCCACTTAATCAAACATGCTGGCACCTAGCAAAATCTTATTTCTAATCCTCGGCTTTCAGTATTGTGGGTCCGTTGCAAGATTTGTAATATCAAAGGGTTGACAGTGTTAAAACACCAAGTGCTTAGAACAGTTCCACAGCCACAGAAAAAAGTAAAATTACCCTCACCCGTACCTGCTTGTTTTCAATAGCTGAAAAATAACCATCACAACTCTGACGTCAAAATTGAGGCTTCTTTTGAAAGCGTGCCCTTCAATACGACACGTTGCTGTAAGCTCAAATCCAACGCCACCATTAGATTCAGAGCCTCGGCGAAGATAAAATAGAATCACGATATTCCTCAGCAGGAGACGAAAAATACAATGAGCGTCAGACGTTACATTACATTTCAAATCTTTAAAATATTTACATTTCAAATATTTATATTTCAAATCTTTAAAAATATTTACATTTCAAATATTTACATTTCAAATCTTTAAAATATTTACATTTCAAATATTTACATTTCAAATCTTTAAAATATTTACATTTCAAATATTTACATTTCAAATCTTTAAACTATTTACAAAACTCTACTTCTGCAAACTCTCGGGGAGTTATTGATATCTAAAAAGGAAGGATTTTTTTACTAATTAAATAAAGATTTCTTAACAACACTTGGACCCTGAATCCATAACGCTGGAACACAATAAAAAAGAACAAAGGGAAAAAGAAACAAAAAAAGACATTGAAAAATACAAATGGAAAAGAACTGAAATCTACACAAACAGAAAAATACAAGTAAAAATTACAACTGGAATTATTAACAAAGAAAGATTTCATACGTAGAGATGTAGCCTACTCCCAGCAACCAAATATCAGCCTCCACTATTTCATGACTGCGGCGATCTACCTTCTATACATTTATCTATTCCTGCAATTCCATGCCCTCAGAGATGACGATCAGCTGATCGGACAATGATAAATTTCCGCTTAAATCATTCTGATTAAAACAATGGGACGTCTTCAATCCATGAACACTATATTCCTGTTGTGGATTTTCATCCTCAACTGTAGGTGCATTACGTTTGAAGAAAGAAGAAGAGAGAGAGAGAGAGAGAGAGAGAGAGAAAAGAGAATAACAAGTCTATGGTAATTAACCACTGGTAATGATAAATATCGCATATCGAAAAATATAAATATTTATCAATGCATTGCTTCATGAATAAAAATGTCCCCAACTCATTCACAATGAAATCAAAGCATTTTACATGAAACGTAACTGAACGTCGCTGAACTTCCGGATCATAAAAAAAAAGACTATATTTTTCCTACGCTATAAGACTGATTATACCTGAGAATATAATTCATCGTTATCTGTTCAATTACAAGACGCACACAGAATCATAAAAAAAAAACATGTCATGAGATGAAATACAATCAGCAAATCTTTCCCCAACCCTAAGTTCAAACTCTTAACTTAACACTGGAACACTTTGATGCTAGATCCAAAGACTGGAAAACTTTTTTATTCCAGGTCTAAAGAATGGAAGACACTCATAAACCACTTGCATCGTTTACATGAAATTTAATACAAGTGTGGCTAAATGATAATATTACTGAGCTAATGATAACAAAAGATCATTATAATGAATATCGAGGAAAAAATCCCACCAAGAAATCTCATTTAAAACTTAAAAAATCACATAAAAACGGATGAGAAACAATGGAATGTGAAGCACAGGATCTGGTTCTCCCAAGGGCGATCGCAGGCACAACTCTTTACATACGAATTCAGATCTGGCTATGAAGGTACTGGCTGATGCCCTGATTTCTGTCCCTTCTCCCCCTACCCGGGCCTCCCCAAAATTGCTCACCCTGTCCACTCTCCTACTGTCATTCCGTCTCACAGCCTACACTGGGTATAAAAAGGGCCTCATATCTTGCAAAGGCAGCTCACTCACTCGTGGGCCATCGGCGTCGCCTGAAGGAAACCCACCCTCCCAGCCATCTCCACAATGGCCTCCTGGATTAGCTTGGTATAATATATATAACAGCGATGTGTTGAAAGGAGTAATAAATACTAAATAAATCCAGTTTCTCTCTCTCTCTCTCTCTCTCTCTCTCTCTCTCTCTCTCTCTCATTCTTATGTCCACATTCACGAAGGAAATAAGAGCATTTATAAACAAAACTTTATCGCCCTACAGATTTTTTCCTGTTTTTAAATAAATATAAAATATATATGCATAGACTACCTTACTTCACCTTCTTAGACACCCTTACTATGTTTTCATGTCCATTACCTTTTCTTAAGGCGTTTAGGAACTCAGTTAGACGTATGGCTCCTATTTATCGGCACCAGGCTAAGTCAAAATTCCATCCTGTGGACAGAAACTCGCGCATTTGAGAGTGGACATGTAACCACGAAATCATGTGATGGGGCTGATTCCTTTGCCTCTCTATGCCACTCGATCTCACTTGATAATTTTAAGCACTCACTCGAAACATTTAACTTACACCTACACAAGCATCAATAGACTTGTCAAAGGACTTTCCAAACACTTCTTGATTCTATGAAGGTGAAAGCATCTCCAACATCCCCACAAATCGGCCTTTTTCTTTCTCCAGCCTAATTATATACCATTTGACTCCAGTCTTCAAACAAACAACTCTGCTTGCCTCCTTATTTCTCCTCCAACTCATCCTTAGACAGTCACTGTTCTTAGGCCTTCCACTATCACCTACAAGCTCTTATTTAGGTCAAAACAAGGAGGAACCTCTATTCACTCCTCAATCAAAATAACTGAGTCCTGAACCTGCTTCTCTTAAAGTCAGATAATCATCTCCTGTGAACAAAATTAACTCTTTGTCTCTCTTCCTACCTAACTCATTTCCGGGCATCTTTTATATAAAAACAAGCTTTAGAATATTTTAGGTTCATTTCTGCAGCCATACCTTTCTCTGTCACTTTACACTAAAATAATTTCTTCAAAAACACGGCATCAAATCTTTACACTCATATCAAAATCCAAAGCATAAAGTTGTTGTCATTACATTACCATATATACTGTAATCTATCTTTTCTGATAACTTTCAAACATTCTGTTTATGATAAAGGGTAATCTTACAGACAGCAGCAATCTAGTCCATTTTCTAAATAATAATAGGAAATTTTATTACTTGCAGGTTGTGTTGTCTGTCTTGACAGTTAGCACTCTAAGTTTGCCTGGACCTGATGGGGCCTACAACATACCTCAAGTAGGAACTGGAAGGCGTTCCCAGTATTTTGTCCTTCATAAAGATGGTACTTATAAATATGGCCATGATACTGGTGAAGGAGCCTTTGAAAGTGCCAAGTCTACAAGGGTTGGACAGCAAGATGGAAGGTTTGGCTATGTTGATCCTGATGGCAATTCTGTAAATCTTCAATACACAGCTGGTGAGGGTGGTTTTGTCCCATCAGGATCTCACCTCCCACAACCACATCCTGACTTCCATGCAGCCCATGCTGCTGCAAGAGCTCGTCCACCTTTCGTTGATCCTCTCGCTAACCCAAATGCTGATGCTTCTTATGGTTTCCAGTTTGCTGGAGAAGGACAAACAAGATCAGAGGAAAGTGATGCCACTGAAATGTCCGAGGGTCTTACTCTCTACACAGACGATGATGGAATCACAAGAACCTACTCTTACACTGCAGGTCGTGGTACTGGCTTTGTTGTAGAAGGTAATGACCTTCCACTGTCACCTAAAACTCCACAGTCTTCTTCTTCTACTCCAGCAGCTACAAGACAATCTTCCTCAGGTACCAGATTCTCCTCAAGTAGCACAACGGCTGCTGCAAGTTCTACATCATCTTCCTCTTCTGTTGTTGCTGTTAAGAGTGCAAGTGGAACCTTTTTCCTCTTCACAAAGTGGTGCCTCTTCTTCACATACCTCATCTAATAATGATGGCTCTTACTCTTTTCTCCTTCGATGCTGGTGACCATTCTCGCTCAGAATCTGCTGATGCTAACCTTAATGTACAGGGACAGTTTTCTTTTGTTGCTGATGATGGTGTCAGAAGAAGGGTTGACTATCAAGCTGGAGCTGATAGAGGATTCACTGCATCTGGAGATCATCTCCCAACTGCCCCATCTTCAAACACACCTACCTCCTCCCAGTCCTCTGCCTTCCGTGGTCCATCCTCCCGTCCTTCAACTTCTCTTCATGGTTCTGCCGGTTCATCTATTTCTGCTGGTTCTCAAACATATTCTTCTGGTACTCGTCCCTCTTCCTCAACTCGTCCACGTTAAAGAAGAAGCTAACACTGCAGTGAACTGAGGCCAGATGGAAGTTATGCTTTTGCATATAAAACTTCCAGCCACTCAAGGAATGAAGCAGGTGACACCAGTAACAATGTTGATGGAGATTTTGCATTTGTTGCTGATGATGGTAAACGACGACAGATCCAGTATCAAGCTGGTTCTGACACTGGATTCATTGCTGAGGGATCCCACATTCCAAAAGGTCCCATTGTCCCTGAGCACCTTCTGGTCAGCCTACAGGTAGGATTACACCTGTACAAGAAATCCCTTTCATTGACCCATTAGCTAATTCCAATGCTGATGCTTCCTATAACTTTGCCTTTGACTCTGAACAGTATTCAAGATCAGAGACTGCAGATGCTGACGGAAATGTTAGCGGAACTTACACTGTCGTAGATGATGATGGAACCCGACGCACTGTTCGCTTCCGTGCTGGACAGGGAATTGGTTTCGAACCTCAGGAGGTTTCTTCTTCAAGGGACCTCGCCCATCTAAACCATCTTCCTCTTCTTCATCTCCATCTCACACAGGATCAGCTGGCTCACCATCTTCTTCCTCTGCAGGAGCATTTGCTACTTCAACGTCATCTCAAGTTGCACCGTTCTCTTCATCATCACCTAGTGGTTCAACACGGCCATCTTCCCCCTCACAGTATTCTGCTCCTTCTTCACAAAACTTCAAACTCACTCAGTACGACGCATCAAAGAACCCCAGTAAATTTGGATATGTCTTAACTTTCAACTGATAATAGACTCAGGCGCACCTTTATTACGAACAAGTGTGGGAATGTGATGTTGTTAAACAGGATGAACCTTAATTAGTTTTAGTTAATAATAGTTTTATTATGAAACTAATTTATTATATTTTCTCACTATCACAGTACCTGCATTACCATGAAAAAACAAAGCTTTGGCACATGTAAATAAAAACAATAAAAAGTGAGCACAGTAATACCCATTTTTATTCAATCCTCGTTTTACCTTTGATTCCTGAGCATGTGACTTATTATCTACCAAGAATATATGTGATGTAATAAGATTCGAATAAATATAAAACAATACCAACACACACAACAATACTGATAATTTTATCCCACAGAAAGTACACCACTGCGGTTAAACCTGATTTTACCATAATTTTACAGAAACTTTCTTGTTTTCTCTATTGTTGTTAAATTTTGTGCATTTGCGGTAACTTAACTGGATTTCAGATCAACAAAAACTTTCATTAATATTCCCCACTTCTTTTTTACATTTTTTCCTAAAACAAATAAACACAGCCACAACCTTTCGTTGAATCTAACAACCAGTTCGTCTTCTCATAGCTTGCTGCCTAAAATTCTCATGTTATCTTTTTTTATTTAAAAAACACAAGTGGGTCTTAAAGAACCACACTATGATTTTGGTTGAGGACTACTATGAAACGTCTTCAATTTTTAAAACATAACAGGTATCTCTCTCTCTATCTCTCTGTCTCTCTCTCTCTCATCTGTCTTGTTTACAGAATGTGAATTGCACACACTGACAGTAATCAGTTGACCAACGGATCTTTAGAACCTAACAGTTACTTTAGTAAAACAACAAAGAGGAAATGTTAATCGACTGTCTTGAGCTGCAATCGAGGAGGAAAAAGGCAGATGACTAAGAACCTCATTTCTTGAAAAACTTTGCCGAGATGCAAAACTCTGACACATTGTGGTGCCATCTTCTATAAAAATAAAAAATATAGTATATATATATATATGTGTATATATGTGTAACGAGGACAGAATTAACACCCTTTTGAAGGTGTACGTAAATGCTCCAACGATCTTTAATCCTGAAACGGAGGCGTATGAACGTTCGCTCACGGCAACACTTACATCTATTTTTCTCCTCTTTCTCTCTCTCTCTCTCTCTCTCTCTCTCTCTCTCTCACCGTGTATCACCTCTCTCTCTCTCTCTCTGTGTATCGCCTCTCTCTCTCTCTCTCATCGTTTTCCGAAGTTCACCCACCCGAATCGCACTCATTCTCACCAAATCGATTAAATGGACCATTTAAAGAAACGCAATAGTTTCTACAAAAATAGGTTTATTATTCAAATAACCCAACAAGAAATGAATAAAACAAAGCAAAGATTAAAATGCATAATAAATGAAATATCGAGTTAGATAACTAAACTCTGAACTGTAAAACACTTCTGATTAAAGAAGTCTCACTATGGCTAATAGCCTGAAAATATCCAAACTCACACATACTCCCCAAATCAATAATTAGTCATGTCAAAACCAGTCTACCACATGTTATTCGAACCAGTCCACACTGTCTACCGACATCTGTCCACAGACATCTGTCGGAAGAATCAAACATGATAGAAAACTCCCAAAAAATATATGAAATGCAAAAACACAATAATGGAAAGTGTAAAATGCATAGCCAAGATATGGCAAACGTAACATGACAAAATAATAATATGAAAGAGGTATGAATATTCATATTAAATCTCCACACCAGTTCAAAAAGTTCATAATGATTAGAAAATCATGGTAAAAATCACAAGTTCAATTTTCTCCCATAAAAACAGAGATTTCAAAGTCTACCTTATCTGCTGATTAAAAGCCTGGATCTCTCCAAAGCTACGTCTAGACAACTGCAGTTCTATCACGTTAATGAACGATCAAACTCACTTTTAGGGCAGATTTTGGCACAATCTAGATCAAATTAACGCACGTACTCATGAATATGCATAACACTTCGGAAGATCACCTGACTGACAATATTGCTGAGGAATCAAACTATTTGTTGAACACAAAGATTTTACCTCGGTCTCTCGACCTAGTTCCATCTGACTCCATAAATTCTTTCATCACATCTTAAAGCATTGAAGCTATGAAATGCATATATGTGTCCTTTAAAACTTGTAGCAGCCATATTTTCTGAAAAGAGCTCGGCCACCACATAAGAGCGTCTCGCTCTCCTTAACGGCAAACTAAAGCAAAAGCATATGTATAAAACATAACAGAATAGGACTATGATCAATTAGCAATGTCTACTGCACTGCAGCTTTAAGGACTGCTCTCATGACGCACTTCCAAAGTCACTGGGGTTGAGTTCTTAGAGCCTTTACATGTAATCTTACAAACACGAATAAGCTTTACTACTCCCACAACAAGAATTATCAGTAAAATAGCTATTAAGACAATTAAAATTGTCGGCATAATATATTCCTGATACTGGAACATCACGGAATCGTCAATGTCTTCCAACGGTGGAACCGTCATTGGCACCTTGGTTGTAGGTACCTCCACTACCAAATGCTCGTTATGCGATGACGATAATTATCTTCTCAGAACTGTTGAATACAGCACGGCTAAATACGAGAAATTCCGTAGACAGGATTCTGCAGGATGAATCGAACTGCCCGGACCCTCGATGAACGAATGTCGTCGACTTGTTGCTCTGGCACATCATTGTAACTGCATACTCCTTGCAAAAAACACAGCAGGAAGAGTACTGGTGGACTCAATGTGGTAATCTCGCAGGAACTGTCTAAAGTCACATTCTGTCGGAGTCTGTCTATGAACTAATGATAATTCACAACCACCCACAGACACAACTCGCAACTGGAAAACACTACTGTCACACACACACCTCTCTCTAACTAAAGTACAACCTGTCTTATAATCAACTCCCGAACCTTGATATTGATCTCCCAAAATGAACATGGTTTCTAATCTATCCCATGTCACTACTGAGTCTCCCAAAAACACTCGAAAAAGGTCTAATAACAAAACTAAGAAAAAGTTTCATGTTACTGAACCAAACAAAACTACTAATGCAAAAGTAAACACTCACAATGTGAACTAATTCCAAGTTTGTATCTCAGAATAATCACAGTCAACTCACTATTAAGCACAACAACTCTACGGAACTCACTCATAAAAAAAATTCTATCCAACAGAAAAAAAATACTCGAGAATCCTATCTAAACACCAAAAGGTATCATGTCTCGTAAAAGACATGAAAGTTCTACTCCGGTTAGTAAATATTTCGCAACATCTGACTAACTCTCAACAAAATAGCAATTGACGTAATGGCAATCGCTCCCATGATCATAACAATTACAACTACTCACAACACAGCTCCCTTTATTTAACAAAAAAAGAAACTGGAAAAAAAATCCAAATACTCAAATACGATCTCCCAACTCGAAAAAAAAGATCAGACTTGTTCGGTCCGATATACCAAGTACCTCCCCAAAAAAAATCCTAAACAACACACACATTGCGTCAGATGATAAAATACATCATAACACAACAACCCACTAACACACGGGTCAAATCTCGTATGAAATTAGCCCATGTCTCAATTCCTAAAATCATCCGAAAACAAATGATTAAGAACTTCAACATCCAAAATGAACAAGAGACAAAAAAATAAAAAAATATCATATATATACAAACATTAACCCATTTATCCTCTAACTATATATAAACGTTCCATTACATGACTATATACAAACGTTCCATTACATCCCAACTTTCTTCAACTTCGAAATATGGGTCAATTTCGTCACTCCAGTGTTTACATCTTTAACTACAAATCTATTCCCTCTTTTGATCTCTACAATCTCAAAAGGTCCGTGGAACTTCGGACTTAATTTATAATTCAGATCATTCCGAACATTCACTTTAACAAACACTCTATCACCCATCGAAAAAGCTACTCCCCTCGATTTCGCGTTACTTTTTCTCTACCATTGCACGCGAACTAAGTTCAAGTTCTTTACTGATACGTGCAAATCTTTCTCTCGCTGTATTTATCAACGAAGTGACCGTAACATCACCCTGAACACACTCTGTAACAAATCAAAAGGTCCTTTCAACTTGTATCCATACAAAGCTTCTGCTGGAGATATCTTAATTGTGTCATTCATCATAGTATTGATACTATATCGCACTTCATCCAAAGATCTGTCCCAATGTGTATCGGAACCTCCCACCGTCATGCGCAAAGCTTCGATTACTTTCCGATTCGCCTCTCACACAACCCATTTATTTCAGGTCTATACGGGATTATAGATACTTTCTTTATCCCCAACAAATTAGCAAGACCGTCTAAAGTCTTATTAATAAACTCCCTACCATTGTCTGTGATCAGACATTCAGGAACACCATATCGACAAATTATCCCCTTAAAAACGCTATAGCAACTTCCTCAGCTGATTTGTATTTCAGTGGGAAAATCTCGACAAAGCGAGTCAACTCATCAACAACTACTAATAAATGTCTATAACCATAAGCGGACTCTGAGAAGTTACCCAGAATATCCATATGCACTCTCTGAAACGGCCTATGTGGTATGGGATATGAACCCAAACGACACGACACTGTCGTCGCTGGCTTATTCGCATTGCAAATAGCACACTTCTTCACAAAAGCTTCTACTGCGGAAAACATATTTTTCCAAAAAAACTTTGACCTGACGTTTTCATACGTCTTGTCCACACCCAAATGAGGAGAACCAAATTTACAATGTACAATGTCTAGAACTTGTGGTACTAGACTCTCTGGCACGATGATTTGTGTAATCTCACCCATGCTTCGAGTACTTCGCAAGTTATACTTAACTTTTCTCACCAATAAATTATTCTCCAACTCTAGACCAGAAAAAGGCAACTTATACCCTTTCTTCGGTGAAACTCCCTTAAGAAATGCCTTAGCATCTGACAACAATTTATCTTCATCTTGCTTTTGTTCCAGCAAGCCTATGTCCCAAGTGACATTTTCACCCGTAATATAACACACTGCGTTACTCTCACTATCACGAATAACAATCTCTCCCGAGACTGCCGACTCACTATTTCTCCCGAAGTATGCACTGTAGGAACGTGTATGTCCTCTACATGCGATCTCTCAGAACTACTAATATCAGAGACATTAGACACCAAATATTTACTCTCTTCTCCCACACAGGATTCGGTGTGTATTTCCTCATCCTCGACCGGAAAATATCTGCTCAATGCATCTGCAACTACATTATGCTTACCTTCAATGTATTTGAGGTTTGCATCAAAATCTCTCAATGTTAGGAACCAACGTGCTCTCTTGGGCGACAAATTTGGCTTATTAAAAGCTCTAACAACGGTTGATGATCTGTAAAAATCTCAACTTTATTTCCCAACAGCAACATCTTAAAATGAACAAGGCTAGAGACGACTGTAAAAGCCTCCTTGTCCACAACTGACATCAGCCTTTCGTTACTACCACGTGTTTTGAACTTTCTGCTATAAAAAGCAATTGGGTGTAATTTCCCTCAAATTTCTGCATCAAACACGCACCTATACCTTCCTGACTCGCGTCAGTCACTAAGGTGAACGGTTGACTAAAATCTGAAACTTCAAAACTGGTGGGTTCACCAAAGCGTTCTTAAGCTTCTCAAAAGCTAATTGTTGACTATCACCCCAAACAAACTTAACGTCTTCTCGTAACAAATCTGTCAATGGAGACGCTATTGTAGAAAAATTCCGCACAAAACGGCGAAAGAAACCCGACATACCTAGGAACGAACGAATCTGTTTCTGGTTTTGGGAACTGGAAAATTCACAATGGCTTTAACTTTCTCATCATTCACTCTAACTCCTCTTTAGAGATAACATGTCCTAAATAGACAATTTTTCTCTTCAGAAACTCACATTTGGCCAATTTGACCTTTAACCCAGCGAACCGTAATCGCTTAAGGACTTCTTTTAACACCTTTAGATGTTCTTCAATTGTATCTGTGCATATGAGAATATCATCCATGTACACAAACACCGACTTTCCTAACAAGCCATGAAGTACTGTGTTAACCAGTCTAGTAAATGTTATTGGGGACCCTTGTAATCCAAAAAGGCATCCTATTAAACTCGTAATGTCCCTTTGGTACCGAAAATGCTGTATATTTACGGCTACTCTCACAAAGGGAACCTGTAAAAACCCTTGCATAAGATCTATAGATGAATATATATTCTTGCCACCGATCTCAACAAACAAATCAGGCAAACAAGCTACAGGATATCTATCTGGGCATGTTTTTTCATTCAATTTACGAAAATCTACACAAACTCTGATACTACCGTCTTTCTTAGGAACTGCAAGCAAAGGAAAATTAAACGGAGAATTGGACGGTCTGATAATGCCTTCCGACTCCACTTCTGAACTTCTTTTTCTACTTCTTCCCTGATCTTAAAAGGGATTCGATATGCTGGAATATATATGGGATTTGTACCACTTTTCTAGGCGGATTGAATGTTCTAAAACATCTGTAACTCCTAATTTATCTCCTTCAAAGCAATGATATCTAGATATTCTTTCAACACTTTCTCTACTTTATCTGAATATTCAGGATAATCAACTTTAGCCAAGTGTTCATGTAGAACCTGACTTCGGAACTGTTGCTCCTCGTTAGGAAACATATTCCCGTCTCCACAAAAACTCACTAATTTATGCTCTTCATTAAACTCTTCAAAATCAATTACATAAGTATCCTTGTGATATTTTTCACTGAGTCTTGATAGCTAACTAATTCTACTGAAGTCACGCCTGCGACTGAAATTTCATTCACTGACACCGTACTCACAACGTCTTTGAATTTCTCGGTTCCCTCAACAACGCACACTTGAGAAGGAAACTTTTTTCTTTCAGCGACACCTTAACCAATGTAGGAACTCATGGTTGCAATTCAATATCTTCCAACAAAAATCCTTTGAAAGATCTTTGCGGAATATCTTCACTCTCTAATGACTGTGTTACACATGTCTCAGACTGTGTCTTAAGTTTCTCACAAGTTTTTTTTTTTCCTGTGTATATATGGAACAAAACAACCCGACTCACCTATTGTAATCCCCTGAACTCCCGTAAGAATGTTGATGTTATGTCGCATACAAGAAGGGTGTCCTAGCAAAACCATTTCACCTAAGGCTAATCCTTCTATGACCAAAAATGATTCTACTATTGTCTTTCCACCGATACAAAGCGTAAGAAATGACGAACCTAAAATATTCAGTTTCCTCGCTTGTACATCACACACTGTCTCACTAGAAGGGACTAATTTGCACTCTGGAAACCTCGAGTGAAAAAGGTCAGCATTTACTAAGTTAACTGAGCTACCAGAATCAATGAAAATATGAATTTCATTGCCATTAGAGAATCCACGTACAATCGGCCTAGGTTCTAGTGACTCTACGACCTGATTAGTCATTATCCTGTGTCTGTTTTCGAACTTATCTTGTGAAAATTCTGCTGTTCCTTTGTGTATCTAGAACTTGCATCATGTGGAATTCTCCTGTCATATCTAGAAAAACTCCCCGTGACTTCCTGAATAATCTCTACTCTTCGTGGCTGGGCAAAATCTCCATCCATGATCTGAAGATTTGCAAACTGAACAATATCTCACTCTGCAATTTGACTTACTATGGCCTATTTTATCACAATTAAAACAACGTATCGTTGTGACTGATCTCTCTGGAATTTTCTTCGATTCTACTCGTGCACATGTCTTCGCTGTTGCATCATTTCCCGAATGCGAGCGACTATCATTATTCTGTGGTTTGGAAACCGCAGCTGACATCTTTGCGCCTCCTGTACAAAACTACTGTCCAGTGTCGGGCATTTTGCTAGATTTTTGTTAATCTGTGCAAACAAAAAGGATTCGTCTGTATCCTGATCAATTCTCTTATCAAAACTATCTACAATTACATCTGGGACCGACGTTAAAAGGCAAGCAAAAGTGTAACAATCTTTCAAAGTTATCTAAGGAGATATTATTTCCAGTTACCCATGGAGAGCCTATTATAGATTTCTTTTAACTCAACTACTGCATCAAATAAATTCGCACTGTATGTGACTAGTGAATCATTGCCCTTCTGTATTTTGAGAAACTCTCGCAAATTCCGAACTGCGCATTCACGTTGAACTCCGCCATAAGTAGCTCGTAGAAATTTCTGCAGTTCATTCCAAGTTTTTCACCTTCTGAACCCGAAACTGCGTGCTCGTTTCCCAATATCTCCTTTATCTAAATCCAGAAATGATTTAGCCTCTGTTAAAGCTTCAGCGCCATTCGTAATTTTCTTGGAATTCAGATAATTGTTCACTGACTCAATGAAAGTTTCTATATTTTGGGTTAGCTTTCCGTCAACTAGCCCTTTAAAATTTGTAATTCCCGCGCTAATGTTCGTCACTTTATGCACCACAATTGATTGGGATGTGCTTGCTGCATCGTCCGGCATTTTGTGAGTAATCACACGCCCTGAGCGTAACAACATAAAAAGAGAAACCAAAAGAACACTAGAGAAAGGCACAAGTTACCCCCTCTAAAAGAAGAACAGAAAACGGCGTTCTCGCAACTTACGAGAATGGGGTACTTACCAATTTTGAAACAGAAAACGAAGTACCTATCTCTCAACTTGCTAACCTGTGACGTCACCTACTCGACAGCGAAGCAAAAAAGACACCCAGCGCGTTTCTAGTTGAATCATCACTTTGCGTAATTAACTCACAATCGCCACTATTCACACTTATTTGGGTATTTTGTTAACCCCAAAATTGCTCTAGAGATCATCCAGATCTATTTCACAACTCCCCACTCCCAGTACTCGAATAGAAACGGAAAAAAAAAAGGAAAGGTTCCGCGATTTCACACGTAATCACGACCTACTCAGTCATTCAACACTGACCCGTCGCCTTAGCTCTTAGGTGAAGTCGCCTATGCCTTGGGCATCAACGTTACCAATTAGTCTATTAGCAATCTCCCTCTTTCGCCATCACTAAAGACGTTAAAATCATGCTGCCACCAATTTTTCTGTAACGAGGACAGAATTAACACCCTTTTGAAGGTGTTCAACGTAACGTGCTCCAACGATCTTTAATCCTGAAACGGAGGCGTATGAACGTTCGCTCACGCGATGGGCAAACATCTATTTTTCTCCTCTTTCTCTCTCTCTCTCTCTCTCTCTCTCTCTCTCTCTCTCTCTCTCTCTCTCTCTCTCACCGTGTATCACCTCTCTCTCTCTCTCTCTGTGGATCGCCCTCTCTCTCTCTCTCTCATCGTTTTCCAAAGTTCACCCACCGAATCGCACTCATTCTCACCAAATCGATTAAATGGACCATTTAAAGAAACGCAATAGTTTCTACAAAAATAGGTTTATTATTCAAATAACCCAACAAGAAATGAATAAAACAAAGCAAAGATTAAAATGCATAATAAATGAAATATCGAGTTAGATAACTAAACTCTGAACTGCAAAAACACTTCTGATTAAAGAAGTCTCACTATGGCTAATAGCCTGAAAATATCCAAACTCACACATACTCCCCAAATCAATAATTAGTCATGTCAAAACCAGTCTACCACATGTTATTCGAACCAGTCCACACTGTCTCACCGACATCTGTCCACAGACATCTGTCGGAAGAATCAAACATGATAGAAAACTCCAAAAAATATATGAAATGCAAAACACAATAATGGAAAGTGTAAAATGCATAGCCAAGATATGGCAAACGTAACATGACAAAAAATAATATGAAAGAGGTATGAATATTCATATTAAATCTCCCACACCAGTTCAAAAGTTCATAATGATTAGAAAATCATGGTAAAAAATCACAAGTTCAATTTTCTCCCCATAAAAACAGAGATTTCAAAGTCTACCTTATCTGCTGATTCAAAGCCTGGATCCTCTCCAAAGCTACGTCTAGACAACTGCAGTTCTATCACGTTAATGAACGATCAAACTCACTTTTAGGGCAGATTTTGGCACAATCTAGATCAAATTAACGCACGTACTCACGAATATGCATAACACTTCGGAAGATCACCTGACTGACAATATTGCTGAGGAATCAAACTATTTGTTGAACACAAAGATTTTACCTCGGGTCTCTCGACCTAGTTCCATCTGACTCCATAAATTCTTTCATCACATCTTAAAGCATTGAAGCTATGAAATGCATATATGTGTCCTTTAAAACTTGTAGCAGCCATATTTTCTGAAATATATGTATGTATGTATGTATGTATGTGTGTAAATATATATATATATATATATATATATATATATATATATATATATATATATATATATATATATATATATATATATATTATTTACAGACCAATTCTTAAATACTTAAAGTTTATTGCCGCCAGATTCAGGAGCATAACATATTTAATTTATAGTCCTTTTATCACCTTATATATATAGCTTGAGCTTTAATAATAATGATCTTCAGCAGAAGCATTAGAGTAGAATAATAAAACATATGAAAAACATTTTAAATAATTATTAACAAGAAAAATTATTGAGTTGTCCTTTTATATAACGCATATAATCAGCTTACTCTTTCCACGGTCCATTTTTGGTGGTCAGTATCTTTTCCTGTATAATCTTTTAATTGACTTGTTCCTGCATTCGACCGGTTGGGCCTAATCTTTTGTAAAACCTCAGTTTTGGTAGGTCTACTAATTAACCAACTGTGCTGGATTCCAAGTACATATTTTCCTTTATAATCCCCATCTGTCATTTATACTAACTTTCTTTGCAAACTTATTTTTATATTTCTATCAGTCTGCTAAGTAAGGGACAGTAAGTCGAAAGGCCTAACACCACTCTGTCATTTCTCTTTCCTTAGTGGCACTGCTTTTTGCATTTATATATATATATATATATATATATATATATATATATATATATATATATATATATATATATATATATATATATATATATAATGTAAATAAAGCAGTGCCACTAAGGAAAGCTAATATATATATATATATATATATATATATATATATATATATATATATATATATATATATATATATATATATATATATATATATATATATATATATATATATATATATATATATATATATATATATATATATATATATATATATATATATACATATATATATATATATATATATATATACATATTTATAATATATATATATATATAAATATATACATATATATGTGTGTATATGTATATATATTTATACATACACACATATATATGTATATATATACACATAATATGTATATACAGCAAATTGATTGATTCATTCATTGGTCATATTAGACCATAAAATCTCCAGCATCATAATCATCAGTACAGAAGGAAAGATCGGGCTACCCACGATAGAGCCAATCCAAAAACTTATTGTCACTCTTAACAAAAAATAGAAAAAACCAACCGTACAGAAATTTCAATAATAAGAGAAAGTAAAAGAAGATCAAAGGGAGAAACAAACCAAAAGAAAAATTCAAAACTACAAATACAAAAGAAAAGGAAACCCCACATAAACAGAAGAAGAAGAATCAAAATTACAATGGAATGACTAACAAAGAAACATTCGCATACGTACAGATGTACTCCCAGTACAAATATCAGCCTCCATAATTTCATCACTGCAGCGATCTACCTTCTGTACATGTATCGATTCCTGCAATTTCATGACCTCACAGATGACGATCAGCTGATCGGACAATAATAAAAATCCGCTTAAGTAATTTTCGTTGAAAAAATGAAACGTCTTCAATCCATGAACACTGTATTGGATGTAGTGGATTTTCATCCTCAACTATAAGGTGCATTACGTTTTGAAGAGAGAGAGAGAGAGAGAGAGAGAGAGAGAGAGAGAGAGAGAGAGCAACGTAACGCTTCAACAAAACTGAAAACCCCAACCTATTCACAATGCAATGAAAGAATTTTATATTAGCTATAAAAGCAGAGACGACAATAAACTAGAACACCTTTAATCAAAATTCAAAATAGATCATAACTTTTTCTACGCTATGGGATTCAGAAAACCTAAGGAGATTAATTATTTGTTACTTAGCCAGTTACTAACGTGACTGCAAACAAAATGAAAAAGTCTAAAATGTCATGAGATGGAATACAATTAGCGGATATTCACCAACTTCCAAATTGACGGAAAAACAATAAATGGCAAAAATTGTTCTCCACACATGGTTCAATTCCAGGTCAAAGTACAAAACCCCTAAATTCAAAGTCTTAAAGACTGCAACACTTAGATGCTCGCTCAACAGACCGGAAACTTCTAATTCCAGTTCTTAAGAATGGAACACTGATTCCAGTTCTAAAATTTGTAACTCTGGCTCTAAAAACAGGAATGTTTCACTTTGAACTCTGCAAATGAACTCTTTCATTCCAGACTTGCTCTCATTGAGCTCTGGGCAATCTCTCTCAACACTGTCCCCCCCAACAATTATGCAAAATGGAGGTACCTTCGTCAAATCTTCGGCAAATTATTACTGCATAATTTACTTTGGAACAAATATCGGAACAAACCAATAGAATGGTTTACATGAAACTCAACACAAATATCGCTAGATGATACCATTATTCTGCTAATGATAACCAGGATCATAATGATAAATATCGAGGCAAAGAATCCCACTCAGGAAATACAATTTCAAACTCCAAAAATCAAATAAAAAACGGACAAGAGACAACGGAATATCAAGCACGGGATCTGGTTCTCCCAAGGGCGATCAGGCACAACTGTTTACAGGCCACGACAGGCCACGAATTCAGATCTGGCAATAAGGGCACTGGCTGATGCCCTGATTCTGTCCCTCTCCTCCCTACCCCCTCTCACAACTTGCTCACCCAACCCCACTCTACGCCGCCCACTCTACCTACTCTCATTCCGTTTCACGGCCTCCTCGGGGTATAAAAGGGCCTCATATCTTGCAAAGGCAGCTCACTCATTCGTGGGCCATCGGCGTCGCCTGAAGGAAACCCACCCTCCCAGCCATCTCCACAATGGCCTCCTGGATTAGCTCGGTAATACTGTAACACTCAGCGATGTGTAAGGAGGAATACCTTCCTGTGAATCCAGTTTCTCTCTCTCTCTCTCTCTCTCTCTCTCTCTCTCTCTCTCTCTCTCTCTCTCTCTCTCGTTCTTGTTTCCACATTCACCTTGGAAATAAGGGCATTTCTGAATTGCTTTTATTGCTATGAAGGATTTTTTCGTGGCAAAAGCATATGCATACACTACCTTCCTTCAGCCTCTTAGCCCACCTTACTATTTTTCACATCTACGATAACCATGAATCCCTTTTCATATTACTTTTTCTTAGGACAGTTTTGGACTCAGGTGCGCTTATAACCCATATTTACTGGCACAAGGACTTCCACGAAAATTCACACCACGGCCAGGAAATCGCTGACGACAGTGAACATGTAACCAGTGGTCGTGACTCTACACGTGATAGGACTAATTCTTTTACCTTTCTATACCACTGCATCTTACATTACCATTTTCAACACTTCCACTGTAGAAGTGGACTTTACCATCTGTCCATAAACATACCTAAGATCACTTTTCCATTCTATGATCATGATGACATTCATTTGCACTTCTTGTTCGTTTTCCACTTAGTAGTAGTATTTATCTTTCCACTGGCAGACACCACTATTCTGCGCAAGGTTTCCTCAAACAGAGACTGTTCTAAGTCCTCCACTCTCCTCGTTGCTCTTATCTACTGTATACCAGATGTAATGCTGAAACTATTCACTGCTCACTCTAAATAATTGGAGTCCCACAGACGTTTCTCTTACAGACGTCTCTAAGGCAAAATCAACTCCTTGTCTCTCATCCTATTTAACTCATTTCTAGTCTTCCTTTAAATAAAAAGAAACTTTAGGATATTTTGTATCAATGCTCCTCTAATACGCATTGTTTCAGGGAATTTTATATCAGTTCTTCACTCTTATCTAAGTCATTTGATAAGTACAGGTTTGAGGTTTTCTTCGTCAAACTCCCTGGTTGGGGGTTTAACCCTTTTCTCTTTAGCCTACACCTGTCCAATTCTCGTTATGTCCGTTACACACGTCCTCGATCTCCCACACTTCCTATTTTTCATTGATGAACTTATTCAAGTCCCTTCTTGTCCTAACCATCCACATGAAGATGATATAGGCCTACTCGTTAAAACTCTCCTTCTCAGCACATTTAAAAGACACAATCTCATTCTTGCCTCTCATGTGTTACTATCATTGTACCTCTGGATATCATCTCTAAATGTGCAATATCACTTGGTTCTTTTCGGGTCATCCAAGAACAATTTCCCTTTTATATATAGAGATAACATGGTACCAGAGAACTAAATCTAATATTTCTTTCTTAACATTAATTAGACAAGTAAATTTCACTTCTAATTAATTAATTTTTTTATCTCCTTGAATATGAATTTCAAAGACTAAGGTTAATTTGTGTAGTCATGCCAATATCAGTCACTTAACACTAGAAATAATTTCTGCATATACAAGACACCAAATCTTTACACTGATATTACAATTCATAGCACAGTGTCATTATGATATAACTGCAATTTATCTGTTCTAACATATTTTGTACTTACTGCTTATGATTAAAGGTAATCTTACAAAAAGCATATGAACCCCTATTTTCCATTTATCAAACGTATTTTTATTATTTGCAGGTTGTGTTGTCTGTCTTGACAGTTAGCACTCTAAGTTTGCCTGGACCTGATGGGGCCTACAACATACCTCAAGTAGGAACTGGAAGGCGTTCCCAGTATTTTGTCCTTCATAGAGATGGCACTTATAAATATGGCCATGATACTGGTGAAGGAGCCTTCGAGAGTGCCAAGTCTACAAGGGTTGGACAGCAAGATGGAAGGTTTGGCTATGTTGATCCTGATGGCAATTCTGTAAATCTTCAATACACAGCTGGTGAGGGTGGTTTTGTCCCATCAGGATCTCACCTCCCACAACCACATCCTGACTTCCATGCAGCCCATGCTGCTGCAAGAGCTCGTCCACCTTTCGTTGATCCTCTCGCTAACCCAAATGCTGATGCTTCTTATGGTTTCCAGTTTGCTGGAGAAGGACAAACAAGATCAGAGCAAAGTGATGCCACTGGAAATGTCCGAGGATCTTACTCTTACACAGACGATGATGGAATCACAAGAACCTACTCTTACACTGCAGGTCGTGGTACTGGCTTCGTTGTAGAAGGTAATGACCTTCCACTGTCACCTAAAACTCCTCAATCTTCTCCTTCTACTCCAGCAGCTACAAGACAATCTTCCTCAGGTACCAGATTCTCCTCAAGTAGCACAACGACTGCTGCAGGTTCTACATCATCTCCCTCTTCTGTTGTTGCTGTTAAGAGTGCAAGTGGAACCTTTTCCTCTTCACAAAGTGGTGCCTCTTCTTCACATACCTCATCTAATAATGATGGCTCTTACTCTTTCTCCTTCGATGCTGGTGACCATTCTCGCTCAGAATCTGCTGATGCTAACCTTAATGTACAGGGACAGTTTTCTTTTGTTGCTGATGATGGTGTCAGAAGAAGGGTTGACTATCAAGCTGGAGCTGATAGAGGATTCACTGCATCTGGAGATCATCTACCAACTGCCCCATCTTCAAACACACCTGCCTCCTCCCAGTCCTCTGCCTTCCGTGGTGCCTCACGTCCATCAACTTACCGTGCCCCATCTCCTTCTCTTCGTGGTTCTGCCGGTTCATCTATTTCTGCTGGTTCCCAAACATATTCTTCTGGTACTCGTCCCTCTTTCTCAACTCACCCAAGTTTCAGAGCAGCTAACACTCGCAGTGAACTAAGGCCAGATGGAAGTTATGCTTTTGCATATGAAACTTCCAGCCACTCAAGGAATGAAGCAGGTGACACCAGTAACAATGTTGATGGAGATTTTGCATTTGTTGCTGATGATGGTCAACGACGACAGATCCAGTATCAAGCTGGTTCTGACACTGGATTCATTGCTGAGGATCCCACATTCCAAAAGGTCCTATTGTCCCTGGAGCACCTTCTGGTCAACCTACAGGTAGGATTACACCTGTACAAGAAGTCCCTTTCATTGACCCATTAGCTAATTCCAATGCTGATGCCTCCTATAACTTTGCCTTTGACTCTGAACAGTATTCAAGATCAGAGACTGCAGATGCTGATGGAAATGTTAGCGGAACTTACACTGTCGTAGATGATGATGGAACCAAACGCACTGTTCGCTTCCGTGCTGGACAGGGAATTGGTTTCGAACCTCAGGAGGTTTCTTCTTCAAAGGGACCTCGCCCATCTAAACCATCTTCCTCTTCTTCATCTCCATCTCACACAGGATCAGTTGGCTCACCATCTTCTTCCTCATGCAGGAGCATTTGCTACATCAGCGTCATCTCAAGTTGGAACATTCTCTTCATCATCACATAGTGGTTCAGCACGACCATCTTCCCCCTCACAGTATTCTGCTCCTTCTTCACAAAGACACAGTCCAGAAGACTTCAAACTCACTCAGTATGACGCCTCAAAGAACCCCAATAAATTTGGATATGTCTTAACTTTCAACTGATAATGGACTCAGGCGCACCTTTCTTGCAACGTTTGGAAATGTGATGTTAATAAATGGGAATATTATGTTAATAATAATTATGAAACTAATGTATTATATTTTCTCAATATCATAGTACCTGCATTACCATGAAAAGCAATGCTTTGGCACATGTAAATAAAAACAATAAAAAGCGAGCACCGTAATACCCATCTTCATTCAACCTTCGTTTTACCTACAACAGTTGCTCAAAGGCTATAACTTGAATATATACCATGAATATAAGTGACTATAACAAGCCAAAATACAAAAGCTTAAAAGACTGGAATAAATATAAAACCTTACAAAGACACATAACACTGCTCATAAGTTTATCTTACAAAAAGTATACCACTGAAATTTAAAACTGATTTAGCTATATTTTTACAGAAATTATTTGTTTCCTCTATCTCTGCTAAATTCGGTGTATATGCACACTAATTAACCTTCGCTGGGTTCTAAACAACAAAAACTTTCACCAATTTTTCCTAATTTATTTTATTATTTTCACGAAAACAAAACACACAGCCACAATCTGTCACAACCTTCCGTAGAATCTGACAACCAGAGCGTCTCCTCATTTCTTGCTGCCTAAAAGCTTTCATGCTTATCTTTTTTGGTTTAAAAAGACACAAGTGCGCCTTAAATAACCACACTATGATTTTGGTTGAGGCTTACTATGAAACGTCTCTAATTTTTAAACATAACAGGATCTCTCTCTCTCTCTCTCTCTCTCTCTCTGCCTTGTTGATAGGATGTGAATTGTGCTCATTGACAGTAATTAGTTCACCAACGAAACTCAAAGATGTACCAGGCAGTTAATCGACTGTGTTGAGTCACAAACAAGGTGGAACAAGCCATGGGGCTAACAATCTCATCTTCTGAAAAACTTGCCGAGATCCGGAAGTTCAATACAGTCTGGTGCCGTTTCTCTAAAGGAAAAACAATATGTGTAATGTATATATAATGTGTGTGTGTGTGTGTGTGTGTATAGAGAGAGAGAGAAGAGAGAGATAGAGAGAGAGGGACACTGATTGATTGTATTAGTTCATAATATCTCCGGCTTTATAATTATCAATCAGTTCAGAAGGAAATACTGGGCTACCCACGATGCAGGCAATCGCTAATGTTGACGCCACTGTTGCCAAACAATACTAAAAAAAATTTAAATTAATAATAAAGAATTATTTTCAATCAAAATGAATGAAAGAATAATTAGAAATTATCTGGCATCGTGACTACCAGGCTCAATGACGCACATATCATTCTTGAAAACTACAAGCAAGTATGTATTCAGCTGAACTGCATGAGATTTCTCCCAGGAGAACAGTTGCTGAGATAAAGCTAAAAATGCCCCTGGCGGCATATACAACATCCTCTCTGAGGGTCCTAGCGAAGATAAACGCGCCATCCTCACCGCGAGCCTCGGAGGGGTATCGATTCCTCAGATCCCCAAAACCGGGCCATTCAACCAGCAAATGCCTCACACTCATAGGAACCAGGAAATCTTCCCAAAAAGGCTGGTGGTCATGATTCATCAAATATTTATGAGTTAAGCGAGTATACCCTTTAGTTACTAGGCATAATACCGTCTCCCATCTCCTAGGCATATTTCTCTATTGCCAAGGATTTATAACAGATGTCATTTCTTGCATTTTGTTTGAACTTATCAAGTTCCAACGGTCTTGCCACCTGCCTCGTACTGAAGCTTTAATCTAGGGGAAAAATCTTTCAGCAAAATTGGCCGTCTTGGAAGTAGTTCAACTGCTGCCTGTTTTGCAATTCTGTCATGCTCTTCATTGCCACTTACTCAATCACATGCTGGCACCCAGCAAAATCTTATTTCTAATCCTCGGCTTTCAGTTTTGTGGGTCCGTTGCAAGATTTGTAATATCAAAGGGTTGACAGTGTTAAAAACACCAAGTGCTTGCAGAACAGTTCCACAGCCACAGAAAATAGTAAAATTACCCTCACCCGTACCTGCTTGTTTTCAATAGCTGTTAAAATAACCATACAACTCTGACGTCAAAATTGAGGCTTCTTGAGGAAGCGTGCCCCTTCAATACGACACGTTGCTGTAAGCTCCAAATCCAACGCCACCATTAGATTCAGAGCCTCGGCGAAGATAAAATAGAATCACGATATTCCTCAGCAGGAGACGAAAAATACAATGAGCGTCAGACCCCGTTACATTACATTTCAAATCTTTAAAATATTTACATTTCAAATATTTACATTTCAAATCTTTAAAATATTTACATTTCAAATATTTACATTTCAAATCTTTAAAATATTTACATTTCAAATATTTACATTTCAAATCTTTAAACTATTTACAAAACTCTACTTCTGGCAAACTCCTCGGGGAGTTATTGATATCTTCAAAGGAAGGATTTTTTTACTAATTAAATAAAGATTTCTTAACAACACTTGGACCCTGAATCCATAACGCTGGAACACAATAAAAAAAGAACAAAGGGGAAAAGAAACAAAAAAAGACATTGAAAAATACAAATGGAAAAGAATCCGAAATCCTACACAAACAGAAAAATACAAGTAAAAATTACAACTGGAATTATTAACAAAGAAAGATTCGCATACGTAGAGATGTAGCCTACTCCCAGTACCTCATATCAGCCTCCACTATTTCATGACTGCGGCGATCTACCTTCTATACATTTATCTATTCCTGCAATTCCATGCCCTCAGAGATGACGATCAGCTGATCGGACAATGATAAATTTCCGCTTAAATCATTCTGATTAAAACAATGGGACGTCTTCAATCCATGAACACTATATTCCTGTTGTGGATTTTCATCCTCAACTGTAAGGTGCATTACGTTTGAAGAGAGAGAGAGAGAGAGAGAGAGAGAGAGAGAGAGAGAGAGAGAGAGAGAGAGAAGAGAGAATAACAAGTCTATGGTAATTAACCACTGGTAATGATAAATATCGCATATCGAAAAATATATATATTTATCAATGCATTGCTTCATGAATAAAAAATGTCCCCAACTCATTCACAATGAAATCAAAGCATTTTACATGAAACGTAACTGCGGGCACGTCGCTGAACTTCCGGATCATAAAAAAAAGACTATATTTTTCCTACGCTATAAGACTGATTATGCCTGAGAATATAATTCATCGTTATCTGTTCAATTACAAGACGCACACAGAATCATAAAAGCTTAACATGTCATGAGATGAAATACAATCAGCAAATCTTTCCCCAACCCTAAGTTCAAACTCTTAACTTAACACTGGAACACTTTGATGCTAGATCCAAAGACTGGAAAACTTTTATTCCAGGTCTAAAGAATGGAAGACACTGATAAACCACTTGCATCGTTTACATGAAATTTAATACAAGTGTGGCTAAATGATAATATTACTGAGCTAATGATAACAAAAGATCATTATAATGAATATCGAGGGAAAAAATCCCACTCAGGAAATCTCATTTAAAACTTCAAAAATCACATAAAAAACGGACGAGAAACAACGGAATGTGAAGCACAGGATCTGGTTCTCCCAAGGGCGATCGCAGGCACAACTCTTTACAGGCCACGAATTCAGATCTGGCAATGAAGGTACTGGCTGATGCCCTGATTTCTGTCCTTCTCCCCCCTACCCGGGCCTCCCCCAAAAATTGCTCACCCCGTCCACTCTCCTACTCTCATTCCGTCTCACAGCCTACACTGGGTATAAAAGGGCCTCATATCTTGCAAAGGCAGCTCACTCACTCGTGGGCCATCGGCGTCGCCTGAAGGAAACCCACCCTCCCAGCCATCTCCACAATGGCCTCCTGGATTAGCTTGGTAATACTGTAGCACTCAGCGATGTGTTGAGAGGAGTACCTTCCTGTGAATCCAGTTTCTCTCTCTCTCTCTCTCTCTCTCTCTCTCTCTCTCTCTCATTCTTATGTCCACATTCACGAAGGAAATAAGAGCATTTATAAGTCCCTTTTATCGCCCTACAGATTTTTTCCTGTTTTTCGTGGCAAAAGCATATGCATAGACTACCTTACTTCACCTTCTTAGACACCCTTACTATGTTTTCATGTCCATTACCTTTTCTTAAGGCGTTTAGGAACTCAGTTAGACGTATGGCTCCTATTTATCGGCACCAGGCTAAGCACGAAATTCCATCCCGTGGACAGAAACTCGCGCATTTGAGAGTGGACATGTAACCACGAAATCATGTGATGGGGCTGATTCCTTTGCCTCTCTATGCCACTCGATCTCACTTGATAATTTTAAGCACTCACTCGAAACATTTAACTTACACCTACACAAGCATCAATAGACTTGTCAAAGGACTTTCCAAACACTTCTTGATTCTATGAAGGTGAAAGCATCTCCAACATCCCCACAAATCGGCCTTTTTCTTTCTCCAGCCTAATTATATACCATTTGACTCCAGTCTTCAAACAAACAACTCTGCTTGCCTCCTTATTTCTCCTCCAACTCATCCTTAGACAGTCACTGTTCTTAGGCCTTCCACTATCACCTACAAGCTCTTATTTAGGTCAAATGTAAGGAGGAACCTCTATTCACTCCTCAATCAAAATAACTGGAGTCCTGAACCTGCTTCTCTTAAAGTCAGATAATCATCTCCTGTGAACAAAATTAACTCTTTGTCTCTCTTCCTACCTAACTCATTTCCGGGCCTTTTTTTATATAAAAACAAGCTTTAGAATATTTTAGGTTCATTTCTGCAGCCATGCCTTTCTCTGTCACTTTACACTAAAATAATTTCTTCAAAAACACGGCATCAAATCTTTACACTCATATCAAAATCCAAAGCATAAAGTTGTTGTCATTACATTACCATATATACTGTAATCTATCTTTTCTGATAACTTTCGAACATTCTGTTTATGATAAAGGGTAATCTTACAGAGAGCACACAATAGTCCATTTTCTAAATAATAATAGGAAATTTTATTACTTGCAGGTTGTGTTGTCTGTCTTGACAGTTAGCACTCTAAGTTTGCCTGGACCTGATGGGGCCTACAACATACCTCAAGTAGGAACTGGAAGGCGTTCCCAGTATTTTGTCCTTCATAGAGATGGTACTTATAAATATGGCCATGATACTGGTGAAGGAGCCTTTGAAAGTGCCAAGTCTACAAGGGTTGGACAGCAAGATGGAAGGTTTGGCTATGTTGATCCTGATGGCAATTCTGTAAATCTTCAATACACAGCTGGTGAGGGTGGTTTGTCCCATCAGGATCTCACCTCCCACAACCACATCCTGACTTCCATGCAGCCCATGCTGCTGCAAGAGCTCGTCCACCTTTCGTTGATCCTCTCGCTAACCCAAATGCTGATGCTTCTTATGGTTTCCAGTTTGCTGAGAAGGACAAACAAGATCAGAGCAAAGTGATGCCACTGGAAATGTCCGAGGGTCTTACTCTTACACAGACGATGATGGAATCACAAGAACCTACTCTTACACTGCAGGTCGTGGTACTGGCTTCGTTGTAGAAGGTAATGACCTTCCACTGTCACCTAAAACTCCACAGTCTTCTTCTTCTACTCCAGCAGCTACACGACAATCTTCCTCAGGTACCAGATTCTCCTCAAGTAGCACAACGGCTGCTGCAAGTTCTACATCATCTTCCTCTTCTGTTGTTGCTGTTAAGAGTGCAAGTGGAACCTTTTCCTCTTCACAAAGTGGTGCCTCTTCTTCACATACCTCATCTAATAATGATGGCTCTTACTCTTTCTCCTTCGATGCTGGTGACCATTCTCGCTCAGAATCTGCTGATGCTAACCTTAATGTACAGGGACAGTTTTCTTTTGTTGCTGATGATGGTGTCAGAAGAAGGGTTGACTATCAAGCTGGAGCTGATAGAGGATTCACTGCATCTGGAGATCATCTCCCAACTGCCCCATCTTCAGACACACCTGCCTCCTCCCAGTCCTCTGCCTTCCGTGGTACCTCACGTCCATCAACTTCTCTTCATGGTTCTGCCGGTTCATCTATTTCTGCTGGTTCTCAAACATATTCTTCTGGTACTCGTCCCTCTTCCTCAACTCGTCCACGTTTCGAAGAAGCTAATACTCGCAGTGAACTGAGGCCAGATGGAAGTTATGCTTTTGCATATAAAACATCCAGCCACTCAAGGAATGAAGCAGGTGACACCAGTAACAATGTTGATGGAGATTTTGCATTTGTCGCTGATGACGGTAAACGACGACAGATCCAGTATCAAGCTGGTTCTGACACTGGATTCATTGCTGAGGGATCCCACATTCCAAAAGGTCCCATTGTCCCTGGAGCACCTTCTGGTCAGCCTACAGGTAGGATTACACCTGTACAAGAAATCCCTTTCGTTGACCCATTAGCTAATTCCAATGCTGATGCTTCCTATAACTTTGCCTTTGACTCTGAACAGTATTCAAGATCAGAGACTGCAGATGCTGATGGAAATGTTAGCGGAACTTACACTGTCGTAGATGATGATGGAACCCGACGCACTGTTCGCGCCGTGCTGGACAGGGGATTGGTTTCGAACCTCAGGAGGTTTCTTCTTCAGGGGACCTCGCCCATCTAAACCATCTTCCTCTTCTTCATCTCCATCTCACACAGGATCAGCTGGCTCACCATCTTCTTCCTCTGCAAGAGCATTTGCTACTTCAAAGGTCATCTCAAGTCGCACCGTTCTCTTCATCATCACCTAGTGGTTCAACACGACCATCTTCCCCCTCACAGTATTCTGCTCCTTCTTCACAAAACTTCAAACTCACTCAGTACGACGCATCAAAGAACCCCAGTAAATTTGGATATGTCTTAACTTTCAACTGATAATAGACTCAGGCGCACCTTTATTACGAACAAGTGTGGGAATGTGATGTTGTTAAACAGGATGAACCTTAATTAGTTTTAGTTAATAATAGTTTTATTATGAAACTAATTTATTATATTTTCTCACTATCACAGTACCTGCATTACCATGAAAAACAAAGCTTTGGCACATGTAAATAAAAACAATAAAAAGTGAGCACCATAATACCCATTTTTATTCAATCCTCGTTTTACCTTTGATTCCTGAGCATGTGACTTATTATCTACCAAGAATATATGTGATGTAATAAGATTCGAATAAATATAAAACAATACCAACACACACAACAATACTGATAATTTTATCCCACAGAAAGTACACCACTGCGGTTAAACCTGATTTTACCATAATTTTACAGAAACTTTCTTGTTTTTCTCTATTGTTGTTAAATTTTTGCATTTGCGGTAACTTAACTGGATTTCAGATCAACAAAAACTTTCATTAATATTCCCCACTTTTTTTTACATTTTTTTCCTAAAACAAATAAACACAGCCACAACCTTTCGTTGAATCTAACAACCAGTTCGTCTTCTCATAGCTTGCTGCCTAAAATTCTCATGTTATCTTTTTTTATTTAAAAACACAAGTGGGTCTTAAAGAACCACACTATGATTTTGGTTGAGGACTACTATGAAACGTCTTCAATTTTTAAAACATAACAGGTATCTCTCTCTATCTCTCTGTCTCTCTCTCTCTCATCTGTCTTGTTTACAGAATGTGAATTGCACACACTGACAGTAATCAGTTGACCAACGGATCTTTAGAACCTAACAGTTACTTTAGTAAAACAACAAAGAGGAAATGTTAATCGACTGTCTTGAGCTGCAATCGAGGAGGAAAAAGGCAGATGACTAAGAACCTCATTTCTTGAAAAACTTTGCTGAGATGCAAAACTCTGACACATTGTGGTGCCATCTTCTATAAAAATAAAATATAGTATACATATATATATATGTATATATGTATGTATGTATGTATGTATGTGTTGTAAATATATATATATATATATATATATATATATATATATATATATATATATATATATATATATATATATATATATATATATATATATATATACAGGGTGTTTCGAAATTAGAGCCTCCCCACTCTACAGCATAAACTAATACTGATATGGACAAAAACAAAAGTAATTCAGAAAATGTATTTCTTTAAGTTTCTCTCTGAGTATTTAATATTTTGTGTGGCCTGTACCACAGCCTGCATTCTTGAAGGGCATGATTTCAGCAAATCGCAAAAAAGCTGAGACTCAAACTCCATTTCCCTGAGCACTTCGGTCACCTCTCTTTGCAGGTCGTCGAGGCTTGGTATACCATCATAGTTCACAGTGAGCGCTTCAACACGATCCTTTAAGATACTACCAATGTTTTCACACATATTAACGTCAGGGAGCTACCTGAAATTCACTTGATGAGAAGAAAGCGATACCACTGTTTCTGAAGCAGCTCCTGTGTCTGAAGAGCCTTGAAACATGGTGTTTATCATGCAAAAATATGATTTCTTCAACAGATAACACATTTTCAGGATCTTTGAGGAAAGGGAAAATAATACTCCACCAGTAAGCACAGTTTCTCTAAAGTATTCGCCATTCCATGACTGTCCTTTTTTCTTTAATGATCCACATTAACCATTTGGCTGTGAAACAGAGAAAAATTCCCAAACATTCAGGAAATTTCACAACTTGGCGATAGCGCACGTCATCGCTAATGATATCATCTTAACTTTGCAGCCCAAATTATGTCATTTTTATGATTTGGCTTTCTGACTGTGTAAATGAAGAATTCATATGATGCAGCAACAAGCAGAAAGTCAGCTTCATCTCAATCTTTAAGAAATGAACCACAAAACCATGCACGGTCTTCTCTCTGTTGATGTCAAGTGATGTTGGGCTTGCTGATAACATGAAATGGCTTGATAACAGATTTTTTCAACTCATGATATACAGCACTATAACTTCTCTTCTTTCCCCTTTTTGTTTCTAGTTCAACAAACCCCAATTTACATAAAGACTTTCTTGGTCTACCCACTGCCTCAGCTTATGATGTCTTTCACTCCTGAGAAAGGAATTCAGGCCTTCCAAGATTCACACTCTTTTAGGATGACAGTCGTTATGGATATTTTGTTCCAGTTTCTTTTAACAAAGGATTCATCTCTTTTAATGTATTTAGCCATGAACGTGGAATGAAGGATGCGCCAGCACCCAAGTCCTCTGAAGGTTATAGTTGGATTGGTCAATCCATCTGATTTCCTAAGTTGTTAGCCTGGCTGTTATCTAACTCCTTCACTCAGTCTGAAAATACAGGAAATATAAATGAAAAATAGCTTAATAGGGTGCTTAAAATAATGGATCTTGAGACAGGCTATAGCAGAAAACTTCATAACTTTCCATTAGTTCTGTGGAGGGGCTCGTCCAATTTCGAAACACCTCGGTATATAGCCAAATGTTTATGATGCTTATATATGTATCCAGTTTAGCTGTATAATTAAATCACGAAAATATGGAACATGGTGAATATATAAATAAAGGCAACGCCACCAAGGAAAGAGAAACGACGAAGTGGTGCTACTTAACTTAAACTAAACCACTTTTTTGCCCCACTGATAGATTCGTTAGTTTTGACCTTCCACTGTCACCTAAAACTCCTCAATCTTCTCCTTCTACTCCAGCAGCTACACGACAATCTTCCTCAGGTGCCAGATTCTCCTCAAGTAGCACACCGACTGCTGCAGGCTCTACATCATCTTCCTCTTCTGTTGTTGCTCTTAAGAGTGCAAGTGGAACCTTTTCCTCTTCACAAAGTGGTGCCTCTTCTTCACATACCTCATCTAATAATGATGGCTCTTACTCTTTCTCCTTCGATGCTGGTGACCATTCTCGCTCAGAATCTGCTGATGCTAACCTTAATGTACAGGGACAGTTTTCTTTTGTTGCTGATGATGGTGTCAGAAGAAGGGTCGACTATCAAGCTGGAGCTGATAGAGGATTCACTGCATCTGGGGATCATCTACCAACTGTCCCATCTTCAAACACACCTGCCTCCTCCCAGTCCTCTGCCTTCCATGGTACCTCACGTCCATCAACTTACCGTGCCCCATCACCTTCTCTTCACGGTTCTGCCGGTTCATCTATTTCTGCTGGTTCTCAAACATATTCTTCTGGTACTCGTCCCTCTTCCTCAACTCGTCCACGTTTCGAAGAAGCTAATACTCGCAGTGAACTAAGGCCAGATGGAAGTTATGCTTTTGCATATGAAACTTCCAGCCACTCAAGGAATGAAGCAGGTGACACCAGTAACAATGTTGATGGAGATTTTGCATTTGTTGCTGATGATGGTCAACGACGACAGATCCAATATCAAGCTGGTTCTGACACTGGATTCATTGCTGAGGGATCCCACATTCCTGTAGGCCCTATTGTCCCTGGAGCACCTTCTGGTCAACCTACAGGTAGGATTACACCTGTACAAGAAGTCCCTTTCATTGACCCATTAGCTAATTCCAATGCTGATGCTTCCTATAACTTTGCCTTTGACTCTGAACAGTATTCAAGATCAGAGACTGCAGATGCTGATGGAAATGTTAGCGGAACTTACACTGTCGTAGATGATGATGGAACCCGACGCACTGTTCGCTTCCGTGCTGGACAAGGAATTGGTTTCGAACCTCAGGAGGTTTCCTCTTCAAGGGGACCTCGTCCATCTTCCTCTTCTTCCTCTCCATCTCACACAGGATCAGTTGGCTCACCATCTTCTTCCTCTGCAGGAGCATTTCCTGCTTCAACGTCATCTCAAGTCGCACCGTTCTCTTCATCATCACCTAGTGGTTCAACACGACCATCTTCCCCCTCACAGTATTCTGCTCCTTCTTCACAAAGACACAGTCCACAAAACTTCAAACTCACTCAATACGACGCATCAAAGAACCCCAATAAATTTGGATATGTCTTAACTTTCAACTGATAATGGACTCAGGCGCACCTTTCTTGCAAACACGTGTGGGAATGTGATGTTGTTACACGGGATGAACCTTAACTAGTTTTAGTTAATAATAGTTTTATTATGAAACTAATGTATTATATTTTCTCACTATCACAGTGCCTGCATTACCATGAAAAGCAAAGCTTTGGCACATGTAAATAAAAACAATAAAAAGTGAGCACCTTAATACCCATTTTTATTCAACCCTATTTTTAATTTCGATTCCTGAGCATGTGACTTATTATCTACCAAGAATATACGTGATGTAATATGATTCGAATAAATATAAAACAATACCAACACACACAACAATACTGATATATTTATCTCACAGAAAGTACACCACTGCAGTTAAACCTGACTTTACCATAATTTTACAAAAAAAATTCCTGTTTCCTCTATCGTTGCTAGATTCCGTGCATATGCAGACTAATTACTTTTAATTGGATTTCAGATCAACAACAACTTTCATTAATTTTCCCCATTTTTTTCCCTAAACCGAACACTTGAATCTAACAACCAGATCGTCTCCTCACTGCTTGCTGCCTAAAGCTCTCATGCTATCTTTTCGGTTTAAAAAAAACACAAGTGCGCCTTAAATAACCACACTATGATTTTGCTTGAGGCCTACTAAGAAACGTCTCCAATTTTTAAAACATAACAGGTCTCTCTCTCTCTCTCTCTCTCTCTCTCTCTCTCTCTCTCTCTCTCATCTGTCTTGTTTACAGGATGTGAATTGCACACACTGACAGTAATCAGTTGACCAACGGATCTTTAGAACCTAATAGTTACTTTAATAAAACAACAAAGAGGAAATTTTAATTGACCGTCTTCAGCTGCAATCGAGGAGGAACAAGGCATATGGCTAACAACCTCATCTCTTGAAAAACTTTGCCGAGATGCAGAAGTTTGACACATTGTGGTGCCATCTTCTATAAAACTACAAAAGATAGTACATATATATACATAATATATGTATGTATATATGTATGTATGTATGTGTATATATATATGTGTGTGTATAATTGAATCACGAAAATATGGAACGTGATGAATATATATATAAAGGCAATGCCACCAAGGAAAGAGAAACGACTGAGTGGTGCTAGATAACTTAAACTAAACCACTTTTTGCCCCACTGACAGATTTTTTAGTTTTGATGTTTGTTCTCTTTTTACTAAAGTCCCTATAGATTCTATTTTAGAGTATCTTAGTATCGAACTAATCCATCAAGAATTACCTCTACCTGTAAGTCATATTATTTCACTACTAGGTTTTCCATTTGTGATTGTAAGTATATATTCAACGGTGAATTCTGCCAACAAATATTTCGTATGGCAATGGGCAACCCTTTATCCCCACACCTCTCATACTTATATGTCGAATTTTTTGAAAAGCGATATTTACCTAATATCATATATACTCCTTTAAAGTGGTATAGACATATTGACGGTATTTTAGCTGTTTTGCCTGCTGGTATTGATGTAAATGGTTTACTCTCTAATCTAAATAACCAGGTACCATCCATTAAGTTTACTTTAGAATTAGAAAAAGACAATCGCTTCCCCTTCTTAGGTGTTCAATCCATAGAGAACCACTTCAATGCAAATTCAGTACTTATAGGAAACAACTAACAACTTAACCCATGTCCATTTACATTCAGGCCACCACCTTAATATCAAAATATCAATTTTTCTTCTAAGTTTTTACGAGCATTCCGCATTGTCAGTCCTCAGTATTTGGATTAAGAAATGGAATATAGAGAAAAATAAGGACAGAATTATGTTATCCTTCACATACACTAGATATTTGCTAAAAATGCAGCCCACAAGAAGCCTTATAGTCAAAGTAACATGGAGAAAGAAACTCCTATGAACATTCTTAGCTTGCCTTATTTTAGAAGTTTTGAAACCATAAAATCAGCGTTAAAATCTGTTAATGTCAATCTGATTTTTTCCTATAATAACACACTAAAAGCAATATTAATAAAAAAAAATAGCCCTAAGGAAAGTGACAACATAACATATAAAATTCCAAACTTGGACTGCCCCCTTTTTATATTGACCAGTTCAGTAAAGATTTAGATGTACAAATTAAACAGCATAAGTATTCTGTCAAAACTACACAAACATCCAATGCAATATTTCTCATTTAAGTGAAAACTCTCATAGGATAAATTGGATTGATAGTTCAGTGATTGCCAGATCGAAAGATTTCTCTTCACGAAATCTTTTAGAATCTGCTATTACACAGCCTACTTCCAGTTGAAATTTTAACCTTAGCCCTGGCATGTACTATCTGGACACCTGTATAGGTAAAACGTTCAAGAATGACCTTAAATATAAAATCACTCACTTAATTACTGATTAGTCACATTATATATTTTCTATGTATTCGTATGTTTAATATATATGTATTTTTTTGTGAAAACGTTCACTTTGGAAAATTTCTGTTGTTTACCATAAGATGAATTACTGAGTTGTACTTTTATATAACGCATATAATCAGCTTACTCTTTCCACGGTCCATTTTTGGTGGTCAGTATCTTTTCCTGTATAACCTTTTAATTGACTTGTTCCTGCTTTCGACCAGTTGGGCCTAATCTTATGTAAAACCTCTTCAATATAAACCTCTGTTTTGGTAGGTCTACTAATTCTTCAACTGTGCTGGATTCCAGGTACATATTTTCCTTTATAATCCCCATCTGTCATTTATACTAACTTTCTTTGCAAACTTATTTTTATATTTCTATCAGTCTGCTAAGTAAGGGACAGTAAGTCAAAAGGCCTAGAACCACTCTGACACTCTGTCATTTTCTAAATTTCTACTGTTTATAATATATATATATATATATATATATATATATATATATATATATATATATATATATATATATATATCAATATATATATAAATATATATATAATCCAGAATGAATACATATATACATATATATATGTGTGTGTTTATAATATATATTCGTTGAATATTTTTTATACAGGGGTTACATATATAAAATGCCAGGGGACAGGTTAATATATATATATATATAGATATATATATATATATATATATATATATATATATATATATATATATATATATATTTATATATATATATATATATATATATATATATATATATATATATATATATATATGATATATATATATATATATATATTTATACACACATACATATATATATATATACATATACATATATATATATATATATATACAGCATATTGATTGATTCATTGATTGGTAACATTAGATCATAAAATCTCCAGCATTATAATCATCAGTACAGAAGGAAAGATCGGGCTACCCACGATAGAGCCAATCCAAAAACTTATTGTCACTCTTAACAAAAAATAGAAAAAACCAACCGTACAGAAATTTCAATAATAAGAGAAAGTAAAAGAAGATCAAAGGGAAAAACAAACCAGAAGAAAAATTCAAAACTACAAATACAAAAGAAAAGGAAACCCCACATAAACAGAAGAAGAAGAATCAAAATTACAATGGAATGACTAACAAAGAAACATTCGCATACGTAGAGATGTACTCCCAGTACAAATATCAGCCTCCATAATTTCATCACTGCAGCGATCTACCTTCTGTACATTTATCTATTCCTGCAATTTCATGACCTCACAGATGACGATCAGCTGATCGGACAATAATAAAATTCCACTGAAGTCATTTTCGTTGAAACAATGGAACGTCTTCAATCCATGAACCCTGTACTGGCTGTTGTGGATTTTCATCCTCAACTATAAGGTGCATTACTTTTGAAGAGAGAGAGAGAGAGAGAGAGAGAGAGAGAGAGAGAGAGAGAGAGAGAGAGAGAGAGAGAGAGAGAGCAACGTAACGCTTCAACAAAACTGAAAATCCCAACCTATTCACAATGCAATGAAAGAATTTTATATTAACTATAAAAGCAAAGACGACAATAAACTAGAACACCTTTAATCAAAATTCAAAATAGATCATAACTTTTTCTACGCTATGGGATTCAGAAAACCTAAGGAGATAAATTATTTGTTACTTGGCCAGTTACTAACGTGACTGCAAACAAAATGAAAAAGTCTAAAATGTCATGAGATGAAATACAATTAGCGGATATTTACCAACTTCCAAATTGACGGAAAAACAATAAATGGCAAAAATATTTCTCCATACATGATTCAATTCCAGGTCAAAGTACAAAACCCCTAAATTCAAAGTCTTAAAAACTGCAACACTTTGATGCCTGCTCAACAGACCGAAAACTTTTAATTCCAGTTCTTAAGAATGGAACACTGATTCCAGTTCTAAAATTTGCAACTCTGGCTCTAACAACAGGAATGTTTCACTTTTAACTCTGCAAATGAGCTCTCATTCCAGACTTGCTCTTATTGAGCTCGGGGCAGCCTCTCTCAACACTGGCCCCCACACAATTATGTAAAATGGAGGTACCTTCGTCACAGCTTCGGCAAATTACTACATAATTTACTTTGGTACAAACTTCGGAACAAACCAATAGAATCGTTTCCATGAAACTCAAAACAAATGTCGCTAGATGATACCATTATTCTGCCAATGATAACCAGGACCATAATGATAAATATCGAGGCAAAGAATCCCACTCAGGAAATACAATTTCAAACTCCAAAAGTCAAATAAAAAACGGACAAGAGACAACGGAATATCAAGCACGGGATCTGGTTCTCCCAAGGGCGATCAGGCACAACTGTTTACAGGCCACGACAGGCCACCAATTCAGATCTGGCAATAAGGGCACTGGCTGATACCCTGATTCTGTCCCTCTCCTCCCTACCCCCTCTCACAACTTGCTCACCCAACCCCGTCCACTCTCCTACTCTCATTCCGTTTCTCGGCCTCCTCTGGGTATAAAAGGGCCTCATCTCTTGCAAAGGCAGCTCACTCACTCGTGGGCCATCGGCGTCGCCTGAAGGAAACCCACCCTCCCAGCCATCTCCACAATGACCTCCTGGATTAGCTTGGTAATAGCACTGTGATGTGTTGAGAGAGTACCTTCCTGTGAATCCAGTTTCTCTCTCTCTCTCTCTCTCTCTCTCTCTCTCTCTCTCTCTCTCTCTCTCTCTCTCTCTCTCGTTCTTGTGTCCACATTCACCATGGAAATAAGGGCATTTCTGAATTGCTTTTATTGCAATGAAGGATTTTTCGTGGCAAAAGCATATGCATACGCTACCTTCCTTCAGCTTCTTGGCCCACCGTACAGTTTTTTCACATCTATGATAATCACGAATCCCTTTTCATATTACTTTTTCTTATGAAACTTTTGGACTTATAACCCACTTTACTGGCACAAGGAACTTCCACGAAAATTCACACCATGGACAAGAACTCGCAGACATGGCAGTGGACATGTAACCAGTGGTCGTGACTCCACTTGTGATAGGGTTAATTCTTTTACCTTTTTCATCTTACATTCCATCTTGCACTATCATACGAGTCCAACACTTCCACTCGAAAAGTATTCATCATGAGCTTACGGATATGATGATTCACACTTATTCTCCACAAGGTTTCCTCAACACCACTAGAGAGGTTTCCTCAAAAGTCCTTCCACTCTCCTCGTTGCTCTTATCTATACCAGATGTAATGCTGAAACTCTATTCACTGCTAACTCTGAAAGATTGGAGTCCTACAGACATTTCTCTTACAGTCATTTCGGCTTCTCTACGGCAAAATCAACTCCTTGTCTCTCATCCTATTTAACTCATTTCTGGTCTTCCTTTACACGAAAAGAAACTCAGTATATTCTGTATCAATGCTCCTCTAGTACGTGTTATTTCAGGGAATTTTATATCACTTCTTCACTCTTTTCTAAGTCATTTGATAAGTACTGGTTTGAGGTCTTCGTCACTCTCCTAGTTGGGGTTTAACCCTTTTCTCTTCACGCCTGTCCAATTCTCGTAATGTCCATTACACACTTGCTCGATCTCCCACACTCTTCCTTCAGGTCACTGGTGAACTTATTCAAATCCCTTCTTGTCCTAACCATCCACATGAGGATGATGTAGGCCTCTTTAAAACTCCTCTCCTTCTCAGCACTTTTAAAAGACACAATCTCATTCTTGCCTCTCATGTATTACTATCATTGTACCTCTGGATATCATCTCTAAATGTGCAGAACAATTTCCCTTTTATGTAAATTTCATTTCTAATTAATTAATTTTTCTATCTATTTGAATATTTTTGAATTTCAAAGACTAAGGTTAATTTGTTCATGCCAATATCAGTCACTTAACACTAGAAATAATTTCTGCATATACAAGACACCAAATCTTTACACTGACATAGAAATTCATAGCACAATGTCATTATGATATAACTGCAATTTATCTGTTCTAACAGATTTTTTACTTACTGTTTATGATTAAAGGTAATCTTACATATAGCATAGAAATACATAGTTTCCATATATAAAACGATTTTTTTTTTTAATTGCAGGTTGTGTTGTCTGTCTTGACAGTTAGCACTCTAAGTTTGCCTGGACCTGATGGGGCCTACAACATACCTCAAGTAGGAACTGGAAGGCGTTCCCAGTATTTTGTCCTTCATAGAGATGGTACTTATAAATATGGCCATGATACTGGTGAAGGAGCCTTCGAAAGTGCCAAGTCTACAAGGGTTGGACAGCAAGATGGAAGGTTTGGCTATGTTGATCCTGATGGCAATTCTGTAAATCTTCAATACACAGCTGGTGAGGGTGGTTTTGTCCCATCAGGATCTCACCTCCCACAACCACATCCTGACTTCCATGCAGCCCATGCTGCTGCAAGGGCTCGTCCACCTTTCGTTGATCCTCTCGCTAACCCAAATGCTGATGCTTCTTATGGTTTCCAGTTTGCTGGAGAAGGACAAACAAGATCAGAGCAAAGTGATGCCACTGGAAATGTCCGAGGATCTTACTCTTACACAGACGATGATGGAATCACAAGAACCTACTCTTACACTGCAGGTCGTGGTACTGGCTTCGTTGTAGAAGGTAATGACCTTCCACTTTCACCTAAAACTCCTCAATCTTCTCCTTCTACTCCAGCAGCTACACGACAATCTTCCTCAGGTACCAGATTCTCCTCAAGTAGCACAACGACTGCTGCAGGTTCTACATCATCTTCCTCTTCTGTTGTTGCTCTTAAGAGTGCAAGTGGAACCTTTTCCTCTTCACAAAGTGGTGCCTCTTCTTCACATACCTCATCTAATAATGATGGCTCTTACTCTTTCTCCTTCGATGCTGGTGACCATTCTCGCTCAGAATCTGCTGATGCTAACCTTAATGTACAGGGACAGTTTTCTTTTGTTGCTGATGATGGTGTCAGAAGAAGGGTTGACTATCAAGCTGGAGCTGATAGAGGATTCACTGCATCTGGAGATCATCTACCAACTGCCCCATCTTCAAACACACCTGCCTCCTCCCAGTCCTCTGCCTTCCATGGTGGTACCTCACGTCCATCAACTTACCGTGCCCCATCACCTTCTCTTCACAGTTCTGCCGGTTCATCTATTTCTGCTGGTTCTCAAACATATTCTTCTGGCACTCGTCCCTCTTCCTCAACTCATCCACGTTTCGAAGAAGCTAACACTCGCAGTGAACTAAGGCCAGATGGAAGTTATGCTTTTGCATATGAAACGTCCAGCCACTCAAGGAATGAAGCAGGTGACACCAGTAACAATGTTGATGGAGATTTTGCATTTGTTGCTGATGATGGTCAACGACGACAGATCCAGTATCAAGCTGGTTCTGACACTGGATTCATTGCTGAGGGATCCCACATTCCTGTAGGTCCTATTGTCCCTGGAGCACCTTCTGGTCAACCTACAGGTAGGATTACACCCGTACAAGAAGTCCCTTTCATTGACCCATTAGCTAATTCCAATGCTGATGCTTCCTATAACTTTGCCTTTGACTCTGAACAGTATTCAAGATCAGAGACTGCAGATGCTGATGGAAATGTTAGTGGAACTTACACTGTCGTAGATGATGATGGAACCCGACGCACTGTTCGCTTCCGTGCTGGACAGGAATTGGTTTCGAACCTCAGGAGGTTTCTTCTTCAAGGGACCTCGCCCATCTCGACCATCTTCCTCTTCTTCTCTCCATCTCACACAGGATCAGTTGGCTCACCATCTTCTTCCCTGCAGGAGCATTTGCTTCATCAGCATCATCTCAAGTTGGAACATTCTCTTCATCATCACCTAGTGGTTCACACGACCATCTTCCCCCTCACAGTATTCTGCTCCTTCTTCACAAAGACACAGTCCAGAAGACTTCAAACTCACTCAGTATGACGCCTCAAAGAACCCCAATAAATTTGGATATGTCTTAACTTTCAACTGATAATGGACTCAGGCGCACCTTTCTTGCAAACACGAATGTGGGAATATTATGTTAATAATAATTATGAAACTAATGTATTATATTTTCTCACTATCACAGTACCTGCATTACCATGAAAAGCAAAGCTTTGGCACATGTAAATAAAAACAATAAAAAGTTAGCACCGTAATACCCATTTTTATTCAACCTTCATTTTTACATTTGATTGCTCAAAGGCTATGACTTGAATATCTACCATGAATATACGTGACTATAACAAGCCATAATATTGCTAAAAAGATTGGAATAAATATAAACTTACAAAGACACATAACAATACTGATAAGTTTATCTCACAAAAAGTACACCACTGAAATTTAACCTGATTTTTTAGCCATAATTTTACAGAAACTATTTCTGTTTCCTCTATCGTTGCTAAATTCTGTGCATATGCAGACTAATTAATCTTAATTGGTTTCTGATCAACAAAACTTTCATTAATTTTTCCCCATTTTATTTTATTATTTTCGAAAACTAAACACACATACAATCTGTCACAACCTTCCGTTGAATCTAACAACCAGATCGTCTCCTCATTTCTTGCTGCCTAAAGCTCTCATGCTTTCTTTTTGGTTTAAAAAACACAAGTGTGCCTTAAATAACCACACTATGATTTTGGTTGAGGCCTACTATGAAACGTCTCCAATTTAAAAATAACAGGTATCTCTCTCTCTCTCTCTCTCTCTCTCTCTCTCTCTCTCTCTCTCTCTCTCTCTCTCTCTCTCTCTCTCTCTCTCTGTCTTGTTTACAGGATGTGAATTGTACACACACTGACAGTAATCAGTTCACCAAAGGATCTTTAGAACCTAATAGTTACTTTGTACAACCAGGCAGTTAATTGACTGTGACACTGCAACAAGGAGGAACAAGTCATACTGGCTAACAATCTCATCTTCTGAAAAACTTTGCCGAGATCCGGAAGTTCAATACACATTCTGGTGCCATTTCTCTAAAACTAAAAAGAAGTAATGTAATGTATATAATAATATATATTGTATGTATGTATGTGTATACCACTGTATAATTGAATCACGAAAATATGGAACGTGATTGAATATTATATCAGCAATGCCGGTTTTATAATTATCAATCAGTGCTAGATAAATTAAACTAAACCATGTTTGATACAGGCAATCAGATTTTTAGTTTTGACAATTAAAAAATTAAAATTATAAAGTGAAGAATTATTTTTAATCAAAATGAATGAAAGAATAATTAGAAATTATCTGGCATTGACTTCTCAATGATTTCATATCATTTTCCAAACTTATAAGTTATAAATTCTGAACAGGATGATTTCTCCCAACAACAGCCTGGGATAAATTAAAAATGCCCCTATCGTCAATACAACATCCTTTGAGGGTCTAGCGAGGATAAACATATTTACTTCTAATATCAATCCCTCAAAAAGTGCAGTTCAGACATATACCTATTTGCTGTTTTATTCTGGTATTCATGTAAATGGTTTCCTCTAAGTAAATAACCAGGGCCATCCATTCATCCAGAAAAAAAATCGCTTCCCATTCTTGGTGTTGAAGAGAACCACTTCAGGATTCAATCTTCAACTAACAACAATGTCCATTTACATTCAGGCTGACCAGTTATACAAAATATCAATTTTGTTCTAAGTTTCCAGTTTCAGTATCAGTATTTGGATTAAGAAATGGAATATAGAGAAAAGTATGTTATCCTTCACATACACTACTGCCCACTGGCTTTCAAAGTAACATGCAAAAACCTTTCTTGCCTGTTTTCATAAAATCAGCGTTAAAATAATGTCAATCTGATTTTTATTAACTCACTAAGCAATATGGAACTTTAAAAAAATAGATAAGGATGACAACAAACATCTTAAAATTTTGTGCCCCCTTTTATATTGACCAGTTCAGTAAAGATTTATCGAAATCTTCCCAGCATAAATTCTGTCAAAAACAAACATCAATCAATATGAAGTAGAAAACTCTCATAGGATAAGTTGGACTGATAGTTCAGAAAGATCGAAAGATTTCTCTTCAACGAAATCTTAGGAAATCTTATTCACAGCCACTTCAGTTGGAATATTAGTTCTGGCATGTTTTGTTTGAATAGGTAAAACGTTGTCTTAAATTATTTCTGATTTAACATTATATCTTCTATGTATTCTTATGTTTATCATATCAAATGAAAACGTTCACTTTGGAAAATTTCTGTTTACCTAACTCTTTATTCATTTGCACTCTTTCAGTCCATTTTGGTGGTCAGTATCTTTTCCTAATCCTTTAATTCCGACCAGTTGCAAAATTTGTAATATCAAAGGGTTGACAGTGTTAAAAACACCAAGTCCCCTTGCAGAACTTTCTTTCCTTACATTTCTATCAGTCAGAAAGTAAGTAAAATTACCCTCACCATTTCTCTTACCTGCTTGTTTTCAATAGCTGCTAAAATAACCATACAACTCTGACGTCAAAATTGAGGCTTATGAGGAAGCGTGCCCTTCAATACGACACGTTGCTGTAAATTCCAAATCCAACGCCACCATTAGATTCAGAGCCTCGCCGAAGATAAAATAGAATCACGATATTCCTCAGCAAGAGACGAAAAATACAATGAGCGTCAGACTCCATTACACTACATTTCAAATCTTTAAAATATATATATTTCAAATCTTTTTATTTTGATTTTAAAACATTACATTTCAAATCTTAAACTATTATAAAAACTCTAATTCTGGCAAACTCCTCCCAGTTATTGATAATCAAAGGAAGGATTTTGTTACTAATTAAATAAAAATAGAAAAAAACAACTCTTGGACCCTGAATCCATAACGCTAAGAAATAAAAAAAGAACAAAGGGAAAACAAACAAAAAAAAACATTCAAAAATACAAATGGAAAAGAATCTGAAATCCTACACAAACAGAAAAATACAAGTAAAAATTACAACTGGAATTATTAACAAAGAAAGATTCGCATACGTAGAGATGATGTACTCCCAGTACCTCATATCAGCCTCCACTAATTTCATGACTGCAGCGATCTACCTTCTATACATTTATCTATTCCTGCAATTCCATGCCCTCAGAGATGACGATCAGCTGATCGGACAATGACAAAATTCCGCTTAAATCATTTTGATTAAAACAATGGGACGTCTTCAATCCATGAACACTATATTGCTGTTGTGGATTTTCATCCTCAACTGTAAGGTGCATTACGTTTAGAGAGAGAGAGAGAGAGAGAGAGAGAGAGAGAGAGAGAGAGAGAGAGTAAGAATAACAAGTCTATGGTAATTAACCACTGGTAATGATAAATATCGCATATCGAAAAATATAAATGATATTTATCAATGCATCACGCTCTTCATGAATAAAAATAGATCCCAACTTATTCACAATGAAATCAAAGCATTTTACATTAAATGTAACTGCAGGCACGTCGCTGAACTTCCGGATCAAACAAAAAAAAAAGACTATATTTTTCCTATGCTATAAGACTGATTATACCTGAGAATATAATTCATCGTTATCTGTTCAATTACAAGACGAAACACAAGAATCATAAAAGCTTAACATGTCATGAGATGAAATACAATCAGCAAATCTTTCCCCAACCCTAAGTTCAAACTCTTAACTTAAGACTGGAACACTTTGATGCTAGATCCAAAGACTGGAAAACTTTTATTCCAGGTCTAAAGAATGGAAGACACTGATCCCAGTTCTAAAAGCTACAACACTTTCACTCTGGCTCTCAGATCCGGAATGTTTCACTTTTAACATTACAAATGGAACACTTCCGTTCCTCCCTCCACGTCTAGTGTTGTCGTCGTCAAGTTCGGGGCCAGCCTCTCCCAACAGGAGATACCTTGGTCATACCTTTTGGAAATTACGTAATTTCCTTAGGTGAAAACTTAGAAAGAAACCACTTGCATCGTTTACATGAAATTCAATACAAGTGTGGCTAAATGATAATATTACTGAGCTAATGATAACAAAAGATCATTATAATGAATATCGAGGGAAAAAATCCCACTCAGGAAATCTCATTTAAAACTTCAAAAATCACATAAAAAACGGACGAGAAACAACGGAATGTGAAGCACAGGATCTGGTTCTCCCAAGGGCGATCGCAGGCACAACTCTTTACAGGCCACAGGAATTCAGATCTGGCAATGAAGGTACTGGCTGATGCCCTGATTTCTGTCCTTCTCCTATAGTCCCCCCAGAAATATGCTCACCCCCCCCTACCACTCTCCTACTCTCATTCCGTCTCACATCCTACACTGGGTATAAAAGGGCCTCATATCTTGCAAAGGCAGCTCACTCACTCGTGGGCCATCGGCGTCGCCTGAAGGAAACCCACCCTCCCAGCCATCTCCACAATGATCTCCTGGATTAGCTTGGTAATAGCACTCAGCGATGTGTTAGACGGATTGCCTTCCTGTGAATCCAGTTTCTCTCTCTCTCTCTCTCTCTCATTCTTATATCCACATTCAGGAAGGAAATAAGAGCATTTACGAGTCCCTTTTATCGCCCTACAGAATTTTTCTTCTGTTTTTCGTGGCAAAAGCATATGCATAGACTACCTTACTTCACCTTCTTAGACACCCTTACTATGTTTTCATATCCATTACCTTTTCTTAAGGCGTTTAGGAACTCAGTTAGACGTATGGCTCCTTTTATCGGCACCAGGCTAAGCACGAAATTCCATCCAGTGGACAGAAACTCGCGCATTTGAGAGTGGACATGTAACCACGAAATCATGTGATGGGGCAATTCTTTTACCTCTCTATGCCACTCGATCTCACTTGATAATTTTAAACACTCACTCGAAACATTTAACTTACACCTACACAAGCATCAATAGACTTGTCAAAGGACTTTCAGACACTTCTTGATTCTATGAAGGTGAAAGCATCTCCAACATCCCCACAAATCGGCCTTTTTCTTTCTCCAGCCTAATTATATACCATTTGACTCATTTCAGTCTTCAAACAAACAACTCTACTTGCCTCCTTATTTCTCCTCCAACTCATCCTTAGACAGTCACTGTTCTAAGTCCTTCCACTATCACCTACAAGCTCTTATTTAGGTCAAATGTACTGGGAGGAACCTCTATTCATTCCTCAATCAAAATAACTGGAGTCCTGAACCTGCTTCTCTTAAAGTCAGATAATCATCTCCTGTAAACAAAATTAACTCTTTGTCTCTCTTCCTACCTAACTCATTTCTGGGCATCTTTTATATAAAAACAAGCTTTAGAATATTTTAGGTTCATTTCTGCAGCCATGCCTTCATCTCTGTCACTTTACACTAAAATAATTTCTCAAAAAACACGGCATCAAATCTTCTTTACACTCATATCAAAATCCAAATATAAAGTTGTTGTCATTACATTACCATATATACTGTAATCTATCTTTTCTGATAACTTTCTGTTCTAACATTCTGTTTATGATAAAGGGTAATCTTACAGACAGAACACAATAGTCCATTTTCTAAATAATGATACGAAATTTTATTACTTGCAGGTTGTGTTGTCTGTCTTGACAGTTAGCACTCTAAGTTTGCCTGGACCTGATGGGGCCTACAACATACCTCAAGTAGGAACTGGAAGGCGTTCCCAGTATTTTGTCCTTCATAGAGATGGTACTTATAAATATGGCCATGATACTGGTGAAGGAGCCTTGAAAGTGCCAAGTCTACAAGGGTTGGACAGCAAGATGGAAGGTTTGGCTATGTTGATCCTGATGGCAATTCTGTCAATCTTCAATACACAGCTGGTGAGGGTGGTTTTGTCCCATCAGGATCTCACCTCCCACAACCACATCCTGACTTCCATGCAGCCCATGCTGCTGCAAGGGCTCGTCCACCTTTCGTTGATCCTCTCGCTAACCCAAATGCTGATGCTTCTTATGGTTTCCAGTTTGCTGGAGAAGGACAAACAAGATCAGAGCAAAGTGATGCCACTGGAAATGTCCGAGGATCTTACTCTTACACAGACGATGATGGAATTACAAGAACCTACTCTTACACTGCAGGTCGTGGTACTGGCTTTGTTGTAGAAGGTAATGACCTTCCACTATCACCTAAAACTCCTCAATCTTCTCCTTCTACTCCAGCAGCTACACGACAATCTTCCTCAGGTACCAGATTCTCCTCAAGTAGCAGAACTACTGCTGCAGGTTCTACATCACCTTCCTCTTCTGTTGTTGCTGTTAAGAGTGCAGGTGGAACCTTTTCCTCTTCACAAAGTGGTGCTGCTTCTTCACATACCTCATCTAATAATGATGGCTCTTACTCTTTCTCCTTCGATGCTGGTGACCATTCTCGCTCAGAATCTGCTGATGCTAACCTTAATGTACAGGGACAGTTTTCTTTTGTTGCTGATGATGGTGTCAGAAGAAGGGTTGACTATCAAGCTGGAGCTGATAGAGGATTCACTGCATCTGGAGATCATCTACCAACTGCCCCATCTTCAAACACACCTACCTCCTCCCAGTCCTCTGCCTTCCGTGGTACCTCACGTCCATCAACTTACCGTGCCCCATCACCTCTTCACAGTTCTGCCGGTTCATCTATTTCTGCTGGTTCTCAAACATATTCTTCTGGCACTCGTCTCTCTTCCTCAACTCGTCCACGTTTCGAAGAAGCTAACACTCGCAGTGAACTAAGGCCAGATGGAAGTTATGCTTTTGCATATGAAACATCCAGCCACTCAAGGAATGAAGCAGGTGACACCAGTAACAATGTTGATGGAGATTTTGCATTTGTTGCTGATGATGGTCAACGACGACAGATCCAGTATCAAGCTGGTTCTGACACTGGATTCATTGCTGAGGGATCCCACATTCCAAAAGGTCCTATTGTCCCTGGAGCACCTTCTGGTCAGCCTACAGGTAGGATTACACCTGTACAAGAAGTCCCTTTCATTGACCCATTAGCTAATTCCAATGCTGATGCTTCCTATAACTTTGCCTTTGACTCTGAACAGTATTCAAGATCAGAGACTGCAGATGCTGATGGAAATGTTAGCGGAACTTACACTGTCGTAGATGATGATGGAACCCGACGCACTGTTCGCTTCCGTGCTGGACAGGGAATTGGTTTCGAACCTCAGGAGGTTTCTTCTTCAAGGGGACCTCGCCCATCTAAACCATCTTCCTCTTCTTCATCTCCATCTCACACAGGATCAGCTGGCTCACCATCTTCTTCCTCTGCAGGAGCATTTGCTGCTTCAACATCATCTCGCACCGTTCTCTTCATCATCACCTAGTGGTTCACCACGACCATCTTCCCCCTCACAGTATTCTGCTCCTTCTTCACAAAGACACAGTCCACAAAACTTCAAACTCACTCAGTACGATGCATCAAAGAACCCCAATAAATTTGGATATGTCTTAACTTTCAACTGATAATAGACTCAGGCGCACCTTTATTTACAAGTGTAATGTGATGGTTAAATGGATGAACCTTAATTAGTTTTAGTTAATAATAGTTTTATTATGAAATTAATGTATTATATTTTCTCACTATCACAGTACCTGCATTACCATGAAAAGCAAAGCTTTGGCACATGTAAATAAAAACAATAAAAAGTGAGCACCTTAATACCCATTTTTATTCAACCCTCGTTTTACCTTCGATTCCTGAGCATGTGACTTATTATCTACCAAGAATATACGTGATGTAATAAGATTCAAATAAATATAAAACAATACCAACACACACAACAATACTGATAAATTATCTCACAGAAAGTACACCACTGCAGTTAAACCTGATTTTATCATAATTTTACAGAAACTTTCCTGTTTTCTCTATTGTTGTTAAATTCTGTGACATGTGCAGTAAATTCACTGGATTTCAGATCAACAAAAACTTTCATTAATTTTCCACACTTCCATTTTTTCCTAAAACAAAAAAACACAGCCACAACCTTTCGTTGAATCTAACAACCAGATCGTCTTCTCATAGCTTGCTGCCTAAAATTCTCATGTTATCTTTTTTATTTAAAAAAACACAAGTGGGTCTTAAACAACCACACTATGATTTTGGTTGAGGACTACTATGAAACGTCCCCAATTTTTAAAACATAACAGGTATCTCTCTCTCTCTCTCTCTCTCTCTCTCTCTCTCTCTCTCTCTCTCTCTCTTGTTTACAGGATGTGGACTGCACACTGACAGTAATCAGTTGACCATCGGATCCCTAGAACCTAATAGTTGTTTTAGTAAAACAAAAAAGAGGAAATTTTAATCGACTATCTTGAGCTGCAATCGAGGAGGAACAAGGCAGATGGTTAACAACCTCATCTCTTGAAAATCTTTTTCTGAGATGCAGAAGTCTGACACATTGTGGGGCCTTCTTCTTTAAAAATAAAAAGCATAAATATAATAATATATATATATAATATATATATATATATATATATATATACTGACTCAACCCATAGGGAAAACTCTGAATGACAAGCAATAAACTCTCTCTCTCACTTCCTCTCTCTCACTCTCTCCTTTTCCTGTTAATATAGTTGCTTCAGTTACACTGCCAAGCATTTTTGACATTTTATATTTCACCCATTCTCAACCCTGCCCCAACTTCCTATCAGGACCAAACTTGGACTTACAGGGCATCAAGACATTACTATTCTCTCAGTGGCCTCAAAAACAATGGATTAGTCACTAATATCTGTCATTTTTCATTTCATTTTTTTCATCCCTTCTCACCCCCACTTTCTATAGGGGATGAGCTTGGACTTAAAGGGCATTGGGAGTATCACTTTCATCTCAGTGTCCTCAAAAACTATGGATTAGACACTAATATATGTCGTTTTTTGGTTATTTTTGCCTGTCACTCCCTTCCTACCCCTTCTCATCCCCCGCCCCTTCCTATCGGGGCTGAACTTGGCCTGGAAGGGCAACAGGAGTGTCACAATTCATCTCAGCAACTTCAAAAACTATGGATTCGACACTAATATCTGTTCAGGTTATTTTTACATGTCACCCCCTTCCCACCCGTTCTCACCTTCCCTTCCTATTGGGATGAACTTAGAATTAAAGGGCATCAGAGTGTCACTACTCATCTCGTCCTCAAAAACTATGGATTAGACACTAATATCTGTCGTTTTCAGTTATTTTTACATGTCACCCCCTTCCCACTCCCTATTCACCCTACCTTCTTATCAGGGATGAACTTGGAATTAAAGGGCATCAGAAGTGTCACTATTCATCTCAGTGACCTCAAAATCTATGGGTTAGACACTAATATCTGTCGTTTTCACATGTCACCCCATTCCCACACCCCACCTTTGGTGCCAGTGATGTCTTGCCCCTACATATTCTTTCCCAGGTAATAAGTCACATGTATACCAAGTTTGGTTGAAATTTCTCAGTGTGTTTCAAAGTTATGCTAGAACATATAACAAATATACACATACATATATTTATATATATATATATATATATATATATATATATATATATATATATATATATATATATATATATATATAAATATTTATACTGTTTGCCTTTGAACATTTATTTGTAGTAATATCAGACTGACCAAGACAGGGAAGCCTTTGTCTTCTGGGAGCGTCGACAGTTCAAACTTTAACGTTTGTTTGTAGCATTAGGAATTAACCCTAAGGAAATTTTTATTCAACTTAAGATAGGTGGCCTTAAGCTTATCTTCTTTTTTATGTTCTTTGGCAAATGTTTTTGACAAAGTTTCAGACACCCGAGGACATGAACGCATGCCCTGTTTTGACCCAGCACTGGTCAGACAAAGACAGAGAGAATCAAGAATTGAATCCAGCGGATGTCTGTAAGGTGGTTCTGTCACCTCCTTGTCTATCGTCTTGTGTTAGTAAATTGTGAAGTGGCGAATTAATCCCAGAGCTTCCGATTGTCCGTTGTATGCGCAGCAACTCGTCATCCAAAGTAAAGTCTGTGTTTTGTTCAAAACTTCGTCAATTACTACCCCTTTTTCTGTATTTATAATTTTTTCTTGTTCCAATTTCCCACCACCACTTACTGTAGATGCTTTTACAAAGTCTAGATTGAGCCTGATTATTATATTGTTTAGCGACATTCAACCCTTCCAGTGAATTAACTAGGAATTAGGGTAGGCTGGGCCAGTTATCTTGAATTCTTTTGCATTCTTTGTGTCTCGAATCCATTGTTTGGAAGAGCCTGTGACTTTGGTTTTACCATATTAGTGAGTAAAGTGGACTCTAATTTCGAAGTGGGCGAAGATTAATTAATTTCATTAGTTAACTGCAATTCTTGTATTTTGTCGGGAATTTATCACGGCTATGTTTTCAGTGTTAACGACTGTCTTTGAGGTTAATTTGTAGCTCAATTGACAGGTTACGTGTGTCCTGCAGGGCCATATGGTGCTACGTAAATCACGTAATAAACTTATCAGCCAAGGCTGATGCGTAGATTATATATATATATTTGTATCTATTATATATATATATATATATATATATATATATATATATATATATATATATATATATATATAAATTAGCATTTTTGGTTTTGGATATGCTTGTTACAAAGCCTTAAGATCCAAGTGAAAGAAATATGAAGAAATCATGATATCTGGTAGAGGGAAACGAACCCGCATTACCATAATCACGATGAGGTTATGTGCCGACCTGGCGATGATTATGGTGACACAAGTTTGTTTTTCTGCTATCAGTAAAAATGTTGAAGAATTTGAGAAGTTAAGAGGGCAATGAGGCTATTACAACTACATACGTATCTGGTAAAAAATGACCAGTAGATTCTATACACACTCATAACATATTAATTCTATACACAATCACACACACATTACATATATTTACACACACACACAAACACACATAATATATATATTAAACCAATAACATATATATAATATCAATACATAATAAAATTTAAATGCCCTCTTAATAGTTTTTCTTCTATGCTTTTTTGGATATGCTTGTCACTACGAATTGTAACAACCAAACGGAAGTCTCTTCAATTTCTTTGGTTTGGATGTTGACAAAAATAAGGATATCATAGTTACAATGCATATCCAAAAACTGAAGAATTTGCATAATAAAGGGCAAGCCTTATTAGAATCAAATAACATATATATAATATAATATGTGTAAACTTATATATGTATGTGTGTGTGAGTGTTTGTAAATATTTGTGTGTTAAAATCTGTATAGAATCTATATATAAATAACTTATTTATTTATTTAAAATTTATGTGTATTTAATAAAAAAATATGGAAAGTGATGAATATATAAATAAATGCAAAATCATGAAGGAAAGGGAAACCATGAGTACTGCAAGGATTACTTGGCAGACTGAAAAATATAAAAATAAGTTTACAAAGAAGGTATTATGACAGATGGGGATTACAAAAGAAAAGATATGTTTTTGGGACCCATACAACTGAAGAATTAGTAGACATATCAAAACAAGGTTGAATATTTAAGAGGTTTCACAAAAGATTAGGCTCAACAGCACAGAAGCAGGGGACAGGACAATTAAAAGATTATACAAGAATGGTGACTAACCACCAAAAATGTTATAAAATACAACTCAGTAACTCTCCTTTAAGGGAATAAAAATTTTTGCATGTGAACATTTCTACATAAAAATATACGATGTTATGTTTTAAAACATACAAGGTAACTGTTTTGTAACTAAGTCAGTGATTTAAGCTTTTTCATTAAAACATTTTACTAATAGAGGGTCCAAATTTACATGCCATACAATCAGTTAAAAACATTTTAGCTGTATAAAGCAGATTCTACAAGTTTGTATAAATTTTAAATCTTTGGATTCGACAATCATATATATAATCTTATATAAAATATATATCAATATAAATATGTTTTTAGGTATACTAATTCTTCAATGTATGTGATTTAATATTTATATTTATAATCCCCATCTATATTTATAACTAACTTTCTTTGCAAACTTATTTTTATACTATATGAAATAAATAAGGGACAAATAATCCAAAAGGCCAACACCACTCTGTCAGTGCTTAGGTTGGCACTACAACTATATTATATATATATATATATATATATATATATATATATATATATATATATATATATATATATATATATATATATATATATATATATGTATATATATATATATGATATATATATATATATATATATATATATTATATATATATATATATATATATATATATATATATATATATATATATATATATATATATATATATATATATATATATATATATATATATATATATACATAAATACATATAAACATATATATACCTATCAACATAATATATATTTACAATATAGACTGAATGATTGATTGATCGCCTCAGTCAATAAAATCTCCGGCATTACAATCATCCATTCATAAGGAAAGATCGGGCTACCCACGATAGTCAATCCAAAAACTTAACATCACTCTTAACAAAAAAAAAAAACCAATCATACAGATATTTCAATAAAGAAAAAAAAAGAAGATCAAAGGGAAAAACAAACCAAAAGAACAATTCAAAACTACAAATACAAAAAAAAAAAAACTCACACAAACAGAAGAAGAAGAATCAAAATTACAATGGAATGAATAACAAAGAAAGATTTGCATACGTAGAGATGTACTCCCAGAACCACATATCAGCCTCCACAATTTCATGACTGCAGCGATCCACCTTCTATACGTTTATCTATTCCTGCAATTTCATGACCACACAGATGACGATCAGCTGATCGGACAATAATAAAATTCCGCTTAATTCATTTTCGTTGAAACAATGGAACGTCTTCAATCCATGAACACTGTATTGGCTGTTGTGGATTTTCATCCTCAACTATAAGGGCATAAGTTTGCATTACGAGAGAGAGAGAGAGAGAGAGAGAGAGAGAGAGAGAGAGAGAGAGAGAGAGAGAGAGAGAGAGAGAGAGCAACGTAACGCTTCATCAAAACTAAAACCCCAACCTATTCACAATGCAATGAAAGAATTTTATTAACTATAATGCAAAGACGTCAATAAACTAGAAGATCTTTTAAACAAAATTCAAAACAGATCATACCTTTTTCTACGCTATGGGATTGAGAAAACCTAAGGAGATAAATTATCTGTTACTTGGCCAGTTACTAACGTGACTGCAAACAAAATGAAAAAGTCTAATATGTCATGAGATGGAATACAATTAGCGGATATTCACCCACTTCCAAATTGACGGAAAAACAATAAATAGCAAAAATTGTTCTTCATTCATGATTCAATTCCAGGTCAAAGTACAAAACCCCTAAATTCAAAGTCTTAAAGACTGCAACACTTTGATGTTTGCTCTACAGACCGAAAACTTTTAATTCCAGTTCTTTGGAACACTGATTCCAGTTCTAAAATTTGCAACTCTGGCTCTCAGGAATGTTTGCTTTTAAATGCAAATGAACTCTCATTCCAGACTTGCTCTTATTGAGCTCGGGGCAGCCTCTCTCAACACTGGCCCCAAACAATTATGCACAATGGAGGTACCTTCGTCAGAGCTTCGGCAAATTACTACATAATTTACTTTGTACAAACATCGGAACAAACCACTAGAATGTTTTACATGAAACTCAAAACAAATATTCGCTAGATGATACCATTATTCTGCTAATGATAACCAGGATCATAATGATAAATATCGAGGCAGAGAATCGCATCAGGAAATGCAATTTCAAACTCCAAAAAATCAAATAAAAAACGGACGAGACACAACGGAATATGAAGCACGGGATCTGGTTCTCCCAAGGGCGATCAGGCACAACTGTTTACAGGCCACGACAGGCCACGAATTCAGATCTGACAATAAGGGCACTGGCTGATGCCCTGATTCTGTCCCTCTCCTCCCTACCCCTCTCTCAACTTGCTCACCCAACCCCGTCCACTCTCCTACTCTCATTCCGTCTCACGGCCTCCTCGGGGTATAAAAGGGCCTCATCTCTTGCAAAGGCAGCTCACTCACTCGTGGGCCATCGGCGTCGCCTGAAGGAAACCCACCCTCCCAGCCATCTCCACAATGGCCTCCTGGATTAGCTTCGGTAATAGTAGCACTCAGTGATGTGTTAGAGGAGTACCTTCCTGTGAATCCAGTTTCTCTCTCTCTCTCTCTCTCTCTCTCTCTCTCTCTCTCTCTCTCTCTCTCTCTCTCTCTCTCTCTCTCTCTCGTTCTTGTGTCCACATTCACCATGGAAATAGGGCATTTCTGAATTGCTTTTATTGCAACTAAAGGATTTTTCGTGGCAAAAGCATATGCATACACTACCTTCCTTCAGCTTCTTGGCCCACCTTACTATTTTTCACATCTACGATAATCACGAATCCCTTTTCATATTACTTTTTCTTATGAAACTTTTGGACTCAGTTGCACTTTACTGGCACAAGAACTTCCACGAAAATTCACACCATGGACAGCAACTCGCAGACATGGCAGTGGACACGTAACCAGTGGTCGTGACTCCACTTGTGATAGGGTTAATTCTTTTACCTTTCTATGCCACTCCATCTTGCACTATCATTTTCAACACTTCCACTCTAAAAGTATTCATCTTTCCCCTGGCAGACATACTATTCTCCACAAGGTTTCCTCAAACAGAGACTTCTAAGTCCTTCCACTCTCCTCGTTGCTCTTATCTATACCAGATGTAATGCTGAAACTCTATTCACTCTAACCCTGACTAATTGAGTCCTACAGACGTTTCTCTTACAGTCATTTCGGCTTCTCACGGCAAAATCAACTACTTGTCTCTCATCCTATTTAACTCATTTCACTGAAAAGAAACTTAGTATATTCTGTATCAATGCTCCTCTAGTACGTGTTATTTCAGGGAATTTTATATCACTTCTTCACTCTTTTCTAAGTCATTTGATAAGTACTGGTTTGAGGTCTTCTTCGTCACTCTCCCTAGTTGGGGGTTTAACCCTTTTCTCTTCACGCCTGTCCAATTCTCGTAATGTCCATTACACACTTGCTCGATCTCCCACACTCTTCCTTCTGGTCACTGGTGAACTTATTCAAATCCCTTCTTGTCCTAACCATCCACATGAGGATGATGTACTCTTTAAAACTCCTCTCCTTCTCAGCACTTTTAAAAGACACAATCTCATTCTTGCCTCTCATGTATTACTATCATTGTACCTCTGGATATCATCTCTAAATGTGCAGTATGTAAATTTCATTTCTAATGAATTAAATTTTCTATCTATTTGAATATGAATTTCAAAGACTAAGGGTAATTTGTGCAGCCATGCCAATTCAGTCACTTAACACTAGAAATAATTTCTGCATATACAAGACACCAAATCTTTTCACTGATATAGAAATTCATATCACAATGTCATTATGATATAACTGCAATTTATCTATTCTAACAGATTTTTAACTTACTGTTTATGATTAAAGGTAATCTTACATATAGCACAGAAATGCATATTTTCCATTTATAAAACGAATTTTTTTTAATTGCAGGTTGTGTTGTCTGTCTTGACAGTTAGCACTCTAAGTTTGCCTGGACCTGATGGGGCCTACAACATACCTCAAGTAGGAACTGGAAGGCGTTCCCAGTATTTTGTCCTTCATAGAGATGGTACTTATAAATATGGCCATGATACTGGTGAAGGAGCCTTTGAGAGTGCCAAGTCTACAAGGGTTGGACAAGCAAGATGGAAGGTTTGGCTATGTTGATCCTGATGGCAATTCTGTCAATCTTCAATACACAGCTGGTGAGGGTGGTTTTGTCCCATCAGGATCTCACCTCCCACAACCACATCCTGACTTCCATGCAGCCCATGCTGCTGCAAGAGCTCGTCCACCTTTCGTTGATCCTCTCGCTAACCCAAATGCTGATGCTTCTTATGGTTTCCAGTTTGCTGGAGAAGGACAAACAAGATCAGAGCAAAGTGATGCCACTGGAAATGTCCGAGGATCTTACTCTTACACAGACGATGATGGAATCACAAGAACCTACTCTTACACTGCAGGTCGTGGTACTGGCTTCGTTGTAGAAGGTAATGACCTTCCACTGTCACCTAAAACTCCTCAATCTTCTCCTTCTACTCCAGCAGGTACACGACAATCTTCCTCAGGTACCAGATTCTCCTCAAGTAGCACAACGACTGCTGCAAGTTCTACATCATCTTCCTCTTCTGTTGTTGCTGTAAAGAGTGCAAGTGGAACCTTTTCCTCTTCACAAAGTGGTGCCTCTTCTTCACATACCTCATCTAATAATGATGGCTCTTACTCTTTCTCCTTCGATGCTGGTGACCATTCTCGCTCAGAATCTGCTGATGCTAACCTTAATGTACAGGGACAGTTTTCTTTTGTTGCTGATGATGGTGTCAGAAGAAGGGTTGACTATCAAGCTGGAGCTGATAGAGGATTCACTGCATCTGGAGATCATCTACCAACTGCCCCATCTTCAAACACACCTGCCTCCTCCCAGTCCTCTGCCTTCCATGGTACCTCACGTCCATCAACTTACCGTGCCCCATCACCTTCTCTTCACGGTTCTGCCGGTTCATCTATTTCTGCAGGTTCTCAAACATATTCTTCTGGCACTCGTCCCTCTTTCTCAACTCGTCCACGTTTCGAAGAAGCTAATACTCGCAGTGAACTAAGGCCAGATGGAAGTTATGCTTTTGCATATGAAACATCCAGCCACTCAAGGAATGAAGCAGGCGACAGCAGTAACAATGTTGATGGAGATTTTGCATTTGTTGCTGATGATGGTCAACGACGACAGATCCAGTATCAAGCTGGTTCTGACACTGGATTCATTGCTGAGGATCCCACATTCCAAAGGTCCTGTTGTCCCTGGAGCACCTTCTGGTCAGCCTACAGGTAGGATTACACCTGTACAAGAAGTCCCTTTCATTGACCCATTAGCTAATTCCAATGCTGATGCCTCCTATAACTTTGCCTTTGACTCTGAACAGTATTCAAGATCAGAGACTGCAGATGCTGATGGAAATGTTAGTGGAACTTACACTGTCGTAGATGATGATGGAACCCGACGCACTGTTCGCTTCCGTGCTGGACAGAATTGGTTTCGAACCTCAGGAGGTTTCTTCTTCAAGGGGACCTCGCCCATCTAAACCATCTTCCTCTTCCTCTCCATCTCACACAGGATCAGTTGGCTCACCATCTTCTTCCTCAGCAGGAGCATTTGCTGCTTCAACGTCATCTCAAGTCACACCGTTCTCTTCATCATCACCTAGTGGTTCACACGACCATCTTCCCCCTCACAGTATTCTGCTCCTTCTTCACAAAGACACAGTCCACAAAACTTCAAACTCACTCAGTACGACGCCTCAAAGAACCCCAATAAATTTGGATATGTTTTAACTTTCAACTGATAATGGACTCAGGCGCACCTTTCTTGCAAACACGTTTGGAAATGTGATGTTAATAAATGGGATGAGCCTTAATTGGTTTTAGTTAATAATAATTTATTAAACTAATGTATTATATTTTCTCACTATCACAGTACCTGCATTACCATGAAAAGCAAAGCTTCAGCACATGTAAATAAAAACAATAAAAAGTGAGCACCGTAATACCCATTTTTATTCAACCTTCGCTTTTTTTGATTAAATACAATGATTCTTGAGGCATGTGACTTAAATATCTACCATGAATATGCGTATCTATGTGACCATAATAAGATTCAAAAAATAAATATAAAAAAATCCTACCAACACACACAACAATACTGATATATTTATCTCACAGAAAGTACACCACTGCAATTTAAACCTGATTTATAATAATTTTACAGAAACTTTTCCTTTTTCCTCTATCGTTGCTAAATTCTGTGCATATGCAGACTAATTAATCTTAATTGGATTTCTGATCAACAAAAACTTTTTTTTTTTTTCCCATTTTTTTATTATTAAAACGAAAAACATGCACAGCCACAACCTTCCGTTAAATCTAACAACCAGATCGTCTCCTCATTGCTTGCTGCCTAAAGTTTTCATGCTATCTTTTTGGTTTAAAACACAAGTGTGCCTTAAATAACGCCACTATGATTTTGGTTGAGGCCTACTATGAAACGTCTCCAATTTTTAAAACATAACAGGTATCTCTCTCTCTCTCTCTCTCTCTCTCTCTCTCTCTCTCTCTCTCTCTCTCTTCTCTCTCTCTCTCTCTGAATCTTGTTGACAGGATGTCTTGTTTACAGTAATCAGTTCACCAACGGATCTTTAGAACCTAAAAGATGTAATAAAACAACAACAGTTAATTGACTGTCAAGTCACGTCATGACTGGAACAAGGCATATGGCTAACAACCTCATCTTTGAAAAACTTGCCGAGATCCAGAACAACAGTCTGGTGCAATTTCTATAAACAAAGATAACAATACATGTAATGTATATATATAGTGGGTATATATGTGGTATAAAATCTTGACATATATAAACAGGACAGAGAAACGTGATGAGTGGTGCACACACTAAACCATGTTTGACTGATAATTTTTAGTTTTGATTTTGTTCTATAAAGCAACTTCAGCAATATTTTATCCATCATATCACCACTGGTTTCATATTATTTCACTACTAGGTTTTCCATTTGTGCCTAAGTATATATTCAACGGTGTGAAAGTAATCAATTTTAGGGTTCTGATTTTATATGGGGAATTTTTAAAACATTTATAATTATCAATATTCTTAAAAGTTACCACATATTGACGGTATTTTAAGTATTTGAATGGTTTCCTCAATAAAAAAAAATTAAATTTAATAATTTTTCAGACAATCAAAAGGTGTTCAATAAGAATAATTCAAATTCAGTTCTTGGAAATCAACAACAACTATGTTCTACATTCATTCTTTTAAAATGCAAGTATTTATTCAGCTGAACTGCATCAATTTTCCTCAGGATTTGAGTTGAAATGAGATAAAGCTAAAAAATGCCCATACTGGATATTTCTAAAAAATGCAGGCACAAAGCCTTCCATAGCGAGATAAACGCCATCATTCTCACTGTTTTCAGTTTTGAAACCATCAGATCCCCAAAACCTGCCATTCATCCATAAAATGCACTCACACTCAGGAAGGAACATAAAATCTTCCCAAGAAGGACTGGTGGTTATATTCATCAAAAATTTATGAGTTAATTAAAAGTGGCACTTCAAATTAATCAAACATATACCATCTTCCATGGCACAACGGAGGATAAATTGCTGATAGTTCAGTTTATAACAGATGTCATTTTCTGCATTTTTTTCAAGTTTGCATGTACTGGAAGCTCAAATCTGGGGCAAAATTCTTGTACACCTTCTTGGAAGTAGTTCAACATTGCCTGTTTTGCTATTCTTCATGCTCTTCAAAACAAAATCAATCAGTGCTGGCACCCAGCAAAATCTTATATCTAACATCAATTGAACTTTCAGCTTTTTGGTCCAGGAAATTTTAATATCAAAGTCTTCTTGATAAAACACTGCATAAAGAACAGTTCAACAGTTTTAAAAATAGTCTTTGTAACCCATCTCATTTATACTACCTTTGCAAACTTGTTTTCAAATGCTAAAATAACCATACAAGTCATTCAATGTGCCCTTGACAATGACACGTTTTTAAACTCCAAATCCAACGCCACCATTAGAAGCCTATAAGAAGATAAAATAGAAGAAGAATTTCAGCAAGAAGAAGAAAAATACAATGAGTGTCAGATATTTTACATACATACATCAAATCTTTAAAATATTTACTTTCAAATAAATTTCAAATCTTTAAAATATTTACATTTCAAATCTTTAAATATTTATTCAAAATCTAAAATTAGGCAAACTCCTCGGGGCATTATAAAATCAAGGAAAGATTTTGTTACTAATTAAATAAAGATTTCTTAACAACTCTTGGACCCTTTTGAAACACAATAAAAAATCAAAGAAACAAGGGAAAACTAAAAAAAGAAAATTCAAAATTACAAATTGAAAAAATCCGAAGCATAAACAGAATTAATAAAAATTAAATTATTAACAAAGAAAGATTCGCATACGTAGAGATTTAGCCTACTCCCAGTGCTCATTCAGCCTCCATTTTACTAGCGATCTATCTTTGTACATTTATCTATTCCTGCAGCCTTCATGACCTTGATGACGATCAGCTGATCGGACAAGACAAAATTTTAAATCATTTTTTAAAACAAAACGTCTTCAATTTGAACACTAATTTTTTCAGTGAGAACATTGCGTTTGAAGTTTTGATTAGAAGAAGAGAAGAGAAGAGAGAGAAAGAGATGGTTAACCACTAGTAATGATTATCGCATATCGAAAAATATACTTTCTTCCCCCCATACAGCTGCTTCATGAATAAAAATATCCCCAACTTAATCAAATGGAAATCAAACCAATTTTATCATTAAAATACTGCATCACTTTCCTGAACTTCCGAAATCTCAAAAACCAAACTAATGACCCTTAAGACTGATTATCCAAACAAAAATGTTCCCGTTTCTTTCAGCCAGACTGTTGAGAATCAGACGGAAAAACGTGTGAGATGAAATCAATTTCAAATCTTTGCAATGGTTCAACTCTTAACACTCACTTTGATGCTGTCAACAACAATCTTTTATTCAGTTCTTAAGAATGGAACACTGACCCAGTTCTAAAAGCGCATAACACTGGCCTCAAAAGAGATGTTTCACTTTGAAATTACAAATGAACCTTTCATTCAGACTCCCTCCACGTCACTGTTGTCATCTCAAGTTTCAGCCTCAACATATATCACATATATCATACCTTTGGCAAATTATTACTATAACAGAAGAACAAATATATCATCGTTTACATGAAATTCAATACAAGTGTATGCTAAATGATATATTATTCTGCTAATGATAACAACAGATCATTATAATGAATATCGAGGAAAAAATGACAGAAACATTTCACTTCAAAAATCAAATAAAAACGGACAAAACAACGGAATAAGCACAGGATCTGGTTCTCCCAAGGGCGATCATAGCACAACTCTTTACAGGCCACGAATATCAGATCTGGCAATCTACTGGCTGATGCCCTGATTTCTGTCCTTCTCCCCTATAGTCACCCTAGAAAGCTTCTCCAGTCTGAGTCTGATCATGGACTCATGCTTACTGGGTATAAAGGGCCTCATCTCTTGCAAAGGCAGCTCACTCACTCGTGGGCCATCGGCGTCGCCTGAAGGAAACCCACCCTCCCAGCCATCTCCACAATGGCCTCCTGGATTAGATTGGTAATAGCACTCAGCGATGTGTTGGGATCTAAAAATACTGCTCTCTCTCTCTCTCTCTCTCTCTCTCTCTCTCTCTCTCTATCATTCTTATATATATTTAATATATATATATATATATATATATATATATATAGTTATATATATTTATATATATATATATATATATATATATATATATATATATATATATGTTTATCATATATTACCTTTTCAGGCATTAACCTCAGGAGGTTCCTTTTATCGGAAAAAAGGCGTCAAAATTATACTGCACGGAATCAAACATTAAAAGCCGGATCGTGAATGAAATGAACCTCACGTACCAAAACCCTCCAAAATATTAGCCACACGATACACCTACACAGAGGACAAGTCAAGATCACTCGTCAGTACACACCGCTGCAACATCAAACTCCACTTTCACACACTCTTGTTCTCCTGGGTGTTCAACATCCTTCCTTTCAATATATACACTTCTTTTCACCATTTATCCACCACTTTCATAGCCTGTCTTTCAAACAACTCTGCTTCCTCAATTTCTTCCAAATAGTACATTATTTTCAGTCCAATCAATCACGTTCCTATTCTCTCCACATGACTAAACCATATCCTCAAAACATGCATCCGTATACACAAGTCAGACAATCATCTCCCAAACAAACACACACTCACACACACATAATCATTTCGGGCATCTTTTATATAAAAATATATATATATATATATATATATATATGCCTTTCTCTATCACTTTATATAAAATAATTTCTATATCAAAAACACGGCATCATTTCATCTACACTCATTTCATTTAATAATATTTTTATTTGCAATACCATATAAGGACTTAATCTTCAATTTTTTAAGGATAAATAGACATGAATAAATAAAAATTAATTTACTTACATTCCAAACCATTTCCTTTAAATTGATATATTTTATCACTTGCAGGCAGTGTTGTCTGCTGTGACAGTTAGCACTCTAAGTTTGCCTGGACCAGATGGAGCCTACAACATACCTCAAGTAGGAACTGGAAGGCGTTCCCAGTATTTTGTCCTTCATAGAGATGGTACTTATAAATATGGCCATGATACTGGTGAAGGAGCCTTTGAGAGTGCCAAGTCTACAAGGGTTGGACAGCAAGATGGAAGGTTTGGCTATGTTGATCCTGATGGCAATTCTGTCAATCTTCAATACACAGCTGGTGAGGGTGGTTTTGTCCCATCAGGATCTCACCTTCCACAACCACATCCTGACTTCCATGCAGCCCATGCTGCTGCAAGGGCTCGTCCACCTTTCGTTGATCCTCTCGCTAACCCAAATGCTGATGCTTCTTATGGTTTCCAGTTTGCTGGAGAAGGACAAACAAGATCAGAGCAAAGTGATGCCACTGGAAATGTCCGAGGATCTTACTCTTACACAGACGATGATGGAATCACAAGAACCTACTCTTACACTGCAGGTCGTGGTACTGGCTTTGTTGTAGAAGGTAATGACCTTCCACTGTCACCTAAAACTCCTCAATCTTCTCCTTCTACTCCAGCAGCTACGACAATCTTCCTCAGGTACCAGATTCCCTCAAGTAGCAGAACTCAACTCTGCTCCTCCAGGTTCTAGTTACATCACCTGCTGCAGGTTCTACGCCATCTTCCTCTTCTGTTGTTGCTGTCAAGAGTGCAAGTGGAACCTTTCCTCTTCACAAAGTGGTGCTGCTTCTTCACATACCTCATCTAATAATGATGGCTCTTATTCTTTCTCCTTCGATGCTGGTGACCATTCTCGCTCAGAATCTGCTGATGCTAACCTTAATGTACAGGGACAGTTTTCTTTTGTTGCTGATGATGGTGTCAGAAGAAGGGTTGACTATCAAGCTGGAGCTGATAGAGGATTCACTGCATCTGGAGATCACCTACCAACTGCCCCCATCTTCAAACACACCTACCTCCTCCCAGTCCTCTGCCTTCCGTGGTACCTCACGTCCATCAACTTACCGTGCCCCATCACCTCTTCACGGTTCTGCCGGTTCATCTATTTCTGCTGGTTCTCAAACATATTCTTCTGGCACTCGTCCCTCTTCCTCAACTCGTCCACGTTTGAAGAAGCTAATACTCATGCAGTGAACTAAGGCCAGATGGAAGTTATGCTTTTGCATCGAAACATCCAGCCACTCAAGGAATGAAGCAGGTGACACCAGTAACAATGTTGATGGAGATTTTGCATTTGTTGCTGATGATGGTCAACGACGACAGATCCAGTATCAAGCTGGTTCTGACACTGGATTCATTGCTGAGGATCACATTCCAAAGGTCCTATTGTCCCTGGAGCACCTTCTGGTCAGCCTACAGGTAGGATTACACCTGTACAAGAAGTCCCTTTCATTGACCCATTAGCTAATTCCAATGCTGATGCTTCCTATAACTTTGCCTTTGACTCTGAACAGTATTCAAGATCAGAGACTGCAGATGCTGATGGAAATGTTAGCGGAACTTACACTGTCGTAGATGATGATGGAACCTGACGCACTGTTCGCTTCCGTGCTGGACAAGGGAATTGGTTTCAAACCTCAGGAGGTTTCTTCTTCAAGGGACCTCGCCCATCTAAACCATCTTCTCTTCTTCATCTCCATCTCACACAGGATCAGTTGGCTCACCATCTTCTTCCTCTGCAGCAGCATTTCAACTTCAACATCATCTCAAGTCGCACCGTTCTCTTCATCATCACCTAGTGGTTTCCACGACCATCTTCCCCCTCACAGTATTCTGCTCCTTCTTCACAAAGACACAGTCCACAAAACTTCAAACTCACTCAGTACGATGCATCAAAGAACCCCAATAAATTTGGATATGTCTTAACTTTCAACTGATAATGGACTCAGGCACACCTTTCTTACAAACACGTGTTGAATGGATGAACCTTAATTAGTTTTAGTTAATAATAGTTTTATTATGAAACTAATGTATTATATTTTCTCACTATCACAGTACCTGCATTACCATGAAAAGCAAAGCTCTGGCACATGTAAATAAAAACAATAAAAGTGAGCATCGTAATACCCATTTTTATTCAACCCTCGTTTTACCTTCTATTCCTGGGCATGTGACTTATTATCGACCATGAATATACGTGATATAATAAGTTTCGAATAAATATAAAACAATAACAAGACACACAACAATACCGATAAATTTATCTCACAGAAAGTACACCACTGCAGTTAAACCTCATTTTATCATAATTTTACAGAAACTTTCCTGTTTTCTCTATTGTTGTTAAATTCTGTGCATGTGCAGACTAATTTATGTTAATATTTCATATCAACAAAAACTTTCAATAATTTTCCACTTTTTTTACATTTTTTTCCTAAACAAAAAAACACAGCCACAACCTTTCGTTGAATCTAACAACCACATCGTCTTCTCATAGCTTGCTGCCTAAAATTCTCATGTTATCTTTTATTTAAAAAACACATGTGGGTCTTAAACAAACACTATGATTTTGGTCGAGGACTACTACTATGAAACGTCCCCAATTTTTAAAACATAACAGTTATCTCTCTCTCTCTCTCTCTCTCTCTCTCTCTCTCTCCTCTCTTTAGAACTCTCTCTCTCTCTCTCATCGGCCTTGTTTACTGGGATGTGAACAAGGCATACTAACAGTAATCAGTTGACCAATGAGATCCCTAAAACCTAATAGTTGTTTTAGTAAAACATAAAAAGAGGAAATTTTAATCGATTATCTTGAACTGCAAGCAATCGAGGAGAACAATGAAAAAGGCAGATGGTTAACAACCTCAGTTTTGATGTTTGTTCTCTTTTTACTAAAGTCCCTATAGATTCTATTTTAGAGTATCTTAGTATCGAACGAATCCATCAAGAATTACCTCCACCTATAAGTCATATTATTTCACTACTAGGTTTTCCATTTGTGACTGTAAGTATATATTCAACGGTGAATTCTACCAACAAATATTTCGTATGGCAATGGGATACCCTTTATCCCCACACCTCTCATACTTATATGTCGAATTTTTTGAAAAGCCATATTTACCTAATATCATATATACTCCTTTAAAGTGGTATAGACATATTCCGGTATTTTAGCTGTTTTGCCTGCTGGTATTGATGTAAATGGTTTACTCTCTAATCTAAATAACCAGGTACCATCCATTAAGTTTATTTTAGAATTAGAAAAGATAACGCTTCCCCTTCTTAGGTGTTCAATCCATAGAGAACCATTTCAATGCAAATTCAGTACTTATAGGAAACAACTAACAACTTAACCTATGTCCATTTACATTCAGGCCACCACCTTAATATCAAAATATCAAGTTTTTCTTCTAAGTTTTTACGAGCATTCCGCATTGTCAGTCCTCAGTATTTGGATTAGAAATGGAATATAGAGAAAATAAGGACAAATTATGTTATCCCTTCACATACATTTAGATATTTGCTAAAAATGCAGCCCACAAAGAAGCCTTATAGTCAAAGTAACATGGAGAAGAAACTCCTATGACATTCTTAGCTTGCCTTATTTTAGAAGTTTGAAACCATAAAATCAGCGTTAAAATCTGTTAATTAATCTGATTTTTCTATAATAACATAAAGCAATATTAATAAAAAAAAATAGCCCTAAGGAAAGTGACAACATAACATATAAAATTCCAAACTTGGACTGCCCTTTTATATTGACCAGTTAGTAAAGATTTAGACGTACAAATTAAAGGGAAAGTGCTGAGTATTCTGTCAAAATCTAGGCAAGCCATCCAATGGCAATATTTCTCATCAAGAAACCCAGTAGGATGTTCTGACTGATAGTTCAGTAAGGATTTGCTAGATCGGAAAGATTTCTTCACGAAATCTTTAGAATCTGCCACATACAGCCTACTTCCCAGCTGGAAATTTTAACTTCTAGCCTGGGCATGTACTATCTGACACTGAGTAGGTAAAACGTCTAAGAATGACCTTAAAATATAAAATCACTACGAATTACTGGATTAGCTGCATTATATGATTTTCTATGTATCTTGTATGTTTTAATATATGTATTTAGGAATGTCTACTGGAAAATTTCATGTTTACTATAAGATGAATTACTGAGTTGTACTTTTATAACGCGCATACAATCAGCTTACTCTTTCCACGGTCCATTTTTGGTGGTCAGTATCTTTTCCGTATAACTTTTAATTGACTTGTTCCTCTTTTTCCAGTTCAGTTACCTAATCTTATGTAAAACTCTTCAATATAAACCTCTGTTTTGGTAGGTCTACTAATTCTTCAGCACTGTGCTGGATTCAGGTACATATTTTCCTTTATAATCCTCATCTGTCATTTATACTAACTTCTTTGCATAAATATTTTTATATCTCTGTCAGTCTGTGAGTAAGGGACAGTAAGTCAAAGGCCTAACACCACTCTGTCATTTTCTCTTTCCTTAGTGGCACTGCTTTATATATA
>NC_089753.1:23119715-23136210 GCF_040412425.1 Macrobrachium rosenbergii | reverse complement strand
GTCGCGTGGAAAGAGGCTGCTCCACTCACTTACAATTACTAAAGAAGAAGAAGAAGAAGAAGAAGAAGAAAAAGACAACGATACTCCGCAGGGTAATCAGCCAGAAACTAATGAGCCATACCCTTCCATTAGGAGATATTCAGGGCAGCAAAGCGGCCGTTGTTAATTTTTAAGAAAACGCGATGCTGACTTACGAGGCTTGGAATTACCTGAGCTACAAATAAACCTGCTTATTTTGTACTTGATTTCTCCCACCCGGCAATTAGAGCAGCTAGCGCCCTCGAAGAAAGCCTTTGGAAAGGCCCAGAAAGTCTTTTAAAATGCCAGAAATAAATTGCACCAATCGCTCCCACCCAAATAGGGAACGGATGACCTAGCCAAAGAAGTTCAGTTAACGATAAATAAAATAACAAGTTGGGCTGAGAAACAGGTTTTAAAATCTCTGGAACTGTTACTGCTGTTACTTTTTCGGATTAGGGAGTACAAAGACAGACCTCGTTTATGGCCATAGAATTGCTGTAGAACAAACGCCTTCTTCTCTAGTTTTGACTCTCTTCTCCCCTCTCTCTCATCTCTGTAAGTGCCTAGAAGCTCTACACATCTTCATAAATGGTGCTGTCTCACACCAGTTCGGGAGCTAGTAGAAATCTTATAAAGCTTCGGGTAATTTTATCAAAGCTGTCGTACGGTTTGAGTATACAGCCAGATCTAGCAAAATTTTTAGATTCTGTTCATCATTCAGGTATTGGTTAGCCAATCTTTTCGTTCATCACCAATATCTAGTTGCTAGTCGATGCAGAATGCCCCTTGAACTCTATCGTCAGTCATCATTGCTTCGATACTGGTTTAGAGTGGACTTCCCAAAATCTCTGGCTTTTGCTGTGGCAAACAGAAACATTTAACAATTTTATGAAAATCATCCAAGGTATCCTACTCCTTTTAGCTATAAATTAAAAAAGATTTTAGAGGATACAAATATTGACAAAAATCGTACTTCCTTGTGTATCCATTACTCCCTGTCTGGAAGGTACCTGCTGTGAAATTAAGTACTTCAGTGGGTCAGAGAGGATAAATCTGATGAGGAAATGGAGGGTAATATTTTTAGGCATGCTTCAGAGCCGAATACAAGATTTATATTTACTGATGGTTCAAATCCAATGCTGGCGTTGGTTATGGAGTTTTAGTGAATCTTTTAACCGAAGAGGTATTCCTTCAGTTGCTTCAAACTTTACAAAGCTGTATGGCATCTTAGTAAAAAACTTTGCAATACTCCCAGTGTCTGGCTACACAATATTTTGTGACTCTAAAAGTGCCTTTAAACTTCAATACTGATCATCCCATAGTGTTGAAGAAACAGTGGATCTTCTTGCACCATTGAGAGGAAGCATTGTTTTCTTTTGTTGGGTCCCTGCCCAACTTCAGGAAATGAAAAGTAGGCTAGCCAAATGCACAAATTGATTTAGAGGAGAAAATGTATGTTCCATATCATGTGCATTCCATATTATAAATCCATCCAGCAATTATGGGCACTTCAGTGGGACAGAGTAGGCCCCAATAAAATGAAAGAAATCACTAGTCAGACACACCCTTGAAAATGACCTAATGCCAGGAAGTGGGAGGTTGTATTTAGTTTACGTATTGGCCAACGTTTAACTCACGGCTTTATGATGAATGGGGGAACAGGCCCTTCTGTGCATTGCTTGGTTCCACTGACTGTTAGGCATTTGCTGGTTGAGTGTCCCAGTCTGGTGGAACTTGAATCATTTTTATCAAAATAGCAGTGAAGCAGGTTGTAATTATAACAATACATAAAACTGTTGGGGAGAAAGTATGTGTATTAATAATGTTATCTCTTTTATCAAAGCTGGTCTTCTCAAATATATTTGACAGCTGTGCTGTCTTAGTATATTATATATTTTTTTTTCTAAAGTTATATTGTTTATCTGATCAAATCTATTAATAGTTCTCAGAATTTTATATATTTATTTAATTTTAGCTAGTTTCTTTTTGTTTCCTTTTAATAAAATTTTATGTAGTTCTTTTTAGCAAATTTTAATTTTAATTTTACGTTTTATAATATACTATAAAAATGAAAAGATCACACTTAGTACGCGTCAGTGACCTGGTAGTTGTGACTTGAATACTCTCAATTAATCAATCAATCCTCCCAAACAGTTCGGTCGTGCTGTTGAGAGACCGCCTGGTAGCATGACGTTTATCGATATCTGGAGCTGTTAGCGTTACTTTTTCGCCCAAAGAAGAGAACAAAGACATTTCCCGTTTATTGTTGCTGGTACTGCACTCTCTCTCTCTCTCTCTCTCTCTCTCTCTCTCTCTCTCTCTCTCTCTCTCTCTGTATAGTGACTAGCGAGCGCACTCTTCATAAATGAGAGGGGTCCTGCATCGACCCCAAGGTTGCCCCCCTTTAAACGGGTGTTGCTTCTTTTGAGTTACATCAGATATTTGTACTTGGTGGTTGGTTAAATCTTGCGGGTAGCAGTTGAGGTTGGGGAATGTATTTCAGTTCAGTTCCCGGGCGAGGAGAAAGAAGTGGTTTAGGCACATTTCGGTAAATCCCACTGCGCCTCAGTTGACTTAGGCAGTGAATCCGCTACGAGGGAATTGTATAATTTTCGTGGGTCACGGTTGTGGTGGAGAAGTGATGGGGCTAGCAGCCGCATTCCAAAGTGCTGTCTGAAAATCGGCGAAAGGCGTATTCAAATTCAAATTCAAAAGCTTTATTTCGGACACAAATGGCCACAGACACATAAACGTACATAAAAAACACCTTCAAGCTCTAAAAGGATGAACTTGAAAATAAGTATGAGAAATGATTATGAAAGAGAGGAGAAAATTATGATATGAATGAGATCCGGATTATGCAACTAAGTGGTACTCCGTACTAAAAGGACATATACATTTGTAGCATATCAGAATGAAACATCATAAAGAAATACTCTATCGTTAAACAAGGAACGCACCAAATGCACTCAGCATAAATAAGGTTTTTCGAATGTTTGAAAACAATTGAATTATACAAATACACTTGGTGTTGGACAATACGCATTTAGTTGTACTTTTACATCATAATATTATAAGTTAGAATCAACAGCTTCTTCATTTCTGACTTCTTTTTCTCGATTTCATTATGATTGTCTTCAGTTTACGTAGCATTATATTTTTCAATTGCCTTATGATTTTCTGCAGTTGTGTGTGCATTACATTTCCGTGTGGATAAGTATTTAATGTCTGTACGCTGTAACAACTTGAATACCGAACCTACCCGAGAATCCGGACAAGCACTGAGCCCGCGCTGACGATGACGTTTATCGTGCGCCGGGCTTCGCGTTCCGCTGATTTCCTCGTTTCGGAATGTTTCCCCGTGCTGGAACTTTTCTGGTAGGAATCCCGCTGGAACGAGCCGTCTTTGTGATTGCCGCTAAGACGGACCGTCGTGCAGATTGCCAGCTGGAAGAACTGTCTTCATTGCAGATGGGCCGAATTATGATCCTAATTGCCAGTGGGGCAAATGGATGTCTTGATTGATTGTTGTGGGGTAAATTCTCTTCCTGATTGACAATGGCATGACCTGCCTTTCTTGCTATGCCAAATCAAAAACTCTCTCTCTCTCTCTCTCTCTCTCTCTCTCTCTCTCTCTCTCTCTCTCAAAAATGGGAATACGTTATAAATATATATATATATATATATATATGTATGTATGCATGTGTATATTGTATATACATATACACACAAAACAAAGCACACACTTTAAACTCAGTTTTATCTCTCTCTCTCTCTCTCTCTCTCTCTCTCTCTCTCTCTCTCTCTCTCTCTCTCTCAACGTGCAAGCAACAGGGAGGCATACAGTGCCTCAGACATAGAGATGATGTATGTTGTGTACAAACTCAAGGCCAGCTTCCAGCCCCGGCCTGCATCCGCAAAGAAAAACTGACATTAATGGAACGTAAACAGAGCTTTACCGCTAAGTGTACATCCATTTTGAGACCATTAATACTCGCTATATTTCTAGCACTTATAAGTGCTGCTTATTGTAGCTGCCAGAACTTCGAAACATAGACCTACGTAGACTTTTTTTTATTTGAAGTTGGTTACTTTTAGAGGCTGCAGAAAACTTAAGACGTCAGGCTTGTTGTCAGATTAAACAGGCCTTATGCCAGCGTGGGAGCTTGTTCCTGAGAGAGAGAGAGAGAGAGAGAGAGATAATATGAGAGAGCAGATAATATATATATATATATATATATATATATATATATATATATATATATATATATATATATATATATAAAGATATATAAATTATATATATAGAGACAGATATATAGCGACAGATAAAACTGAGTTTAAAGTACACAGAGTAGACAGAGAGAGAGAGAGAGAGAGAGAGAGAGAGAGAGAGACAGACTAGGACATTGCAGACGAATCGGAAGTTCGAATGCAGGCGCGTATCTGTGCGTGAGGAAACAAATCAATCAATCAGTCTCCGATGTTTTTGGTCTGCGCTTGGATGGGTGACCGTGAAAGTCTGCCTGCAAGTCATTATCCCATGGAGGCCTTAGCTGTTTGACGTAGGTCACAGTGAGACTTCAGTAGCCAGCAGCTGAAATCATCGAGTGTGAGAATTTTGAAATAAAAAGTTCTTTTGTTGTGGCCGAAGACTTAAAGATAAATAATTCACAGACATTATTATTATTATTATTATTATTATTATTATTATTATTATTATTATTATTATTATTATTATTATTATTCAGTAGATGTAACCTATTCATATGGAACAACCCCACAGGGGCCATTATTATTATTATTATTATTATTATTATTATTATTATTATTATTATTATTATTATTATTATTATTCAGAAGAGACAGACCCTATTCATATGGAACAACCTCACAGGCGCCATTATTATTATTATTATTATTATTATTATTATTATATTATTATTATTATTATTCAGAAGACGAACCCTATTCATATGGAACAACCTCACAGGCGCCATTATTATTATTATTATTATTATTATTATTATTATTATTATTATTATTATTATTATTATTCGGAAGACGAACCCTATTCATATGGAACAACCCCAGAGGGGCCATTGACTTGAAATTCGAGCTTCCAAAGAATATTAAGGTGTTCATTTGGAAGAAGTAAGAGGAAGTAAAGGGAAATAAAGAGAGAAGAAATCTCCCTTATTAAAGAAGAAAAAGTAAATTAATAATAGATAAAAAATGTATTAAAATGCAAGTAGAATAGACACTGAACCAATGAAAAACATGTGATATTTATTTATTTTGTTTATTTATATGTTTAGCGGATTACAAGCTTTAAATAATACTCTCACTCGATCATTCATTCCTTATTAAATTATCCAAAATATTTATGTACTGATTTCTTTATTTTATCACCTGCCAGTTGATGTCATTGACAAATCAGACTACTACTTACTGCTACTGCTACTGCTACTATATGGGCTGGTGTATGGGCCAGTGCAGCGATCGGATGGACTGGCCTCTCAAGGAAGGTCAAGAAACGCTTCAGGACAGACAGGGATAGATGACCTTTTGATTGATGAAAAGCCTGCGCATAACCGAAGAATAAGGCGTGGGAAACAGAGAGAGAGAGAGAGAGAAGAGAGAGAGAGAGAGAGAGAGAGAGAGATCCTGCCTGAATAGTCGATTCCAGTAGGTTTATAAAAAGATGAATCTTCCCTAATCTCGTTCAGTATGACTTACACTTTGAAGTTTGTGAAAGTGGTTGCTTTTGTATGTCCCAGTGTTTACATTATTTCTAATATTAACGTATTATCTTTATCATATTTCCTTGCGTGTGTTATTGAGCATACGTATATCCCAATGTTTTACGATATCTGTAATATTAACGTATCATTTTATCGCATTTCAGTATGTGTATTAATGAGCATACGTATATCCTAATGCTTTATATGATCACGAATATTTACGTATTATCTTTTATCACATTTCAATATATGCATTATTGAAAAAAAAGAAGTTAAGTATATCTTAGTTTAACCAGACCACTGAGCTGATTAACAGGTCTCCTAGAGAGGGCTGGCCCGAAGGATTAGATTTATTTTACATGGCTAAAACCAACTGGTTACCTAGCAACAGGACCTACAACTTATTGTGGAATCCGAACCACATTGACGAGAAATGAATTTCTATCACCAGAAATAAATTCCTCTAATTCTTCATTGGCCGGTCGGAGAGTCGAACGCTGGGCGAACAGCGTGCTAGCCGAGAGCTCTACCCACCCTTCCAATGAAGAACTATGCATTATTGAATATACATATACAAACATGATCATGCAATATAAAGTATGCGCGTATTCTTGGGAAAAAAAAAAACGCTATTTCAGCGACCTCTACCACGCCACGAACAAAGAAGGTAGGCGTTGTGCATCGGACTGTGAATTCTCCTGCTACATCCCCGACCAGCAAAAGCAACGGAATGAAGGAATAAAGAGGCGAGAGGTGGCCCTACAATTTCAGGAGTGTCAGGGCTCTCTCTCTCTCTCTCTCTCTCTCTCTCTCTCTCTCTCTCTCTCTCTCTCTCTCTCTCGTTCGATTGGTCTTTCGTCTTTTATGTGTCCTTTTATTTTCTCGTGGGAAGGCCTCTCACATCAAGGGGCCCTTTTAGGAATGTCCAGACTGACGCCCGACAAGATTTACGTGTCATGTTTAACTGTGCTAGATAAAAGGCAGGCACACAATATGTATGTACAGTATATTTATACAGTATATATATATATATATATATATATATATATATATATATATATATATATATATATATATATATATAAATATATATATATATATATATACAGTATATACATATATATAATATACATATATATATATATATATATATATATATATATATATATATATATATATATATATATATATATATATATATATATATTTTATGTATGCAGAATCTATGATGTGTGCGTGTAAGCATCTGCGTATAATATTGTTTTAGTACATCTTGCTGTTTTTATCCAGTATAATAATTCAATGTCTGTAATTAAATAAGAGTAAACAATTTATAATGCTCGTTCATGATGACAGAAAACTATCACTCCATTCAACCTATCAGTCAAGGTGAGTGATAGCAGGGAGAGGAAAAAAATGACATAGTTCAGCATTTAAGCGTAAACGTGAAAGACCACCTGGAGGTGAATGTAAAACCTCTTCAATCCCCCTTTTTTTCTCTCGTTTTAAGATATAGTGAGCTTCCGAGCAGTTGTGCAGTAAAGCGGAACGTTGACTGGTGTAAGGAGATGTCGGCGCTGTAAAACAGCATTACAGCTGGTGTTACAGCATCTGCAACACCGCCTGGAAGAAACGAGAACCCTTTTAACAAGATGTGGATCGTGGTTTGTCATGAATTGAAGCCTTGTCTTGACCTTTTGAAAGTCTATTATATATTTCATGCTTCTGATACGTACTGTGGGGTCCTAACGATCATTTGTAAGCAACTGATAGGTTAGTTTGAAGGAATTTGCTGTTCCTGTAAAAGTTACAAATTTTATGTTTTAAACTCCTATAGGATACTTTGTGTCTCTCTCTGGTGGAGAATTCCTACATATATTAAATTGGTTTTTGACCGATTCATTGATTTATGAAACTGAGGCTGCCAAGCAAAGTACTGTGGCACTTTCAACCATTCAGCCAATAAGACAGTGAAAAAAGAGAGTTGGACCAGTTGGACAATAATATATATATATATATATATATATATATATATATATATATATATATATATATATATATATATATATATATATATTATATTATAGAGAGAGAGATGATCCTGAAAGTAAAGATGAAGCGATCTAGAGGTGGAACTGGGATAAAACCCACAGTTGCACAAGAAAGTAATAGTTAGAGAGGATGGATAGCAAGATTTGAAGAAAGGAAGAGGGAAGGGAGGTGAAGTAAAAGGCTAAGAAGTGGGTGCGGGTAGGGGCCTAAGGGACACTTAGAAGCGTATTGCCTACAATGCACCACGTGAGGTGCACTGCTGACGGCACTACTGCCCTATGGAATCGATTCATTTAGCCCTATCCATCTTACTTTAGGCTTACAATTTCAGGGTTCAAAACTGAATCAGTATGGTAGACTTTAATGTTTCGTTCCATGTGGCTCAGTCTTTCTCAGCCTGTACTCTCATTGTAAATGGTCGAATCTTAGCAATAATTTCTTTCTTAGTTATTTCAGATGAACGTCTTACTGATCTTAACTGAACACCTCAGTCACATTTCAGATCTGAAGTAATACTAGACAACTCAGTAGACATTTAACATCTGAGCCATATTTTAGACGCCGGAATGTTCGAGAGATTTAACTCGCATCCCAGACACCTCGATTGACTGCAAACAGCCCCATCTCGTCGGAGAAATTCAGCGGAATTCGTTGAATTCCTTCACGCGCGTCTCCGTTGGCTCCGTCGCATTTGGACGACCTTCCCCCTCCCGCTACCTTCCCGAGAAAGGAAATACTATCTCTCCTCGCAGAGGGAGGCTGCGAAGGATTTCGAGGGCGAGAGATAAAGAATTCTTGGGCTCCGTTTCGAAATGATGCCTGCCCTGTGTTCCTGCTCGGTTTCTCACGGCTGTTGAGTGGCTGGGTTACTTTTGATGTCTTAAACTGGCGTGGGTTTGAAAATGGTGTCAAAGAGAGAGAGAGAGAGAGAGAGAGAGAGAGAGAGAGAGAGAGAGAGATTTTCTGGCATCACAGAAGCACAGCAACGGTGGGTTGTGCCGCCATCTGGTGCACTGTAGGCATTGCTTAGGGTTCTTTGCAGGTTACCTTCGGCCCTAGCTGCAACCTCTTTCATTCCTTTTACTGTACACTCCGTTCATATTCTCTTTCTTCCAACTTACTTTCCTCAACCCTCTCTCCTAACAATTGATTCATAGTGCAACTGCTTTGAGGTTTTCCTCCTGTTACACATTTCAAACCTAATTACTATCAGTTTCCGTTTCAGCGCTGAATGACCTCATAGGTCCCAGCGATTGCCCATTGGCCTAAACTCTATATTCTGTTCTATTCTTTATCTGTGGAGCCAACCCCATTTTGGGGAACCAGTTTAATCTCAGAGAGATATATCAGCATAAAACAATCTCGTTTGCCTTCCACAACCCCAAAGCCTCGTTGCCCTGGAAGGCTCTTCCGCCCACTAACTGCAACGCTGCTGCCCTCACAAGCTTACGTAAAGGTGTCGGAACCCGGATGCGATATTGTCGCCTTCTCTTCTCCCCTCCTCTTCCCATCTTGGACCTCCCGAAGACACCATTCCCGCTGAGACCTCCTCCAGACCCCAGCTTCCCTTGTCTAACCCTTCGCGTTTTTCATTAATTCGAAGGCAGCATGTTCCTGACGATTTAATAGCACTCCAGTGCTGTTTCGTTTTTTCTCACTTCGTGAACAGATGGAGCGTGAGCTGCTGACTTGTACTTTTATTAACTGCAGTTATTGCTGCTACTTTGGCTCATGTATCGTTCTCTCGAGGTCGAGAGCTGGATTCTAATACTGGTACTTTTGTTTGTGGCGTTTATAGCATTGTGACGTTGTAGTTTGCGTAACAGTTGAGGTACAGTCGATTATGATTTAAAGCGAATTACACGTGATTACGCAGTTTTACAAGTTTTGTAAAAATGTATAACTACAATGTTTACCTGGAATGAGTCTGTCTTTGCGAGATTTTCCTGACATTAATCCACCCCTTTCTCACCCCTCTCTCTCTCTCTCTCTCTCTCTCTCTCTCTCTCTCTCTCTCTCTTGACATTTGTTGTATCCCCTTGCCTCTGCTGTGTTATAGTTTTCTCTAAGTAAAGTCCTTTTAGTTTTCTGAAAAGAAAACTATTGTGTCGGCTTTGTCTGTCCGTCCGCACTTTATCTGTCCGCTCTCAGATCTTAATAACTACTGAGGCTAGACGGCTGCAAATTGGTATGTTGATCATCCACCCTCCAGTCATCAATCGTACCAAATTGCAGCCCAGCCTCCTCAGTAGTTTTTATTTCATTAAGGTTAAAGTTAGCCCTAATCGTCCTTGTGGCAACGCTACAACACAGGCCACCACGGCCGGCTGAGAGTTCATGGGCCGCGGCTCATGCAGCGTTATACCGAGACCACCTATAGATAGATCTATTTTCGGGAGCGTCGATTATACGATGTACAGAAAACTCGATTGCGCCGAAGAAACTTCGGCGCATTTTTTCTGTTACTTGTTATAAAGCAGCGTTTCACGGGATGATCACGATAAATCAGAAAACAGTGCTTGGGCGAATTTTGGCTTTACTCTGCATATAATCCGGCTTTTACATCGTAGCGTACCCTTAAACATTACATGTAAATCCAGCCGCAAGGTGTTAATCCTCCGCAGGGATTAGCCTTCTAATTTCACTCATTAAATCCGCCTGGTTTTCATATTTAAGTAAAGATCTCTCTGTAAGTTAGGCCGTCAATCCTAAGTTCAAATTCCTTTTATCCGGGCATGTGTTGGTCACGTCAAGATGACCTGAACCCCTTAGGGGAGGTTAGTGTCGTCAGTGCACCTCCAGGAGTGCACTGTAGAGGCATTACTAAAGGTTCTTTGCAGTCCCTTCAGCCCTTAGCTGCATCTCCTTTCATTCCTTTTACTGTACCTCTGTCCGTATTCTCTTTCTTCCGTCTTGCTATCCACCTGTGTGAGGTTTTCCTCCTGTTGCACCTTTGTAACCTTCTACTCTCAATTTCCCGTCCAGCGCTGAATGCCCTCATAGGTCCCAGCGTTTGGCCTTTGCCCAAGATGCCCTGAATGCCATTGGCATGTTCCCTCGGCAGAATACCCGAGACAGCAGCAGCTCCGGCGTCCTTGGGTCAAGTGTGTCTGCAAACCTGTCATGTTACTCACCCGGACTGAGAGTCATTCAGAGTAAGGTGACGTGTTTGAACAAATCAAGAGAAGAATCACGTTCATGTCGTTCGTGGTGATTTATTACTGTTTTAACTTTGTCTTTTATCTTTTAAGACTTTTTCCTATACTTTTTTTAGTTCTTTCTTGCAAAGTAAAGAATCGTTTTGCTGTTTGTATTTCAGTGTGACTTTTCACGGTTCCTTGTAAGTAGTTTCTCGTTCAATAAATGATGAACCTTACGTTTTTAGGTTTCTGTGAAAGAAAACTACTGAGATGGATATTTGTCTGTCCGTCCGCACTTTACTCTGTCCGCCCTCATATCTTGAAAACTACTGAGGCTAGAGGACTGCGAATTGGGTATGTTGATCATCCACCCTCCACTCATCAAACGTTCCAAATTGCAGCCCTCTAGCCTTAGTAGTTTTTATTTAAAGGTTAAGGTTAGGCATGGTTCGTGCGTCTGCGCCGACGCATCTTCACTTGACCGCATTTTGGGGGGCAACTGAGCGCTGTCAGGTCGTGGCTGAGAGTTTCATGCTGCAGCACATCGAGAGTTTCATACAGCATTATACGCTGTACAGAAAACTCGATTGCGCCCGAAGAATCTTCGGCGCATTTTTTACTTGTTTCTTAATCTAGAGCCTCATTTTTTGAGGCAGTTCTTGGTGATTAAAACACAGGTCATTTTGTTTATCATGGACCTAAGCTTTAATGTTGAACTTATTATCTAAAATATTTGTCTCTTTTAGCAATATTATGTTACAAGGAAGGTTACTGTGCAAGCAAATGGCATTTTGGTTTTTGGTCGTATTTTTGTGAATTTCTGTGTATGTCAAATAATGATAATAATTACTGAGTTGAAGCCTTATGCTGTACAAAAATCGAAATAAGTAAAGAATGTCTCTTGTGAATTAATAATTTCTCACGAAACATTAGCCATCCTTCAGGAAGTATATTTTCTCTCTCTCTCTCTCTCTCTCTCTCTCTCTCTCTCTCTCTCTCTCTCTCTCTCTCTCTCTTCAGTTAAATCAGTAACCTAATATTTTCTTCAAGTCAGCGCCATAGCTGACTGAACTAACTCCTTCATCCTCTCCTTATTCACCTTTGAATGGCCGTGAAATGTGCGGGAAGACTCCCCCTTTCCCCCCCTCCCAAGTAATGCTCCACATCTCAAAAGGGAAGAAGAAGAAGAAGAAGTGAAAACCACCAGCATCACCGCTGGAACTACTCAGTATCACTACTACTACTACTACTACTCTCCAGAGTCCTTGGTTGAGAGGCAACTCTTGCTTCTCCCGCGCATGCGTTTGTCCCTCCTCCGTCTTCCTTGGAATAGTTGCTTTGTAATCTTTTTTTTTTCTTTTCATCGTTTTCCTTCTCGGTTGATCTGGTTTACCTTCGTCGTCTCGCTCCTTCTCTCGAGAGATGTTTGTTCCCGATATCGAAAGGGGTATTTCACAATGCCGACCAGAGAGAGATAAATGGGTCGCCAAGTGATTGTGTCTGTTTAGAGTCCATGGCGACTTCTGTTAAGGTCACGCTGGCTTCCGACACATATTCCGTGACATATGATGTTATTAATATTATTATTATGACAGAGTTAATTAACTAAATCGGTAAATATAAAATGAATGTCCGTGTAACCCAGTGGTTCTCAACCAGGGGAATTCTGCGCTAGAATGGAAGACTGCAGTATCTGCAAAAATACAAAACTGAGAAAAATGGTAGATACTCCCTTCTTTTACTACTGATTTTGCAGATACTGCAAATGGGACCCCCAAATACTCGTGGAAAGCATTGAAGAATCATTCTGAAACTGCAGTAACTTATGTATTAGTGTTTCACGAGCCCAATAGGTGGCATATCTCAATTTTGAAAATTTTGCAGGTACTGCAATTTTCCATTTTAGGGTGGAATTCCCCGTCGGGGGAGGAATTTGTGACCACAGATTGGCAGGCTCAAACTGGCTCTAGGAGTCCCACACAAAATGCAGTGTGTGCATCGATCTGTGCTGCTGAGAGGTCATATTTTTAATCACGATTTTTTCCATAAACTTGCCATGATAGTTATATAGGTTAGAGCCAGTGGTTCTCAACCTGTTTTGGCCCATGCACCCTCTCACCATATGTCAGAATATCATCCCCTCACCCCCACCCCCACCCTTCCCAAAATTGTCTGCCTCACAAGGTGTTCCAAATAATATGCAATCAAATACTAACACAAACTCACAAGCTAGCGGGAGAAAACCCGCGTGACCTCTCAGCAGCACAAATCGATGCACACTGCCTTTTGTGTGGGACTCCTAGAGCCAGTTTGAGCCTGCCAATCTGTGGTCACAAATTCCTCCTATGGGGGAATTCTACCCTAAATTGGAAAATTTTTGCTCACAGAAATGCAAACTAACAAAAGGTGGAAATTAGCTTTAATGGCTACTTTGAATAAGTATGGCTCTGCTCTAGTTCTTGACCTAGACCTGCTACACACACACACACACACACACACACATATATATATATATATATATATATATATATATATATATATATATATATATATATATATATGTGTGTGTGTGTGTGTGTGTGTGTGTATTATATGTATGTGAGTAGTGTTTGTGTATACACATATATATACAATATATATACATATATATATATCATATATTTTCACCCTTCCGATTCTTAACAAGTATGTTTTGAGGGGTTGCTGATCCCATGTTTTTCTCAATCGTGCTGCGACCCACTACAGTCGTATAACCTCTTGGTAATTAATTTACTGCTCAGGTGAACTCGGGCACAGTGGGTTTAAATAGAACCTTCCCATAAGATTCCGCCAAAACCTGGTATCGAACGTGGGTTATCTAGGTAGTGAGGCGTCCTGAAGAGCCTTTGGTGTAAGTGCAGAAACGGCTAATGTTGTGGAAGTTACACTGAGCAGGGTTTCATCCGCGATGAAGCAGTTGAAGAATGAATGTGGTAGTGGCGGTTGTGTTGTTTTCCGCTTGGGGCCTCCTTCGTTAAAGAAAATTGATGATGAACAAAATATATAAAGCAAATACACATTTATTGTTATTCAATCGTTTGGTTGATTGTTGATTTGTTCACATTTGCTGTTATATGTAACCAACTATTTTCCGTTTTCTTCTCTATTGTTTAGTCTGTTTATTTCCACAGTGCCTCTTTTATGCTTATTCTCTCTCTCTCTCTCTCTCTCTCTCTCTCTCTCTCTCTCTCTCTCTCTCTTTTATTGCAGTTAAATCAGTAACCTAATATTTTTCTTCAGTCAGCGCCATAGCTGACTGAACTAACTCCTTCATCCTCTCCCCTTATTCACCTTTGAATGGCCGTGAAATGTGGGAAGACTCCCCCTTCCCCTCCCCCTCCCAAGTAATGCTCACATCTCAAAAGGAAGAAGAAGAAGAAGAAGAAGTGAAAACCACCAGCATCACCGCTGGAACTTCTCAATATCACTACTACTACTACTACTACTCTCCAGAGTCCTTGGTTGCGAGGCAACTCTTGCTTCTCCCGCGCATGCGTTTGTCCCTCCTCCGTCTTCCTTGGAATAGTTGCTTTGTAATCTTTTTTTTTTTCTTTTCATCGTTTTTTCCTTCTCGGTTGATCTGGTTTTACCTTCGTCGTCTCGCTCCTTCTCTCGAGAGATGTTTGTTCCCGATATCGAAAGGGGTATTTCACAATGCCGACCAGAGAGAGATAAATGGGTCGTAAGTGATTGTGTCTGTTTAGAGTCCATGGCGACTTCTGTTAAGGTCACGCTGGCTTCCGACACATATTCCGTGACATATGATGTTATTAATATTATTATTATGACAGAGTTAATTAACTAAATCGGTAAATATAAAATGAATGTCCGTGTAACCCAGTGGTGGTTCTCAACCGGGAATTCTGCGCTAGAATGGAAGACTGCAGTATCTGCAAAAATACAAAACTGAGAAAAATGGTAGATACTCCCTTGCCTTACTACTGATTTTGCAGATACTGCAAATGGGACCCCAAATACTCGTGGAAAGCATTGAAGAATCATTCTGAAACTGTAGTAACTTATGTATTAGTGTTTCACTAGAGTCCCCAATAGGTGGCATATCTCAATTTTGAAAATTTTGCAGGTACCTGCAATTTCCATTTCAAGGTGTTCCAAATAATTCCCCCGTCAGGGAGAAATTTGTGACCACAGATTGCTTTGAGGCTCAAACTGGCTCTAGAGTCCCACACAAAATGCAGTGTGTGCATCGATCTGTGCTGCTGAGAGGTCATATTTTTAATCACGATTTTTCCATAAACTTGCCATGATAGTTATATAGGTTAGAGCCAGTGGTTCTCAACCTGTTTTAGCCCCATGCACCCTCTCACCATATGTCAGAATATCATCCCCTCACACCCCCACCCCACCCTTCCCAAAATTGTCTGCCTCACAAGGTGTTCCAAATAATATGCAATCAAATACTAACACAAACTCACAAGCTAAGCGGAGAAAACCCCATTGGCGTGGCCTCTCAGCACAAATCGATGCACACTGCCTTTTGTGTGGGACTCCTAGAGCCAGTTTGAGCCTGCCAATCTGTGGTCTGAGAAAAATTCTCCCTATGAGAATTCTACCCCTAAGTGGAAAATTTTTGCTCACAGAAATGCAAACTAACAAAAGGTGGAAATTAGCTTTATCTGGCTACTTTGAATAAGTATGGCTCTGCTCTAGTTCTTGACCTAGACCTGCTACACACAAAACACACACACACACACACACACACCTCTCAGCAGCACACACACACACTGCCTTTGTGTGGGACACATATATATATATATATATATATATATATATACACACACACACACACACACACACACACACATATATATATATATATATATATATATATATATGTGTGTGTGTGTATATATATATATATATGTGTGTGAGTATGTATGTGTGTAGTAGTGTTTGTGTATACACATATATATACAATATATATACATATATATATATCATATATTTTTCACCCTTCCGATTCTTAACAAGTATGTTTTGAGGGGGTTGCTGATCCCATGTTTTTCTCAATCGTGCTGCGACCACTACAGTCGTATAACCTCTTGGTAATTAATTTACTGCTCCAGGTGAACTCGGGCACAGTGGGTTTAAATAGAACCTTCCCATAAGATTCCGCCAAAACCTGGTATCGAACGTGGGTTATCTAGGTAGTGAGGCGTCCTGAAGAGCCTTTTGGTGTAAGTGCAGGAAACGGCTAATGTTGTGGAAGTTACACTGAGCAGGGTTTCATCCGCGATGAAGCAGTTGAAGAATGAATGTGGTAGTGGCGGTTGTGTTGTTTTCCGCTTGGGGCCTCCTTCGTTAAAGAAAATTGATGATGAACAAAATATATAAAGCAAATACACATTTATTGTTATTCAATCGTTTGGTTGATTGTTGATTTGTTCACATTTGCTGTTATATGTAACCAACTATTTTCCGTTTTCTTCTCTATTGTTTAGTCTGTTTATTTCCACAGTGCCTCTTTTATGCTTATTC